>NW_020955251.1:592890-620683 GCF_003031625.1 Empidonax traillii
GGAAGGGAAGGGAAGGGAAGGGAAGGGAAGGGAAGGGAAGGGAAGGGAAGGGAAGGGAAGGGAAGGGAAGGGAAGGGAAGGGGGAAGCTTTCTCTTTGTTGGGAATGTGTAAAAAAAGGTAGATCACACACGGACAACAGAAGTATTTATTAATGTACACCACGAAGGCACTGAGTACTGCTATCAATAAAAGACTACAAGAAATGAAGAATGAGACTTCCCCTTCCAGGCTCAGCCTGACCCTGCAGACAGTCTCTGTCATGCTCTTCCCTCTCTGCTGTGTTCCTGCTCACTCTCACATCTGGGCTTGCACTGAGACGTGTGTCCTGCCTCATGAATTCCCATCTCCCCTGCTTGTGGGCAATGGAGTTAGTGAAGGGCCCAGAGCACAAGTCTCAAGAGAAGCAGCTGAGGAATCTCAGGGTATTTAGCCTGTAGAGAAGGAGGTTCAGGGCGACCTTATGACTTTCTACCACCACCTGAAAGGAAGTTGTAGCCAGGTGGGGGTTTGTTTCATCTCCCAAACAAGAAGCAATAGGAAAAGGGGAAGCAGCCTCAAGCTATGCCAGAAGAGGTTTAGATTGGTTATTGGGAAAAATCTCCTCACTGAAAGGGTTTTCAAGAACTGAACAGGCAGCCCAGGAAAGTGGTGGAGCCACCATCCCTGGAGGTATTTAAAAGGCATGTAGATGTGGCACTTGGCGACATGGTTCAGTGGTGGACTTAGCAGTGCTGGGGCAATGGTTTGGCTTAATGATATTAGAAGTCTTTTCCAACCTAAATCGTTCTATGATTCTATTTTTTCTATATGTCAGTGCAATGAGCACCAGGCTTTGTGGAAGGCTGGAACAGGAGCACAGGGCCATGATGGACAGGAGGGTGTTCATGAGCTCATAGCCCAGTGAAGAAGAGTTGCTTGGGAGAAAGGACCCTGGTCCTTGCATTATTATATTAAACTGTTACTGGGTAAAATATGGAAAGGCTTCTTCCTCAGCCAGTGACCAGGTTTGGTGAGGGTCCTTTCTGGGGGATGTAGGGTGCTGTTTGCAGGTCCAGCAGTGCAGGCTCAGCATCCAGCCCTATATTGTAACTAGTTAGTTCCTGTCACAGGGGCAAATGTCTTTGTCTTTATCAGGGCTGCTGGAAACCTGTTCAGATCTTAAATGTGTTTCAAATTTATGAGATGAGGAAAAAAAGGGGGGGGTGGGATGTGAGTGGAGCACATTTGCACAGTAGCTCAACTTGAGAAGAAGTGTGTAAATCTGCACTCTTTTCATCCAGCTCTGTTCTCTTCTCAAAGAAAATCCCCAGTGAAATACTATTCAGAAAAGAGTCACTTTCAAATACGGGAAATGACAGTGCTTTTAAAGTGGCATCTACATGCCCCAAATCCAGGGAAATCTTAAAGGCACAGCATGAATCTGTGCTCAGGCACTGATGCCATCCTACTTTCAGACATGGAATGAAACTACCTGTGATAAAAAAGTTGCTTGCCAAGGTCTGTGTGTCAAACTGCATCCTGACTGTGTCCTCTCTATTAAACCAAACACTTCTCTTATACAGTAAAAAAAGAACACAGGTCTGCAAGAACAGAGTTAGACTGAAACAAACCCCATGGGTTCTATGGGGAAATGAGGGTGCTGTGTTTAAGTGAGATGCTAGCAGCTCATAGCCAGGTAATCTGAAGACACGCAACACTGTCAGGTTCCTCACCAGCACAGGGCAGCTTGTTTCTCTTCACAAGATAGTTACCTGCTACACGTACCTTTAAATTGTGCTTTTCACCATTTCACCATGTTGACAAGGTTCATTGAGGGATGATTTAGGATATTAAGAAGGTTTTGGAAAGGGGCATCCCCATTTGCCCCAGTAGCAGAAAGCCCCTGTTCAGAACTGCACCTCTCTACTTTGTCTCATTGGTCCCCAGTGTTGCCAATATTTGCTAAAAATTTTGTACCAGATGTTCTCTCACTGTAACAAAGAGCTCTTACCATAGCCTTTTCTTACTTAGTATTTCTCTACAACAAATTCTTTTTTTTTTAAGAAATAAAGTTTAAAAAGGTTTCTCTTATCCTCTGAAAACCTTTGTATCAACTCCCAAAGACTCTTCCATATACCTGGGCCCCCTGGCCTGGCTCCTCTTCCTGTCCTCCACCCTCCGTGAAGCACCTTCTCTCCGCTTTCTCCCACCTCGACTTCCTACCAGGGGAAAAAAAAAGAAAAAAGAAAGAAACAGGAAAATTCAAACAGACACAAGAGCACATTTTTTCCAGATTTTCAGTTGGAGTGGTACTGGACCTGCAAAGATTCTTGTTTTCCATCCCTCTATCCTCAGCCTTTCCTCCCCTGAGCATCCCTCTGCCCTACTATTTGCACAGTGCCTTTCCCATTCCCATTCTCATTTACATCTTTTTCTTTGACTTGCTGTTACCCAGGAGGTTCCACCCACCTCTCCGTGGTAGCTCACAGGCTGATCAGCCGCATGGGGAAAGGTCTGGATGTGCCAAAGCCGTATGTTCAGCCTGTGACTCTGCTGCCTCCTTCCTTCCCTGGGCTGGAGGCAGAGCTGGAGCTACACATGAGGAGTGTCCTCCAAGATACGGCCTGGGTTTCAGTCTCCCTTCCCTGGGGTATTTATTGCCATCTGACTTAGTACTCCAAAGCAGGGACTTCAGAGGAGACAGTGATATAAACCTCAGCTCCAGTATTTGATTTTTTCTTCTTTTCTTTTCTTTTCTGTTCCTGTCTCTCAGTTCACATCTCAAATGGCTCCAGCAACCACATGTTCCTGCAGCCACTTTGCTGCCTGCCCACTGCCTCACCAGATGCTGATGCTGTTGTGGACCATGAACACACCAATTCGGTGCTGAAACAAACAAGGAAGAAATGATGAAAGACAGACCCAGCTTTGCCATCACGTGTTCCTGCTTGTGGGGATAAGCACCTTCTGGTGTGGACTCTGCGTCCGTATTACTCTGCCTTTTCATAACTCAATCCTGGCAGCCTCTGAACTATTTTTATTGCTCTCCTCTGAATAATTTTCAATCTGTCACTATCTTTCAGGTAATGTGGTGCCCATAATTAAATACTGCAGGCGCTACCGCACCAGAGCCATATGCAGACGGGCTATTACCTCCTTGCACTGTGATGTCTTCAGCCCCAAATCAAATTGGCCTTTTTTTGCTGCCATATCTCAAGGCAAACTCATGTCTAATTTACTCCACACTATCATCTCTAGATCTCTTGCAGCATTACTGCTGCTCGGGTTTTTATCACTGATTGAATATCTGGGGTTTAGATTATTTTTCCACAAACGCCATAGCTTCTATTTTCTCTGTTGAATCTCATTTTATTCTCTACTCATTTTTCCTGCTTTTTTGGATTCCTTTATGTTATTTTTCCCTCATCTTTGGGATTTTCAAATACACCCAGCTTAGTTTAGTTTGCATATTACATCCTCAAAGCATTCCCTTCTTCTTTAAGATCGCTGAAACAGCTGGTAAACAAGCTCCCCATTCAGTGAATCATTTCAGCACATGCTTATAACCTCTGTAAGTCAATAGTGCCCAGGTATGGCATGAAGCACATGTTGGCACACTCATTAGTTTGGTTCTAAAAGGGAGAACATCCTTCATGTTTGAAGTGCAGCAGGTGTCTGCAGTGGGGCTGTAGTGAGGAGGGACAGGTGATGTGGGGCAAAGGGTGCACTGAGTGTCAATAGTGAAGCAAAACCCATCACAGGCTGCCAAGTGCATCCACACATCCTCACCTGCACAGCCAGGGCTTGTATTAGGGTTTTGGCCTGTTGAGATGCCACCAGAGGCTCCCCCAGATCAGCTTGTTGCCATTCTTCTGTTCTTTCTGCTGAGACACGTTCGAAACCACGTCAATCTGAATTAATGTTGGGAGTAAGACGCTGGGTGACAGCAGTGACTGTTTTATTAAAATCCAAGGACCCAACTGAGCAGTCCTGAACTGTGCTCACATGGATAATCCCACATATTTTGAGCATCAGACCTGAATTCACAAATTTCCTGTTTCTATAAAAAGGAACTCGGTGTTTGGTGGTCAAAACGTACTTTACATAAATCGATGCTGTTTCTTTGTTAACCTCTAAGTGCCCAATCCCACCAAAGTCATGAAAAGATGCACTTTGGCTCCCGAAATCTTCAGATCTGGCTTCAAGGTTTTATCTACCTGGAGAAAAATATTGGGCATATTGATAGTGAAGTAAAATCAGTCCCACCATCTGAAATACATGTTTTGGATAATCTGTTCTAAAGTCAGAAGTGTTTGGTTTTGGAAAACTCCACTCAGAAGAGGTTGTGATTATTTGGGTATATTGCCACATGAGGATATTGCCAGTGCAGCTATTTTTAGTCTACCTTTTCTTTTGGTTGGTGGGGGGGAGGTTGGGGGGTGGGTAGGAGCGGTAGCAGAATGGCTTATATTGGCCAAATTCTCTACACAGACAAGCTCAAGCTCATGTTTCTTTTATAATGATTGTTCTTTTAGTTGAACTGGTACAGGAGATCTGTTATTTTTACAAGCAAAACAGGACCAGCTTTCTTCTGGCATCATAACATTTTCATCCTAATTTTCCTATGGCTCTTCAGCTTTTCATTAAGAAAAGAAAATAAAGTGGCAGTGCTTCAGGAAATTTGTTAAGTAATTCCCTTAGCAGTGAAGAAATCCAGGTTAGGTAGTTTTTATATTGTCACATTTTGTAGAATCAAACTGAATTGCTTTTTTTACTTTGCTTGTCCTTTAGAAATTCCATTTCGGAACCTGTAGATACTTGGGTAAACAAGTTTGTTGTAGGACTACTTGTGAAAAGCCAGTTTTAAGTAATATGTAAGAATATTTGAGGGAAAAAAAATGTGATGATACAATGTTGGAGAAGGCTGGCTGGTGGCAAGCTGGCTCCTCGTGGGGAGGCTTCTACTCACTTGCTCAGGAAAGGGCAATACAGACTCTGACCTCTCTGTTCAGTCATATGAACTCCCTCAGCCTCAGGTTTGAGGAGCAAATGCTCACAGCGAACAACTCTTCATCAACACATGTCACAAATCGTTTACAGAAAACACTGTGTAAGAGTATTTAATAACTGACGTTTCAGAAACCTGCAATATCCTCTCAGACAACCTGTGATCCAAAATCAGGGAAAAAAATCGAACAGATAATTTGCCATACATTTTTAGCTTTGCTCATTTATTTATTTTAAAAAGTTTCCTGAGCTCCCTACAGAAATTGCCTCAAATTTTTTTTATTGCTATTAATAATAATTTTTTTTTTAAAAAGTCCGTCAGTCCAGCCATTTTTTGATTCATCAGTAATTTAAACCCCTTCTAATTAATTAATGGGCCACCTGTCTCTCCAGAATGTCTTTCCCCTTTGATATAAGTTGTAATGCCCTTTTAAAGTTCTTTGGTTAGCTTTAAATTCTTTTTCCCCCTTATCCTTTTTATTTCCCCTATAATCCCTAACTGAATTCGAGTATGCTTGTTTGATTCCTTCCCCTGCCCCCTCTTGCTTTCTAATTTTGACTACAGATTTTTTCTTTTTTTTTTTTTTTTTTTTAATTAAAAAAATTAAAGCCTCAGATCTTTGCACAGTCCCTTATGAAGCCACATTGGCCGCTTCTTGTTCTCTCTGTTCTTCATTTTGAGAGGAGCAGGAGTCTCTTGCAGCTTAATTATGGTTTCTTGCAGGAGTCCCCCTGCTTCCCCTCACGCTGGTGGCTGTACAGTATTCCTCCTCCTCCTCCTCCTCTGCAGACTTTTGTTAAATACAGTATGCACGGCATGTAACAACCTTTTAGATCTACAGATTTCTCCCTTACTGATTTATAAAAGTACCTGCCTAAGGATTTTCATCCCGGCAGGCTTTATCCTGCCTCTTGCCTTCTTTCTGGAATTAAATCCACTTCTAGAAGGACCAGGGGATGCCTCTCCTTTTGTTAGGTTCAGCGTCCATTTTTAAATTTGTTTTCTAGCAGTCGCAGCTAAGAGGTCGCAATGGATCCATGGCCAGTGTTTTGGCACATTTTACATATTTCACCTGAACATAGCTGAAACCAGGGTCAGATCCTGCACAGGGGTAAATCTCTGCATCCTTTTACTCCCTTAGACTTGCTTTCTGCAGGCAGTGGATGTGGCTCAAAGTTCTTTAAGACACTTGGGAGCGGTTTCCAAGCCCTTCTAATTTTCCTGATAATATTGGCACTCCTGGGTGCTGGTTTCCTGGTAGCTTAATTTTTTTTTTCCTATATATATATATATATATATATATATATATATAAACCTGCAAATGTTGATAGCTTGAGTTTCTGGAATCAACTCTCAGTCCTCATGAAGCTATTTTAATTAGAATGGGAGGGCTCTGTTAACTAAAAGTGGAAAAAAAATTGATGTGAGGATGCTCTGAACTGTGCTTAGCTATTGAGCATCTCGTAATTCCTTGTGAATGCTGAACTATAAGAAATTTTAGGTAGAGTTGGGGTGAATGACTTTTTTATCTCTATTTTTTTACTTTTTTTTTTCCTCAATTTTTTCCTCTTTCTTTCTGTTTTTCTCTCTTTTTTTTCTCTTCCTCCACCCCTTTTTCCCCCATATCACCCACTATTACAACCTAAAATCTTTTGTTCTCACATCTGTAAAACACCACGTTCCCAGCCACCCTTTTCACAGCACACATTGACACTCAGAAGATCTATAATATCTTCCTGTCCTCTTAAACCACAGCTCTTCCCCAGCCCTAAGCCCACATACGATGCCTTACAGTCCTGTCTTATTTGTTTACATCCACTTGGTTTTAGTTCCTCGCTCTTTTTTCTCTGTGGAGCCTTCTATCCCCCGGGTTCCACTGAGCTGCCTCTCATGCCAGCGGAACCTGGCCGGTTAATTGTCCATCCGGGATCGGCGAGGCTGAGCCGGGCTGAGACGCGTTTCCCCTTGTCGTGACAATTGTTCGGACTGTTCGCCACTTCACGCTCCGGTGAGTTTTTCCCTCTCCGCTGCCCGCACGGCCTCGGTTGGCTCTCCCGCGCCTCCTGGGCGCAGACACATCCCAACACGCTTCCCCTTCGGGGACACTTTGCCTCTGCCTCTGCAGCAAATTTTTGCCCATTTGGGTTTGGGATTTTTGCCGTGTTTTGCCGGGGCTGGAGGTTTTGTCCCGCAGTCGGTGTCGTGCGGGCTGCCCCAGTATTGATTCCCAGTCCTTCTGGACTTTTATTTTATTTCATTCAATGTTGGCACCATATGGCAACTATGGCAACTGAATACATAACCCCATTCAGCTTCTGACTCCAGTCTGGTCTGTTAAAGGACTCCATATTCTGGTTTGGAGGGGAAAAAAAATGATTCCTATAGGACATAGCTATAGAGAACTTCAAATAAGACTTTGCTGCCTTTAAAATTCCCTTTTTTTGTTATGACAAACGAACAGAAAAAAAGAGAATGTAAATATATTTGCCACAGTTTCACATAGGGTAAACATATATGATGCTGAAAGAGTCACAGGTTAGTTTGAATTAATAATTATAGTATATATAAAATCACACTGTGTGTGAAGCCCATGAGCAACACGTTTGCGTTTATTTTTATTTCATTTTATTTGCAAAGAAAGCTGTAACCCACTGCTTCTCAGGAAGCCAACTGCTAATAAAGCAGCTAATAAAGCAGCTGGCTAATAAAGGGCAGAAATAAATGTCTGAGGGAAATATTTAAAAGCACTCCGGTGACCTAGGGACATGTGTCAGTTGGGACACATCATTTATTTAGGCATTTTCAGAAATTACAAGTGGAGAACGCACTTGCTCACATGAGTAGTTTCACTTGTGCACTGCCTTTGAATTCAAGTTAAGGTTACTCATGTGCATAACTCTCCTCAGGACTGGGCCCTACGGCTGTTTCTTCCTCCTGAAAAGATACTGAGGGAACTAATTTTTCTGATGATTAATCTTGAACGCTGCACCTGCAGTGCCTGCTTTCACTTGAATGAGAAGAGATTGATTTATCTAGCTATCTTTCTGTCTGTCTCATTATCCATCTCCTGTAGAATCGCAGTACCTCAGAAAGCGATGACGAACTTATCTTCCCAACAGCCATATGGGGCAGGACAGTATTATCTCCACTTGCCAGACGGGGAGATCAAGGTAGGAATCAGCAAAGTGACATGCCCCAGGTCATGTAAGAAGTTAGTGTCAGAACCAGGCTGTGTAAAGAGCTTTCTGGACTCCCAGAACCCATGCCATGATTCCAGTGCCATCCGGCTGCTTTTTAGATTCTCTGCAAAGGATTATGGAATCCTGCTACTCAAACCCGAGCTCTGGTTCATGGAGGAGCAAAACCTTGCTGTGGTCCAGCACGACTGATTTCCTGCACTGCTACCTGAGCAGAGAGCTGCAAAACCCCACGTGTCCTGGCAAGGGAGCCACGAGGGGCTGGGGGAAAGGAGCAGATTCTCTTATGCTTTAAGAATAGGAAAAATATCACTATCAAAGTAGGACAAAAAGTAGACATCTCCCGAGGTTCCCTCTGTGGTCCCTGAGGTGCAGCACTTTAGTTAGGCAGGAGCAGCAGTGGGGAGGGTGAGCCTGGGGGGCTGCCTGGGGGGACCCCAGCTACAAGTGTGGCATGGGCAGAGCAGAGTTCTCATCCTAAGGAGTATCCTTTGGATGGGGGAATACATGAGGAGCCAGCTGGGTGTTCCTACCACCTGGCTCAATGGTAGCCCCAGCCTGGCACACAGGGACCTAAAGGAAAGTGTTCAGTGACCACGTCTCCAGCGGCTGGAAAGCAATCCAGTCCTGGCCATGCTGTGCGGAAAGCCCTTGTGGTAACCTCCCTTGACACAAGGCTTTTGTGTGAATATTTCCATGTTCATGGGTGCAATTCCCTGCCACCACTGAGGGCTTTTCCCACAGGCTTGCAATCCCATTCGTTTTCCAAGGTGAACTAATAGAGAGCAGCTCCTGGATGAGGGACACCTACCCCAGTATGTGATACATCTGGGGCTACCTGCATTTCTTGCCTGACTCCAAATCAGAGGTTGAATCCAGGTTCCTTCTAGTACCTACGTGTGACCCAGACCCTCACCATCTCTGCTGCTTCCCACCCTCCTCATCCAGCCCTGAACAGCCTGAGTGCAGATCTGACCTGTTCCAGGTAGGACCTGGATTCATGGTAATCCCACCAGGAACATGCCATGAGACAAGCTGTCTGGTAAACTCTCAGGCATCCCGTGGTCAGAGGGGACTTTTTTTCAGATGGTGGTAGAGGTGGGCACCAGCCAGAGCACTGGGCCCAGAGCAGGGACACTGAAGTTTCAGGCTGGCTGAGTTCAACTCCTAAAGCAAAAGGGCAGACAGCATTAATTAAATTCTGAAAGCACCAGCTTTAATTAACTTTTACGCTGTCCCAGTGCCCAGTAGCACCTCCTACCCCTGGCACCAGGAGGATCACGCTGCAGTGCCCACCAGCTGATGGAGGTGGCACTGTGATGCCTGGGCATGATCTGGCCAGGTGCCAGTGAGGCTGCTGGGGATGGTAGAGCCCACAACAAAGCCAGCTTCATTCTCTTGCCCCAGCCTCAGCCAGCTCCCAGGGGATATCCCCACTGAAGGCACTGCAGGTTAACTTTTCCGGGCATGTCAGCTCCATTGCTTTCAACAGGGCTACAAGCACGGAGAACCTCACCTTTCTTTTTTCTTAATGTGTGTCTTAATGTGCAGTCGATGGGGCTAGTTATCTTGTCAGGGGCCTGGGGTGAGCGGGGGCTGATGGGCGATGGCAGCCAGCAATAGTTCTTCGCACGCCGCTTTGTAGTGTGCACCCAAGTATTACAAGCCTGGGCCCAATACAAATAAATAATTAAGCGCATTTCCCGGGGCAAGAAAATGAAGGCTTGGAGCTGTGGCAAGAATGAATAAGTACGAGACCTCTAGACCTGCAGTGCAGGCACGCGGCGTGTGACTGACAGTGGGTTTCTCGCAGCCATCACATCAAAGGCTCCAGAAAGCCGCTGTGCCGGGTGTCACCGGGAGGAGAGGGCCTGGTCCTGCCAGAGGGGGGGACCCAGCCTGCAGGGTGGGGTCTGTAATGCAATCTGAGGTGCTCCGGATTTTGAGCACCCCCAGGAAAATTTGCTGCTCTGCAGACGGCATCGTCAATTCCAGCACTGTGGTCTCTGAGTGAAGAGGAAGATAAAGGCCTTCCTCTCCCCAGTCTCACAGGTTGAGGGTGGGCAGCATGTGAACCTCCAGATGGACCCCCAAGGGAGAGGCAAGTTGTCACCTTGTGTCCTCACTTGGCTTCTGGATCATTACAGAGCTCTCTCTCCTCCCACCTCCCATCTCCCACCCCAACCCACCCACTCATCCTTTCCTACTCCTGGCAGGACTCAGGGTGTTATTATACCCTCAGAAACATTGGCACAAGCCTTAAGAAATGAAGGAGTCTGAATCCCCAGCACTAAAAATCCTCCCATCATGTAGGCTGCCATGCTGGCAGTGCCTGGAACTGCTGCTTGATACCTGGGGCTCCTGGAGGTGTGCTGGGAAATGGGTCAGTATAAAAGCCATCCTTTCCCAAACCAGGCCTGGGATACCTCCTAAATGCATTTCCAGTAAGTAAAACAGTGTGGGGATTGCTGGGCATGGGCAGCAAGAAGGTCATGGGCTGCTATAAAACAGACATCTGGTATCCCCGTTTGAGTTTGCATTGTAGCCTTACCTTTTTCAATAAACTTAGTTGTTCCTCTTCTCTGTCTGTAAGTTGGTTTAAACCTGCCTTTTATTTAATTTCCTTTGGGGATATTGGATTCTGTTTGATTTTGTAAAGAACTTTTCTCACCTTTGAGGGGAAAAGAGGTGCAGCCCAGTTTTCCCTGCACCCTGCTGCAGTTGCTACAGTACCACCTGCCCTGCTACCATGGTTCAACACTTTCTTAGTTCTGAACAACTTTGCTAGTGCTGGTTGTTTTTATGAAAAATTCCTTTAAAAGACCATTCTAAACCCCCCTCCCCCCCAAAAAAAAAAAAAAAAAAAACACATCAACAACAGTACTTAATTTTCCCTGGTACATTTAAAGCTCCTCTCTGCTTCTGTGCTCAGCTGGTGTGGGTTTTCCTCCCTCCAGTTCCTGGTACCCCTTTGTGTCTTGTGCAGTCCTACTACAACACCAGATCCACACTAGAACTTTTCTCTCCCTTGTCTTTATTTTTCTCCTATTTCCACACTCCTTAGGTTTTATTCAGCTTTCTTGACTCTTTCCCAACCTTTCCCTTCTTTTCTGCAGCCTGGCTCCTCCCGAGGCTTTCCTGTTTTGCTTCTTCCTGGGATTTTGGAGCCTTCTCTAGGGAAACACAAGCACTCAGCAGGACACAACAGACTCAGAGGGGACAGCAGCACAGGGTAGTTAGTCCTTTGTAGAGAGGGCAGGGAACAAACATGAGCCCTTAGACATCCATGAGCCTTGGAGTAAACATTACTGAATGGGCTGTGTAGTGTAAAACTGTGCCCAAGCTCTGCCTTAGTTATTTCTATGTTTGTCTTAATTCAGAAGTCTTCACATGGTGAAGAACATTAATTTTACTCAAGGATTAGACTTTATTAATTTCAAAATTGTCTTTCTCATCATGACCTGGAGGTTTCTTGGAGGTAACCGTCTCCAAAAGGAGCAGGACAGGAACCTGTAAGTGAAACAGCTACTTTAAAATTGCTTTGCCTGAGTGAACATTGCAGCCTCTTGCCATAAGACATGGACCACACTGTGCAGAAGTGTGGCTGGGACTTCAGGTTTGCTAGACCAGAGACCTGCAGAAGAGGTCCCTGTCTTGGGATGAAGTCAAAGTGGGAGCAGTCTCTGTGATATAGTCAGGATTAGAAACTAGGAGATACCCACAGTGTGATATGCACAGATCTCTGCTCACTCTCTCCTTTCCCATGGGAGCTCATCCATGACACAAACTCCAAAAAACTTGGACTGATTGACCCTGATTCCAAGCCACTATTTGCATCATCAGATGCATAAGAGGAAGGTGGGTGTTTGCCAGTCAGTCCTCTCCTGCTCTCCCTCAGTTTATTCAAGGTTTGACCAATAAAAGTTGCTCTTTCTGGTGCCATGTCTATCAAAAGAGACTGGTATCTTGTTTGAAATAAGGGGTTGTCCCTGTTTGTCCTCAAGAGTGAGGAAACTGGGCCAGAGTCAAAGAGCAGCGATCAGACTGAACATGGGTTCTGCTGGTTAAAAATGAGGCTGACAACCTTCCCCAAACGCACACACACAAATAAATTCTTGTTCTGGAGGGAATGCAAAACACTGGTGTGGAGGATTTATATTAAATACTCTGAAGTAAGTGCCTTCCTTACAGTAGGACAAGTGCAAGATGAAAGATTGGGAGGCTGATAAGGCTAAATGCAAGTAAGAAATTGTCTTCTACAGAAATTTGTCATATGACTATAAAGCTATTTTTTGCTGTCAGAATACCACACAAGATGGTATCAATCAATAAGATGGGATCTCACAGGTTTGATAGTTGGTTTATGCACTCATAAGTAGTCTGCATATGTATGGAACATGGGATATATTTCCTTAAAAAGTTTATATCAGTTTTTGGAATGATTATGTTTGAGCTCTGAGAAAGCAATTAGGAGTGGACAGATAGAAACTATCCCTAACTAAATAGTAGTTCTGGATTGAGGGACAGTGATTTAACATGTGTCCATTAACATCAATCACAGTCTAGGCTGTAGGTACAAGGATGCAGAAGCTTGGTGCTTCCAGAGTCAGACACATCTATCTGACACCATTCAACTCACAGCTTTTCTTTGTGGAATGATCCATGTCTTCTGAAGGTAGAAATGTACCTGTGGATTTTTCTGATTTGAATGATCTTGGGTTTGCTCCAGAAGTAGTAGAAAAGCTGGCTGTTGAGATGGGGATTGTGACTTCAGCTCTCAGAGGCACAAAAAGCAGAACTAAAGTTCAAAAATCCCACTATTGTTGATTTCTGAAGGATTGTGTCCATCAAGAAGCTTGTACCCATGCCATCCTGGAGCAGAGCTGGAGGGACTTTCTGTATTCCTTTACAAAACTAAGGGTTTTTTCAGATCTTTCCCCTCTGTAAGAGGAAGAAATTGGAAAATACAGGAAAAAGAAAAAACTTAATCTGTGTATTCTAGATATAGTTCATTCATCATCCAAGATGTAATTCTGAACAAGAACTGCTAAGATGGAATCTGGTGCTGAAAAGACTGTTCCATGGCCTGAGCACTTGCAGACAAATAGAAAGATGTTCGTGCTGGTATGGACAATGTCCATGCAGTGTCAGTGAAAAAAATTCTGCTGATCTGTTCTTAACTTGCAAGAAAAGCTCAAAATATTAGAAGAGTTGCCTTGATTTGTTAATGATCTTTTGTTCAGAGAACTCAGCTCTTTATGTGTTTCCAACTTAGCTTTTCCAAGAATCATCCATTTTTAAAAAGTCCCAGATAACTCCTAAGTTCTGTCTGAAGCACCTTTTAGAATTGTATTCAGTAAGTACAGAACAATGAAAAAGGCCTTTGAAACAGAAAAGCTCAGATTTTTTTGCAGTGTGTTTTAAGTGAAATCTGTGTGTTCCACTGAGGCTGATGCATTTCTGCTATCCAAATTTATGGAAGCCATATTTAAAGCATGGCAAAGAGTAACGCTCTTGTGGAAGAAACTGCTGTAGTTCAGAAATACTATTTTGACAATTAGTCAACGAGAAAAATCCTTTCTTTTAATTGTGTCAAGATGTTGGTTTCATTTCTCTTTTGGGAGTATCAAGTTCAGTCAAATCCTCCCAAATTTCCTGATATAAAATAAGGAGGAGAGAACTGAGTATTTACAGCACTTGAGAGAGTGCTATGAAGGTCAAAACACATGCCACATCTGATTCCAGTGTCTGTGGAACTGGAAGAGAGTATACACTACCTGCGAAGTGTTCTAGACACCTTCTGGAGATGTTCCCACAAATATTATCCAAACAGGACCTTCCATACAAACCTGTGGCTTATACAGAGTCTAAAAAGCCTGAAAGCATTGCTGTAAATGGTAACTCATTATGAGGATTTGAAGAGCATCTTGGAGTAGCTGTGCTGGCTCCAGACCCCGTAGCTGTATGCAATACTCCAGCTACACAAAAGCTGTGTCCAAGTTACCACCAAACTTTAGCTGGATGCTTTTCTTCCTTGACTCATTCAGTAAATAAAGACCAGAAGGACAGGTCTTCCATGAAATCTTAATCACTCCTTCCTTACAGCTTTTGACATCCAGAAATGTCTGGAAAACAATCCAGGATGGATCATGCTTTGATCAACCTGTTCTAGTGGAAGGTGTCCTTCCCCAAAGCAGAGGGGTTGGAACTGGATGATCTTCATGGCCCCTTCCAACCCAAACCATTCTATGGCTATATGATAACATGACTCTGCGTATTTCATGTGCTTAAAAGTCAGCCTTCATTGTTTCCTTCACAGTTAATACAAGCTCTTGATCTCCCCAGGGCAGGTGCCAGTGTTGTCCGTGCTGACACCATGAGAGCCCTGCTAAGGAAGAGTAACCCACCTGCCTTCCTGAATGCAGCCATGACGAAAAAGCTTCCTGTCAAGGTAAGCTAATATTTTATTAAAAAAACCCTGTCATATAGAACTAAAACCCAAAGCTGTGAAGTATTAAAGAAGCTTTCAAGCAGACTTTCCTTGAACAGTGGCAGCTTAAGTCCTGTTGCCATTGCTGAAGCGCATCAGGAAATCATTTAAAGGGCCCAAAGGTTAAGAATCTGTGTTTTCGCCTGGACGCAAGGGTAAAAGACCAAGTAGTTGACCTCAGCTATTTATGTTTTGTTGTTTTATCATCATCTTCAAATGAATCAAGGAGCTGTTCATTGCGTTTCATGAGGGCAAGGCTTTTTTAGACATATCCAGGGTTGTTTACAGGCTTTTCAGGAGAAATAGAAGACCTTTCCTGAAGAGAAACAGGCAGAGATGGTGATAATCTTTGTTATTTCCATCACAGCATTATTTCAAGAAACACATAAAATTAGCCAACGACATTAAGTTTTGCACCAATATATAATACCAAACATGAGCTCCATCTTTATTATTTGAAGAAAGAAAATAGACCAAATGAGTAGATTGTGCTGAAGGACGGAGGAGCATCTCCCACCATGAAGACTTTCCAAACTCAGTGGGAGGTGGACAACTGCTTGTGCCTACAGTGCATCTCATCTGGTGTCCCAGACTCTGGCTCCCACTAAAGAGAGAGCAGCTCTCTTATTTTCTGTGTGATACCCCAAGGCTCTCCCCCAGGACTTCTAAAACTCTCCTCAGTGCAGCAGTTCCATGCAGAATGAAAGAGGGTGACAAAATCCCCTCTGAGGAGAAGCAGTTTTGGAGAAAGGACTGTAGGCAGATAGATCTTCATCTGTCCCTCTTTTGAACCTGAAAGACAGCGGACGTGGATTTCCTGAGAGCTTTCAGGATTGAATGTACAGGAGAAGCACAAACCTGGGGAAAATGAGAGTCACTCATTTTGGGATGATGAGGCAATCTGAAAACAGGAGTTTCCCTGAGCACCATGCTGTGCTATTGTACCAGAAAGCCTCACAACCACAACCTCCCCCAGTTCTCGTCTTTTCCAAGTGTTCCCACTGCTCTCAAGTGTCCCCAGCACAAGGGTGGCTCAGCCCAGAAGGACCTTCTCTGTCATCCTTCAATGTGCTGCATTAAAATGTCCTGGCTGTGCTTAGCACCATCAGATTACTTCTCAGCCTGGTTTCAAGCATTTACTAGAGTTCCAATATTTATTATGTGAAAAAGCCTGCAAGTGCAGAGGTGCTACCAGTCACCCTGGAAAGTGAGCAGAATGGGGGAAGCAGTGTCTGGTGGGAATGAAGGTCAGTAATCCAGGTAATCTGTGACCACCTGCTGTGCTGCAGTCCTCCTCTCACCTGGGCCAGTGGGATTGAGGGCTTTGAAAACAGAGGAAAAAAATCTGGATTTTGGTGCAGTATGCCACAGACAACATTTCCATTCAAAGTTTTGTGGTCTGTAGCACAGAAATATAAAGATCATTATAATAACTAATAATAAAAGCAATGTATGCCTGCAACCCAGTACCTATGTTTGTTTAAGCAATGTGGTGCAGCAAATCGGGAGTTGGACAAGGAAGGAGAATATGTGATTTCTAGTCCTGTTTCTGCCAAATTTTGTCTCTACTCCTTGTTATTTTAAGTTGTGGGTAAAGATACTTATTCACACTGGTAAAGTGCTTTGGTGTGTTCAGGCTGCTCTGAGGAAGAGCACAGTCAAAGGCTGTATGCAAGATCTCTCAGGCACAGAAAACAACAAATATCTTGAAAATCCTTTAATGATCTTACTTAGTCATGCAAAGTTAAGTCTTTGAACGTAAAAAAAAAACAAACCCCACCAACCTCACATATTCCCAATCCCTGGGATTCAGGCATCATTACTCTTCTGCCAAGCTGTGCCATCCCCAGGTGAGTACAAATCCCTCTGCTTCCATGTGGGTGTAAGGCATGGCCAGGAAGGCTCAGGGAGACACAGATGTTTAAGTCAAAGCCCATTCCAGGTAGGTGAGCGTTAAAGTACGAGCTGAGTGTTGGGGTTTAATTATGCATGGGAAGCTTCTTTAGGAAAGGCAGCAGGCTGGGAGCTGAGGGCTGACACCATTGCCTGCTGCACTGGGGTTAAGCTCAAGAAGCTGGAAGGAAGGAAGGTATTTGAAACCATGAGACCTACCAAACCTAGACAGTTCAGTTTTATATTCTGAAATTCAGTGTTAGTGGGGGAATTATGAGGGAAGGACACACACTGATAACCAAAGCCACACAGGAGGCATAGGTACAGCTCCCTGCTGTCCTCAGTCTAGTAGGCATAGGGAACCCAGAGGCTTATGCAGGGTGCTCGGGTGCTCTCTTTGCATCCATCAGTCATGAATTTCACAGATTAGGAATGCCACTGATTCTTCTTCTTCTTCCAGAAGAGTCAGGACTGTCTATCTGGATGAAATGGAGTATATTTTGCAGGTCACTTTGTGTGCTGTAATGGGAAGAGAAGCAGGCTGGGAGCACAACCACACTGTCCTCCTTCTGGCCAACACAGCTGGGCATGGCAGAACCCCCCTAATGCAGCTAAATGCAATGGAGAAGAATTCATTAGTCATCATGGTGTAGCTTACACAGGGAAAGAAGTTGAGACAGGTCTCCATCTTCTTTGGTATCAGTAAACAGGTCTTTAATCACTCTTCTGTGTCTCTAACTAACACTTTCTAATAATTTACCACTCCCAAGGAGGCCAAAAGAGAGGGCTATGTGGTTACGATCTGGCGCTGACAAGGCGAAAGTGTTTAATGTCTGCCCACCGTCAACCTGTGAGGGAAGGTCACACACTGATAACCAAAGCCACACCCTCAGCCTGTGTAAATGAAGGTCCTGCATCAGCACGTGTGTGATGACAGCAGCATCAGCTCTGGGTGAATTAACTCTGCTGCCTGTGCAAGGCCAAGCACAGGGGATCCCAATCCCAGCCAGGGTTGAGCCACCCCTCTAGCACAGCTCCTGATGAAGAGTGGTAACAATGAAACTCAAAGACGGAACAGAGCAGCTCGAGATAACCTGGCCACTGTGTGACCAGGTGTGCGCAGTGCCCAACATTCACTTTCCCACTCTTTACGAGCACCAGTGGCATGCTGAAAATTTCTGCAGGAATTTGCAGAACCGACCAACACAGGCAGTCAGATAAATACAGCCCTGCCAAGCACCAAGCCCTTCTGAACTCCCACCTTTTGCTCATGTCACATTTAATATGACAGGGAAGATTTTTTTTTTCTTTTTTAGCATTTAAGAAACACGGCCATATTGAAATCTCTTTCTTTCTTCTTTCATTAATATCTGTGTCACCTCAAGGGTTGCTATAATTCCTTATTGGCTTCTCTTCCAGAATTTGCTTTAAGAAAACTTCAGCTAGTTTTGAATGTGGCTGCGAGGTTAACTAGAAATAGAAAATGTCACGAGCATGCTGGATAGATATCCCTTCTGCTTCCCTGCCACTAAGCCGGCTTTTCATAAAGTTTGAAACTGATATTAATATTTAACTTTTAACTCACAAGATCTTTCATGGTCTCAGCTCTGCTTAATTAGCTGACATTTAGCTCCCTCTATTCCACGGCACACACCTAGGAGTCCTTGGGTACTGGTTTATTAACATTCCCCAAAGTAGATAGGAGCAGGCGGTTACCAGGACCTTTATCAATTGCTCCCGAAGGCGATGGAATTTATTGCGGAATGCCATTAAACCAACCAGGTCTGTAAATATGGTTAAAGGCATGAAGACACACTTGTTTTCCGAAGCTTCTCGCTCAGTTTAAATGAGCTTTGTGAATTGGTCTCTCTTTTTCTCTCACTCTTTCACACACAGCCTTGTTGAGGCGCTCCTAAAGAAAGACTCTGTATTAACCTGTATAGAATTAAGCACAGTTCTGCTGTTAATCAACGCTCTTGCAGCAGCTCTTGCTGCTGCAGCGCTGCTCCAGCACAGGCATGGCTGTGTGGAAGTTACCGAGTGCAGCAACTCCACCTCGCCTTTATTTCCTACTCCTTTATTTCCTTCCCCACTCTTCCCCCACTAAAAGCTTTCCTTGTTTTCATCCAGCCTCAGAAATCCCCTGATCAGACAATATAAGGTATAAGTGCTGGTTTTACATCCACACTGTGCCCCCAGTAGCATCCCAAGAGCATTTCGCCCCTCGCTCCCTTCCCACCCCTGGCTGGTCTCCCAATGTCACCTCCACCCCTCCAGTGGCAGGAGTGCTCCTGCCCAGTAGGTAACTCCAAGAGACTTGCTCTAGAGGTAGCCACCCCAGCAGCAAGAGTAAGGACAATTTTCAGGGACCGACACAATTTAGGATCACTCACAACTCTGTAACCACAATGCTAATTACCTACTTAAGCCTCCAGAACAGAGTGTGCTGCACTCGGATGTGTACGCCGTAATTACAAGGTATTCCTCCCCGCTCCCGCTGTAAGACCCATTAATAGTATTTCATTTAACACATATCTGGCTCTCCTCATTTCTGGTAAAGTTAATATGTATTAGGAGCACCACACAGGTTAATATTTTGCTCATAAAATTCTAACATGCTTGTTCTTTGTGGCAATGAGACAAGCAATGAAACAAGCAATACGCAATTTCTAAAAACTGTATTTTGATGAAGCTATCACAGTATGAGTGAACGTCAGACCACGAAGACAAATATGAATAAAAAATAAAACTAGTTAGTGAAAAAACCTTGTTTTAGTGCTTATCTTAATAAATAAAGCACTGATCTTGCTGTTTAGGATCTCCATCCATTTTTGGTTCCTCAGTGAAATGAAGTTAGTGACCTCCACTAATTCAGTATAAGCCACATTTGAAATAAAATGTGTCACCAGGAAAGTGCTCTTTGCCTGGTATATTTGGCATGGAAAGTGAAATGAACTGTTCTGAAAAAATATAGATTAACAGTCCTCATGAACTGGGGAACCTCAGTCTCCCAAGGTCAAATGTGACAGCTCTATCCCATGTCAACAGACTTGCTCTGGGCAAGGATCTGGTCCTGCTTCCTTAGAAATGACCTTTACACTTCTGTTGCATTGATAAAAGACTAGATCATGCCTTTGGATACATTTCTGACTTCATCATAGTAGGGTGAGATAAATAGAAAAGAGAAAAGACAGGGTCTGAAGTCAGGACATATTTCCTTGGTTTTCCATTTAGATTTTGAGATGCTCATTTCTTGGAGGGAACTAAAGGGATCAGCTGAGGACAGCTACATAAATATCTGGATAGATGGGATCCCAGGCAGTTTATGTCATGTCATATCATACATCATATCAGATCATATCATTTTACCTTATCTGTTAATTCACAGATGATAAAAAGCATGTATCCTTTTTTAGACTGAGCACATCTTACTGAACCCAAGGTGAGTTTGGCTTCACAAGCGGCCTCACAAATACTAAGTTTGCTTCTCATTATCTGTTTCAATAAAATGATATCGGTCTGAGAATTTACCCCAAAAACAGATGCCCAAGGCTGGAGAAAGTACGTATGAGATGTGGTCAACTCCAGCATCGCTCCAGCTGTATCCAGGTTTCACCAGGATAAGACTGGGGTGATACAGGGATGAATCTGGCCCATATCTTAAGACTGATGCAAAAAAAGGAAGAGAGACCAAAATTCTCTGGCAGTTTTTCACTGCGAAATCCAAAGACAGATTGTAAATCTGTAAGTGTGAAAATCATATTTTAAAGAAAGACCTTCAACCTGAGGGACATCTATCTCACTGCCATCATCTTTTAGTGTTTTCTCAGCACAAATCACAGCAACTGCAGTGGCTGGATGAATGGTGAGGACCTGATGCTCAGTAAAACAACCTGGACAGATTACTCAGGAGGTCTTTTATACAACATGATGGCGATCAGTTTTGGGAGCATACCAAATAAGGCACAAGACAGCACTCAAATTTTAAAAAGGCAGAGAGGGAAACTCTAACATACCCACCCGAAAAAATTTACCAGTTGCTGTTACAGAAAGTGTGGAAGTTCTCTTTATTATTAAAAAAAAAAAAAAAGGAAAGAAAAAGAAATTACTCCCTATTGCCACCTAAGTTTGTTTATTTCGACCTTTTGATAATGGTTGGCCATTTGCAGTATGCTGTTCTCCCAGAAAAGCAATCTTCTTTGTTACTTTTATGTGTTTTTCATGTTGAATGATAAGAAGATGACAATGGAGAGAGGCAAAATACTTTTAAATTTTTTGGGAGAAAAAAACGTGATTAAAAGTAGACTTCATCATAGCTGCACAGATTCCAAGCACCTGTGTTCCTTTTATGTGACCTGGTAATATATGTTTTTTTAAACACTCTTTGAGACAAATCTATCTTTTAGGGCCATTCACAAATCAACAGATTTCACAGAACAGAAATAGGACTGGAATCCAAACCTTTCCCATTAGTTCGAAACACATATATCTTAGTTTTATGTGCAAACATATAAGAAGCATTTTCGTGCTCTCAGACTTTAGTCACAGCCCGCTGGCTGTAGGTTTTGCATGTGAGGTGAGCTCAATATCCACACTGAAGAACCCGTCCCAGAATAAATTGGCTGTTTGGAAGCAGAATGAAATAAAAAGGAGTTCAAATATTTGAAAGTTTCTTTAAAAATCTCTGTTTACATACACATGAAAGAAGGTGCTGGATTGGATTAAGTGTGAAGAAAGTCTTCCTTAAATACTGAAGGCATTATATCCATTTTATAGAGCATAGCTGCTCCACGATACTCAAATTATAACTTTGATGAAGTATTCTGTAAAATTGATCTGTCAGTAAGATATGGCAGCAAATATTCCACCTTGAGCAAAAGCTTCAGTCTTTTTAAAAGCATTAAACCAGACAACAAATCTTTGTGTAACAGATTTAGAGGACCAGATGTTAAACTCTTAAATCAGCACTGCTCTAATGGCTCCTGTGAAACTCCAACGATTTACACACACTGAGGGATGGACCGTGTTATTGTTGAAATATTTAACTTTAGAAATATTGTAGAAATCCACAAATAAACTTTAAAATTATGACTTATTAACAGATTTTTAATCAGAGAGGAGTTTTTTTCTCCACGATATGATTCATCATTTTATATTCTTCGGTGGTTACTCAATCTGTAAAGGTGACCTGTGCATTTTCAGAACTTTTTCTTTGTTACAAAGCCTACTGTTACTCTAAATACTCTACTGCTTTGAATGAACTAACCTTGTTAGCCTAAAACCACAGCTAAGTAGTTAATGTCTTTTAAAAGAGCGATTTCATAGAGTATTGGAGCCTGAAGTAGATATTCTCCCACTTTCCCTTTTGGGGACAAAGCAACAACCTGAGTCGAGTCCCATCTCTGGGTGAGATTTATGACCAAATATTTTATACTGATTAGTAAATATTTTGGACAAAAAAACCCTCACCCCAATGATGAAAGGTATAACCTCTGTCAGGAATATTTTGATGTTTTTTCCATTTCTTCAGCAAGAAAGCTTTAATTAAAAAAAGTTATTACACTAGTAATGCTCAGGTTGAGCGAACGCTTATACCGGTATCAGTACGACTTTGATATGGAAATTTTAAAGTAATGGCTTGTTTTAAGAAAACTGCACACATTCCACTAAGTTATTTCACCTTTAGAAAGGACAATTATTTGGAAAGTTTCCCATCGTCATCTCAACAACAGCGGCAGAAACTTTGCAGTTCCTAGCTATAAACTCTGAACATTTTCTGGTCTGGAAATACAGATGAAAAGATCATGTGTTACACATGAAAAAATAATAGCTTTGTTGAAATTGTCTTAGTAATCTTTTTGTGCTGGAAGAGCAGCTCAGTTTTTACAGACTCCAACTCTGTGACAATCAGATGTTGATTTTGTGAAAATCGGCACAACTGAGTTGAATACCTTCGGGTAAATAAAAAACCCCAATCACACAAATAAGGTAGAATACCCAATTTCCCATTATACTCCACATTCTTACCAAAACCTCTCCACATTTCAAGTCAAAATATCAGAAACAGAAAAACAGTTAAAATAATGATAATAAAAAGACCGGGGAGTGCAGGTACATTTAAAGATTAAAAGTAGAAACCAGCGGAGATATTACAATGGCAAAAATTGATAACACAAGGAGAAAACTGGTGTTTTCCCCCTTACTTCAGTCTGAAATCAGGAGCTGATCTTTTCTATAACCTTTGTGAGCAGTAGCCTTTTCTCACTCACCTAAGAAAGGAAAAGTTCCCTGTGATTTACTGATGTCCTGCACAGTAACGCTTTGCCGAAAGTACCTGCCTCTTTAATTAAAAATACATGTTTTTCAAAATAGAAAAAAGCAGGTTTTCTTCTTGAAGCACTTCCACCACTGGATGTGTTAAGTTGAAAATTAGAGCATGTTAAACAACTTTGGGCAATAAATCAGAATGGAGGAACAGCGTGAGGCATAACCATGACACACTGAGAGTGAGTCAGGCTCTTTCAGATACACTCTTTGAAACAGATTAAGAAGGATCTTTAAAAAAACAGAATGAAGCCATCTATTCTCAATTCCTGTCCTCAAATGTCTTAAATACTTGAGTGTCCAACTCTTCCCATACACGGGCACGGACAGGACTCGTGCATCCCCACACGAGATGGCATTTTTGTGAAGTCCTGAAAACTCTCGCTCATTTGAACTGAAAAATTACCCCACGATACCAGGTTCTCTAATGATTTTTACGTCACATAAACACAATTTATGGAGAAACAGCTGCTAGAAAACCACCTGGGAAGCACTCAAGCTCTTGTGGTGAACCTGTCGCTGCCCAGGTGTGTTTCACATCTGGCTTTGGGCACTTGCTGGTGACAGGGTTGGCCATGGATTGGCCTTGGAGAACAGATCCCAGAATATTGCACCCCAAGACACCAATAAACATAGAAAATATCCCATCTCTCTCTCTAGAGGGGACTACGTTAGTGTTTAAATTCACTTTCCCCTGTCTTCTCAGTAAAACCTTTTTGCTGCAGCTAAAATCTGACTTTTTTTGGATCAAACTTCGTATTTTAAAGCAAGGAGTGACACAGCCCAGCTCTTTAGTAAACCCCAACGATAGGGATCCTTCAGTCCCTTGTAGCATTTTGGGAAATCTGTGCTCATAAATCCTATTGCAGGGCAGGGCTGCAAAGGCTAATCTCTGTTCTTTTCTTCACTGTTCTTTTTCCTAGTTGCACGGGGAGAAAAATGTGAGAAAATATGTAACTCCAGAGTGCTGTGGCATCATTAAACCACAGCTCTGCACCCTATTTATTGCCTTTATTAACCACAATCTTGCAGAGAGTGTAAAGGTAAGTGGTAAATGGTTTAATGGTAGTTTAACAATCTGCACGTACCCATAACAGACATTTTAGTTGCTTTTAATTGATGTAGTTGCTAGCTTTGTTAAACTCTCCAGGAGAGTAGTTCTTACTGGGAATGAGCCTCCTAGAAAGTATCAGTTTGCAAAAACACAATAGTTTGAGTGATAATTGTGCAGAAAGAGACTTCTGGATTTCTTTGCAGCTGAATGAGAGTGTTTTGTTTAACTTTTCTATAACTCAACATCGGGTGCCTAAATCATAGTCAAACTTGGCAAACAGCTAAATAAAGAAACACATGGGATAATTCACTTTTAAGATAAAATGGGGACTGGAAGATTTCAACCAAACTGAACATTTTATAGCTGTGAGCAAATAAAAAGAAAATTATGTAGGAGAAGTCCTGTTGTTACTTAACCAGTAGCTTTCAGCACCCATAAAATATGTGGTGTTAAATTATTTTCCACTTATAAGTCAGCTGGCTCTGGTCTGTACACTACCACAAGCTTTTACTGGTTTCTGGCCTCTTACTGGCCTTCACATAACACCATTTAACCCTGAATGAAGTGCTGCTGGCACGGCACTGAGCACCAACTACCACAACTAAAAATATACCTAAGTCCAGAAAGAGCACACAGAAAATTATTGCAAGCAGCAAAGAAAATTAAAGAGCAATTAAAAAAAAAAAAAAAAACAAACAAAAAAAAACCCCAAAAAACCACTCAGTTATTCCATTGGGTTGACCGGCAACTGGCACCTCCTGTTTGGGGAGGGTGGGGAGGAAATAAAAAAAAAAAAAAAGCTAAACTCCTCAAAAATTAACTTTTAGATTTTTTTTTAAGCTTGTAAAAATAGTAGAGGATCTGAAGGTGCATCTCAGCAGGTTTTGCCTGCCTGTCTAGCACTGAGACTTTTTGCGTGATCAAAGAATACATGACAGTGAGTGGATCTATGCTTGTAAATATCAAACGGTTTGATCATGCTAAAAGACTTTATTGAAGTTTCCCACTTTTTAATCAAACAAGAAACATCCACCTCCAGTAGCCATAAAAAAAAAAAAATCTGCTATGATATTAGAATTAAAGAAAAGCACTGAACGGGACTTGCGGAGAAGGGGTTTTCTTACCATAATATGGGACTTTCACTCATGTCATGTTGGTAGGCTGAGAGAAAACTGCAACACTTATTATTTTGCAACAGCACAGTATACAAAGGGTTTGATTACACCAATATTAAGTCATGTTCACATATGTAGACTTTTAAAACAAAATTAAAAGCATAATGATGAAATTATTACATCACTGTCTTGGTTTGGTTTTGGTTTTGTTTTGGTTTTTTTTCCCCTCCTGCACAGCATCAAAATCTGCAAGCAGCCCTTGGAGAGGTTTTCTATACTGTTTCTGTCACTTAGTATGATAATTTAGCTAAAAAAAAAAAAAAAAAAAAGTTAAAAATACCATTCTGAATGAACACACGGAGCTCTGAATAAAAAGAGCCAATAATTTACAGTAGGATGATAAGAGTGTAATATTGCTTTAATATAACTTATTAATGAAAATTGCCGTTGTAAGATAGATAAGACCTAATAATATAAGTCTCATTGTGTTCTGTGAGTTGGAGGCTTTGGTAAGTTATATGTTGGTGCTGCGTGGCTGGCGTGAAGCCTGACACAAATTCGAAGACTCGCTGTTTCCAATGCCACTGGTATCTGAATTTATTTCCCCAGAAAAACATAGACAGGCACTTTCCTGCTCTGTCAGGTATTACTGTGCTCCTCTGCCGTCTCCTGCCTGCTGCAGAGTTTATGAAAACATGTTTTCATTATCTTAAATTCAATTTAATAAATTTATTTTCATCCCACTTTATATGTAGAGTGAATTAGATTTTAAAAAAAACCTCTCAGTAGCTTTTTTTAGTCTTTATTCTTTGTCATACTAACATTTTTTAAAAGGGCAGTGGGGTGATACAGCAAATGGCAGATTAATTTCTTGTCCTTATTTTCATGCCAAGGTAGCTCAGCATCCTCTGTAGTGTTCCCACCGCTTTTGCAAGCATGCTATATTTGCAACATTGAGGACTTATACTTCTGTTTACTAAATGGAAGCTTGTTTATCTGTGCTAATTGCCAGGAAGAAAACTAAACTACTTTCCCCTCTGTGGACCACTATTTATAGTCAGGAAGAGCAGCCCTGCTCATAATCAGGGGGCTATTTGTGTGAAGGAGGCGAACGTGCAGTTACAGCAATCTCGTCTGCCAGAAGGGAGGAAATTATCTTTTTGATGTAAGAAGGCTGGATGAGCACGCAGTGTTGGTTTTAAACCCAAAATGTGATTTTTAAAGGCGGGAGAGGGGGGAAGTGAAAGCTTTTAGTATGTCCATGAAAAAAAAAAATTAAAAAGAGATTTTTAACAGCGTGGGTTTTGATATCAATATTTTTCCTGTGTCTTCAGAAAATATTTTTACAGAGTTCCTGAAGATGCACAAAACTGCAATTTGTTCTCCAAAAGGGTTAGAGGTTGCTATGAGGGGACCCGAGGAGGAGAGAGCATTCATCCTCATCTCCTCTTCTCTGAGAAAATCACTCTGGAAGATGATGATTTTTCTACACTGTCCAACAGACTGCTCTGGGTTTTGTTTCCAAAATGCCCAGAAAGTTTTTCTGTGCAAAACCCACTACCAGAAACCCTGTCGTCCATTTTGGAGGAAGTATGTTGTTTTCTAAATAATTTGCTACTCTTTGTGTCTGTCACAACCGAAAGTAGCTCTATCACGGCAGAGATGACAAAGAAGAAATACCTGTAATAAATCAAATTTGTTCTGGAAAGTTTATTTTCTGGAGATTATTTGTCCAGGAAGATTATAAGAGAGAACTTTGTGGCATTACAGATGGAGTTCTCCAGTGCTCCAGATCATGTGTTTTCAATAAGTATTACAAATACTCTGACACTTTAAAGTATACAAACTTATTCCTAACAACTTCTTTTCCAACATCTAGTACTTTTTATGAGCCCTGTTTCTCACATCCCAGGTAATGGTTACAGCCTTTAAATCTCAAACACACCCCCCGATATTTACAAGCGTTGATTCAGAGATCAATATTTTCATGCATAATATTCCTGCACTAAAGGCAGCACGTTGAGAAAGGGTAACCCCTTTCATTTAAAATCTTAGAGTACTTAGTGCCTTATATTCTTTTTAGATTCAGAAATAAAAATAAAAATTACAAAAAACCACCCACACTGAAAATGACAAACAGAGGAATGGAGGAAGATCTTAAATAAGCTTAAGGAAGCATTTCCTTACTTTGTCAGGATTGAAAAGAGGCTTTTCTTATTTGGAGTTATATGTTTTGCAGAGAAAGAAAACATCAAACATTTATAAAATACATTCTCCCTAGCAGGTGATGACATTTGGCTGGCCAGCCCTTCTAAGGACAACTCTTGTCTGATGGCAATGAACAGTTCACCTAAAAATGAACAACACATTTCTAACCCTGCCCTCTCATTTCTCACAGTTCAGCTCAGTGGCTGCAATTAGCAATTAAACAGGAGAAACAAATGCCTGTATTTTGCTGCAAGAGGGTTAGTTTCATTTCTGACCTGGAAGTGACAGCGCAGACACACAAGGAGCAAAAAATCATGTAACACCAAGAGGGAAAACATCACGTTAGCTGGGATGCTCAAATTATGCTGCATTAATATGCACGAAAGAATTAAAAGAATTAAAGGCCTTTAAGAAAGGGGAGTTTTGCTTTGTTTTGGTTTGTTTTGGTTTTTTTTTCTTCTCTTTAAAAGCCATGTAGTGTCATTGCTTATTCAACATAGCCCACTTCTCCTCCAAAGCAGTAC
>NW_020955251.1:621744-711816 GCF_003031625.1 Empidonax traillii
TGGGAATTCACCTCAGTGCCACAAAATGGGTCTCTGCCCCCCAGGAGGGGTGGGTGAGGGCAGGTCCAAGGGGGTACACGACCCAGCCTGGTGTTTGGCACCTTGTAAGAAGTCAGGGTGCATATTAAGAGGGAATTCCTGTCTCCAAAATCTAGCCTTCAAACTATAAACAAGGGGAAGCCCTTTAACATGGGTGGAGAAAAACCCTACTGAAATAAAATCTGCTTGCTGGAAGTCATGCTCAGTACACAGACAGACAGACAGACAGAAAAAGGTTCTTTGCTGTGCTTTACTAAAAAATCAAAGCAATACCTGCCAGGACATGCAATAACCGTGAGTTGGCAGTGACCGAGGCAGAGCCGTGCCTGTGCTCCTTGCTGCCTCACTCCCCTGTTTCTTTCAAGTTCCAAACTGCTCAAAAGGCCATGGCCAGCACAACCCTCTGGTTGTTTTGGGAGTCTTTTTTTTTTTTTTCTGCACACTTTTCATAAGAGTTAAAAAAAAAAAAAAGACTCCAAAAGCACTAATATATATATATATATATATATATATATATATATATGTATATAAAGGCACTGGCACAAAGCCAGACAGAGCCCTTGGTGTTTTTAGCAGAATTAGCTGAGAAAAACCCATCCCTATGCCACAAGGCCCAATAAGAAAAAAAAAAGATGACATCCCTCCCCTCCTCCCCTAATTTGTCCATAAATATTTGAAACTCCAGTTAGCAATCTGGATTTTAGCCACTAGTACAATTCCCTTATTTCCTGCACATAAATCAGCTGAGATATTTTTTTTTCTGGGAAATGTCAATTTATATTTAATCACTTAAAAAAAAAATCCATGAGTAAAATGTAGTTTTGAACTGTCGAAGTTTAGGAAATCTGTAACGTATAAAGCAGCTGGTCTAATCCGTGGGTTACTTCTGCAAGTGACGTGCCTTTTGTAAATGCTTTATTCATATTTATGAAGCCCTAAACAGGTCCAAAAACATTTCTAAATAACATTATAAAGCATCTGACAAAATGCAGTGTTATCACCAAATACTCAGCCGGTTTTCATGAGGAATCAGGATGGAGAACGTTAAAATATGGCAAGAATCTTAAAACAAGGCACGATCTGCTTGAATTTGCTAGTGATGAGAAAGGGTGGGCACACTGACACAGCTTTGGCTGGAAAATAAAAGGTTACTCATTCGTTGTTTTGGCCTACCCCAAATTGCAAAGGTTTTTAAGCATCAGATTAAACACTACTTTTTTTTTTTTTTTTTTTTTTTTTTTTTTTTTTTTTTTTTTTTTTTTTTTTTTTTTTTTTTTTTTTTTTTTTTTTTTTTTTTTTTTGTAATCTGTGTAGATTTTTCTCCCCTCGCCTAGGAGCAAATCTATCCCATCTCCTTTTCTGTCCCAACAACTCTGTTAAGTTGCTCTCTGACTCAGCTAAAGGAACCTCATGGAGGAAAAAATTGATTTTTTTTGCCTGTTATATCACCAAAACTCCCACACTTCGTACAGATAATACCCAGTTAGATCGCAGAAAGAGGAAAAAAAAAGCATCCCTCTCGCTATGCAGAACCGTTGACACATTACATTACACACGTAATTAAAAACGTCAGCTCCAGCTAAGGTGGCCCTGGAGAACCTGCGCCGACCCTTCCAGCTCACACCCACCGCGCCCCTCGCGTCCCTCGCCCTCCTCCAGCAGCCAGCCTCCCAGTTTGGAACCTCCCGGCAGCCCGAAGAGACCGCGGCGAAGGGACACGGCCGGCGGTGGCGGATGTTTCGGGCCATGAAAGCCCTTGGCGCTCCAGCCACTTGTTTCTCTGGTTGAAGCGGAGTTTGCAAAAGTCCCGGGCTCTCAGTTGTTGCTCTGTCTTTTAGCCGCTGCTCGCCAGCTCAGATGCAGCTGTTTAATACCTCCCAGGGGTTTTGTGCAGAAAATAATAGCTTACAAAACCTAGCTTCTCCCAGGTTCTACTATTTCAGCTTTATTTCCGAACAGCTGGTCCGTGTCTTTGTCCATCCCCTTCCCTCCCGGCCGCGGCGAGAATTCAGCAGGAAACCTCTGTCCACTACCTACGCCCTGAGAGCCACCACCGCTGGTGGTGGGGGTCAAAGAGCAACCCTCGCCCTTGGAAACGGGGACAAAAAAAAAAAAACCCAAACTTCGCGCCCTGTCTAGACAGGTCAAGGTGCAAGATGCTCCTCTCCCTGTTGCGTCTTCCGGAAAGGGGCGTGAACCGGAGCCAAGTGCACAGCAAACACCCGCGCTGCATCCCTGCCCCTTTAGAAGGCTTCTTTTTTTTTTTTTTTTTTTCTCTTCTTCTTCTTTTTCTCTCCACCCTCTGCTGATCAAAGTAGGAAGTTTTCATGACAACCATAGTCAAAGGGCCTGCATCGCAAATGAACTCGATTTCGGCGATGTTGATATATCCCGGCTCCATTGTCTCTTTTCAGACACAGTATGAACCCTTCCGGTCTCAATGATTACATTACAGAAGGACTTTCACATGTGGGCTTCATTTGCACAAAGGGGTTGCCTTGCTTCACCACCATCTGGCCACAAATCAGATAAATAAAGGCAGGAGAATTAAAATTAAAGCTTAGAGGTTTTTTTTTTTTTTCCTCTCTGTCCTCCTTCGTCTTCTTCTTGCACCAGGGCCCATTATGAAATCCCTCCCTCCCCCAGTCACATACGGATGGGGAATCTACTTTTTATGAAACCTGGGAAGAGCAAAAAAGTGACTAAAAAAAAAAGTCTGGGAAACACCAAAAAAGTGCCAAGCAAACAAAAAGGACAAAAATTATAATAAGACGACGACAGCTTTTTGCTCCCAGTCCTGTCTGTAGGGCAGCGTGACTTATTTTACAGGAAAGACAGTCTCGTACAAACCCCACATTTTGTTATTAGAATTCCATCTCACCTACTGGCATACAAATATTTTATTTTTTTTTTCTTTAGGAAAACACAATGTCTCACAAACTGAAAAAATGAGTAGTGGTGGCAGAAGGTGGTGGCAGAAACTTGTGGTGTTTGAAACTTGTGCTCCAAACTCTGCCGCTTCTTCCTCCCACCGGGATGGAGAGTGCAGAGTCTCTGGCAGCTCAGGCACAGAGCAAACACTTTCCCCCAGAAAACCAAGAAATACGTGGCAGTTTCTGAAGGCAGAAAATAAAAAAAAAGCTGTGAACGTGGGAGGAAGGTTTTGCAGCCCTTACGACAAAAGGTGAGATTCGACCGTACAGTCTAATTCCTGCCCTGGCATCACTTCTATTGAGGTCAGTGTTGCTTTCGGTGGGATTTTCTTTCTTTGCAATCTGATTGCTATAGCAATAAATTGCACTCAATTTTGTCCCCCTTCTAGGCTATGCCCGGGACAGTAACTTAAGTTAGTTGAGCGGGAAGGTCACTTTTCTTGTCTATTTCTTTTCGTATAGAGAGATCCTGTATCATCAGTGGCAGGGTTTCACTCTGCAAATTCTGGAAAAATAAAATGATATTTTTCATGTCTGTATTCCAACCAATATTCAAGTGTGTAGTCATATCCCCTGCAGCTTCCTGGCTGGTCAGGAAAGCATTGAGTGTGGCTGAGTCAAAGCCCATGGATGCTGCAGGGTACCCTACACAAACACAGGGTACTCGCATCTCCTGAACATTATCACGTGCAGCACAAGCAAGGACCAGCCTGGAAGAAAACATATCCAACATCGGAAAATGAGAATGAACCCTCAAAACTCATGTGTCAACCCCCACAAACTTACAGAAAGGGTTTTCCTGAGTGTGCTTTCTTTTGGATGCACAAGTAAGTTTCTGTACACGTACTGGCACCTATGTGATGGGGTTCAGGGTTTTTTTAGCATCATATTTAGATTTGGGTTGTACTCTCTGAAAATGTAATGAAAAATGTTGGAGAGATAGCATATATGTAAAGAAGATGAATAAAAATAGAAGGGCTTCACTTGCCAAAAGTTAGATTTACTTGTTTTTAGTTTCTGTCTGTTAAAGGATATATTGGATGCTCAACCTCTGCATAACTTTGCCTTCCCTGATTTGGTTGGAGTCAGACTCACACTTCAGGTAGGAACTACTGTTATCTGAGCATGTTTCTTGTAAACCTAGGGATGCAGAAGCTGCCAGGGCAGTCTGTTAAATTTTGGTGTCTATTTGTTGGGTTTTAATGAGGGAAATTTTTGCAGAAATAAATGCAACTTGAATTTTAGTGAAGTATTTTTGTGCTGGGCTGTGCTCTGTGCGGTGTGCAGGCCTCTAGGCAGTTGAGAGTGCTCTTTCTGAAAGTGTTTTAATAGTAGGAGAGGAATAAGTATTTGGACAAGTGGTGGAAAACTAAAGCCTTTCTTTCTATACTGTGAAGATTTTGAATAGTACTTGTCAATAAAGCAACTCCTATTGTAATTGTACCGGAGACATGGGCCTCCACCCCGAAAAAGCTGTCTCAGAGATACTAACCTCATTAAAATATGAATGAAAAGGCAGCCATCATTGTAATGGGAGAAAACCATTTACTCAGCAACAAACTTTATCTTCTATCTTGCGTAAAAACATAAATATGATATCCAGCAGGTTTTTCATTACATTTGACGAGGAGGTTAATGAATATACAATTTTTCTTTTAAAGTTTTCAAATAAGTCACAAAATTTTCTCCTTCCCTCGCTGTTTTTTCTACTGAGCATTTCAAACTTGGAAGCACCTTCAAATCATTTGAAATCTTTAAAAGGGGTGGGGGGGAAGGAGGCTTTGTTTCTTTGGGGCTTTTTTTTTTTTTTAAAGTTTAAGGAAACTTTTGCATTTGTTTTTGTGTTGCGGTGGGATTTTTTTCTTTTTCTTTTTTTTCCCCCCCAGAATATCTCATCCAATTTCAAAAGAAAACAAGAGAATTCATTACAGACTGCTGTGACAACACCTTAATAACAGTCAATTATAGGGTGCTCAAATGCCTGTTCATTACTATGTCTCTGTTAATCTAGTCCTAAATTTCTTGCTTGATAAATACAACTGGCCAAGAATACAATTGCATTACAAAATGCAATGAAAAATATACAAAATGTAAGTGCAGGAAGTAGGCAGTTTCAAAATAACCGAGCTGTCAATCAAACATTTGTCAAAATAATTAGACCTATCTGGTCTCTTTTTTATAAAATATGGACAGACTCAGAAAATAAGATGGAAAGGTTTAGGTTTAAACAGGAATTGTTTCAATGACTTGGAAACAAGTCTTTTAAAATGTTTCATGTAGTTTAATCATTATCTTTTCATCCACAAAAGTGTTCAAATCATTTTTGATATTAGTTAAAAGTCAATATTTAGAAGTGAAAATTCAAACCTCCTTTGCTCTAGGCTAAAACAGGAGCAACATGAATGCTGAGCTACTCTAAAGGCTGATGGGATATATAATTAGCTATTATGTTAATTGAATCCACTGTGAGTTTGTTGTATGAGATTTCTTCATATAATATGCAAATAGCTTCGAAGGTTTAGTTTTATTAGACAATATAATTAGAAATCTTCTAAAGGACTGAATTCTAATGAGGCATAATAAAGCTTTGTAAAATATCTGTTTGCTGGGTGATCAGACCACCTGGGCCTAATCAATACCGGGAATTTTGTTGTGTAATGGCACATTTGAAAAAAAGTTTAAGAATTTACCTTTCTAGTCCCATTCATCATAATTTTATTTTAGGAGAAGGACAGTTCATTTTGGCAAGGAAGGGGATTAAATTCTTGTGATAAGGAAGGAGGTGAAATTCCTGCGATCTGAGGGGAGGAAGTAACTTAAAAAATAAACCATTTGAATTCTGCTTATTTAAAAGAAAATAAAAATAAATTAAAATAAAAACCTCTCCCAGCTGTAGCGTCAGTTACGTGCATCTCGAGATGCTTGAAGTGAAATGTTACATGAGCAAAGTTAGCCATTATTCCTGCCATTAAATGCCTGCTTCAAGCAGATGTACATACTTTAGTTTCTGTAGTGTAACTAATCGGCGTAACTTCACTTTTAGTAAAATAGCCCAACATGTTAATATGTGGAATTAAACACTCTCTTCTAAAGAAAGAAATTCACACCAGGGTATGCTGGAGCTGGTCCTGAATTCCACCTTCACATTCCATTTGCTTTAAGACCACCACCAAAGACAAATTATTTTAGCTAATGCCAGAATGCCAAAAATGCGTAATCTCTCGTCTAATTCGCCTTGTTCGCACTTTAGACTGTGCCAAAGCTGCACTATTCAGTCTTAATATTAATTGAAAATAATAAAGACAGGATATTTTGCTCTAGTGTCGCATTCAGAGAAGGGCATCTTTTCCCCCCTACCAACAGTAACACATCAAGAAAAAATCAGAAGTGCTGATTAAAGCAGCAGATTTAACCAATCCAAAACAAAGCACTATCACAGTAAGTGCCCTGACAGGTCGCTGGAGAGGTGAGGCAGTAGACAACCCAAAATGCAGCCAGGCTGAGGCTACCTAGGAAATGTTTCATTTCTCTGTGCCACACTGAAATACTTCTGGCCCTGCGCTTCACAGAGATGCTCTCTGTAATGCCAAAAATCTGACAAACCCACACTTAACAATGGCGATGAATATATTGCTGTGAGTATATTATAAACTTGTCTTGCTTCGTATAGCTTATTTTAAATCCATCATACTCAAGTCTGGGTGGACACCTGACTGGTACCAGTAGTCATTATCACTTCTGTGATAATGTCCATTATGACTTCTCTGATCCACACACTTAAAACCTGCAGCAGCAAGTGCTTATTCCTCTGAATAATGAGGATCTCAGCACGGCAGAGAAGAATAACATTGTACACGTCATTTTCAGCTGAAATTAAAGAAAAATAAAAATCACCGAGTTTGTTTTTCCAAGTTCTGCTCTAAGCTGTCCAGAAGTTGTCTGTGATCTCTCAGAAACTGCCTCTGCTTCCCACCACCATTTGAGGAAACAAATAGTCAGTCAAAGCCAACCTTTCTCCCTAAATGTGAACTTTATTCACACTCCGTTTTTTTTATTTCTTCCTTAGATTCAAAGCATCTGGAGGAGATAGCCTGGAGCAGCCTTCAGAAATCAGGACCGTGCCCTGGAGAATTAGTGTCAGAAGAGGATGTTACCTGTTTGCCTTGCCTGCTATCCTCCCCTTATCCCCTAAGGGAACAAAACCAGGCGGATTCTGCCTAATGTTAATTAAATCACTCTGTTAATTAGAAGTAAGGTGCTTTAGCAACAAGCAAACAAAGGGCCTTATTCCTCCCTTGCTCTGGAGGGTGGACTCAAACGCACTCAAATGCTGACTGGATAAACTCAGGAAGCAAAAAGAATCTGAGGAGGAACCCATGTGCTTTGATCATCCTTTCCCACCCATTCCTCAGGCGAATTGAGCTCTCCTAAGGAAGGGCTGCCTGCAAGGGATGCTGGATATTGTTAGGAAAGGTTGGCTGAGCAGAGAAACTGGGAACAACTCATATATGTGACTGAGTACTCAGCAAAGGAAAGAAAATATGCAATAAAATTAAGTTTGATAATCTATTGTGCTGGAAAAGGTTTAAGTGTTCAGACCCCTTGGCCACGTGTGGGCTATCAGACTCAACAGGCACCGTCTCAGGCACTGAAATACAGCTGTTCATGCTGCTGGGCTTGGGCTTGGGCCAGCTCCTTGGAGGGAACAGCTGGGAAGGTCTGCGGGGCGAAGGGCTGAGGAGGTCAGGCTGGAGGTGAACACCTCTTTTTGGAGTGCAGGGATGGACTTCACCCTGCACGGGAAACCTCAGTACTGGAGAGTATATAATGGAATTTTACTGAAGGAAAGAAAACAAAGATGAAGTGCTGGCTTGCTGGGATTCCCATGGGATACAGATCTGAGCTGAGTAACTGCATCCCTGGAGCCATTGGTTCTCAGCTAAGGGATAATGCTCCCCACTGACACCTATTAGGCCACTGTGTCCCTGGGGATGACACCCTGGACTTCCCGAACCTCTTTTTCCCGCCCTGAGAGTGGGTGAGTCAAAAGGGTTCCTGCTCTCTGGTGTTCAAAATAGAACAGCGAATTCTTCTCACTGGTCTATTAAAGTTGTAATTTTAAAGCAGCAACATGCCTGTCAGGGGACAGGCTGAGACTGGAGCGCAGAAAATAGCACTGATAAAGGGAAACCCCGCTGGAAATTTTTAACTGGTCTTATACATGACAGTAGATAAAATTTCCTAATCTGTGGACAATTTCTATGCTTCATAGATTTCCATAGCTAAAAGCTCAGAGTTTCTTAAACTACTCTGTCCTTCTCTGCCTGCACTCTCTGCTCAGAATGGCAGGTCTTCAGCCTCCCCCCCTGCTCCCTGGGGAGATCCTCCACATCCTCTGCAGCACTGAACCTGCGCTGCGAGTATCACACGAGCCTCCATCCACTGCTGCTTCTTGCACTCTCCCAGGGCAAGTAAAGGGTGGCAGGTTTCAGCTACTTGGCTGCAGCTCTCTAAGACCACCTATAGACTTAAGCCTGTTAAATTAACCTTAATACCTTCATTATTCCTCTGTTGGATGGTAACCATCTGGCCATGAGTTACAGTTAACCTAGGCTCCTGCTTAGATTTCAGCTGAAATCCCTGGTTTTTGCCCTCACTATCGCAGCAGAGTTTGAGGTTGGGGTAGGTTTAAGCTGGTCTGTGTCTCCCCACCATCAGTAGGGATGTGGATTGGCGAATCCCATTCCAGCTTACCTCGGAGCTGGAGCCACCAGCTGTACACACTGCTTATCTCTGGCTGTCCTCTACTGCCAACACTCATCCCCCTGTGAGTACAATGGGTTGGAAAAACAGGAAACAGTTCTCCACGTAAATGATGGTTCCTGTATACTTTTCTCTTTGCTTAGGGACTCAGCTAATGCAGTTTCATTTTCACCTAAAATAGCCTCTAATGTGATGTTAGTAGCGTGGATACTGCCCACTCTAGAGCTCTCCATTTTACCTCAGGGAGTGGATTTTTTGTCTCCTCTGACTACTCCGTCCTCACTCACTCCACTTGTCTGAAGCTACTTACATACCCCTGGCCCTGGCACAAGGGCCACTTCTTATGGCCCCATTTACCAAGCCCTCTACTACAGCAGGGCATTTCTGTTCTCAGGGTCCCATGTGCACCTTCCCACATGTGCAAGGAATGATGAAATACATCACACAGTCCTTGGGGACAGGAGCTTCAGGTGACATTGCCCGTCCTCAGTCAAGAGCAACAGATTTTTTTCCCTTTCCTATCTCTGGACAGAAGGCAACACACCCTTTCACTACCTGAGAAAGCTCTGTTAAGACACCCCAGCCCAGTGACATAAGACTTTTGAGGAGAGAATCATAAATTAGCAGACAGAAAAGAAAAAACTTACTAAAGAAAGACAGCTCTGGATGGTTTCTTTTTTATTTCTTAATAGAGCTATCAGTTGCTGCACTGCTTTTGCATGTCCAGGATATAAAAGAAGTAAGCAGGAGGTTTACTTCAAAGATATTGCTGGGTCACAAAGTACTGCAGAGACATGGCAAATTGTCCATTTGAGGTGTGTTTTAAAACATTTCACAGGCTCATGTTATTCTACAGTTACAGTCAATCTTCAAAGCATTAATCCTTTGACTTTAGTGGGACAGAGGTGTGTATCTAGTGCTTAACTATATGTATCATACATATATGTGTGCTTAAATATTTATATCACGCTTATAGAGGTTACCTAAGTGCACTGGATGCCAGAAGGTCCAGAGGAGCCCCGCTCCAACTCTGCAGCACAAAATATCTGTGAGTGTGCCCATCCTGAGAAAGGGCATCTAAGAGTAGTTTAGGTCTATCTGAATGATGGATTGAGAGCACAGGTGACCCAGGTGAGCTCTGCACAGAGAAGAACAACTGACTGCCCAGGAGATTATGATCTACGGCAGTGCACAGTTCCAGCCTACGTCTTGTATGGTATAAATCCTGCTCAAAACTAGGGAAAGCAGAGTGTGCTCCAGCTTCACAGCTCTGCCTTCTACAAGACACAGCTGTAGATGACAAAGCTGGCATGCTTGTAGCACAAAAGTCATGGGCCTCCTCAGTGCTGCCCCAACGAGCAGCACCAGCATCCCAGCAGCCATGAGAAAACCAGATACTGCCTCTTCCTTCAGTCAGTCCGAACAAAAACAAGGGCATTTAGCATCTGTGAAAGGTATTCCAGGAATGCTGAAGTTGTGGTGGTTTTTCACTTTTTCTTTCTCCAAAAGAATCCTATTGCTAACATTTAGAGCTGCCCTCCAACACATCTACCTGCACACCTGCTCAGAGGAAGCCAGTGGAAATTCATAACCTCACCTGTGAGCAATCTAAATTAAGCTTTTCTACTGCCCAAAAATTGTCTCTGATTAACTTGGTGGTGAAAAGAGCCCCAGCTGATAAATAAACATCACCAAGTAATTCTGTGCAGACTTATCAGCTATCGCTTACCAGAGGCAAAGGGGATTATCACCCCAGCTGGCAGGAGCGGCCGCTTCTCTGCTGCACTTATAGGTACCAAAGGTCAGCTCCTTCCAGCCACTAGTTGGGACTCCCTGCCTTTCTCCAGGGAGTTAACCCCCATTCCACAGAAAACTAAGAGCTGATTTTACTTAAACACTGAGAAATGTTTATACATGTAGGGAAATTAACAATAAGAACCAGTTTGTGGTTTTATCTTTAGGGGGATGGTTGTTCCTGAAGCATCTCTTGTGTACAGCCAGTAGGAAAAGTCTGGCTGTTTTTCTATTCAGTGCATGAAGGTATTTGATAAAATTGGATATTATTTTGGTTAAAAAAATGTGGAGAGCAGTTGGTTTCTTGAAATAATCCTAATTTTCTACAGTTAAGCCTTTCTAATTTCTAGCTTCGTTTCTAGAATGTTTCTAAGGATGGTGGATTCAAATATTCCAAGCACATGCATATTTTTATGAGCCATCTGCTCTAAGAATACATTTGATAGTGCCTTAGATACAGCTGTGTGACTTTTCCAGATTACTCTAAGCATTTATGAGTGCTCTCCTACAGCAAAAGTGCATACAAATCCATAAATACCAAAGTCATTTGTTTTCAAAGCAAATGCAAATTAATCGGGATAATTGCACACAGAAAACCACGATATAAAACCAGGCACACCTGTGTGCCATGAGCTAAATACCATGAGCATAAATCTGTGTTGAACCCCAGGCACCAAACCCCCAAATATCCCTCCGTCACCGATTCCCCATCCCACAGCAACAGACTCCACGCGACATCCAGGAGATGATTAGGAGCTATTACCCCACCTAGCACTGCTGAGGAAAGGCTCCCACGCTGAAGGGAGTCACAAATAATTAAATGTTTCAAAACACAATGGATATGACATGCTTTCAAAATAGCATCTATAGAATCACTTCCACTAGGGCGAGGAGCTCTCGGGAGGAAAAGCCCTTTCACTCACTTCAGTTGATTACCTGTATAAAAGGGCTTAATTTCTCTGGAGCGTTTCTTTTCCAAATCACCTCTTTTTGCCAAATCCATTGCAGCCTGAGCGGCAGGGACTCATACAGCCCATGATATAATGGTTCCCCAGATAGATCTATGAGGACATGGGTCCTGGCTAGATTTAATTTTTAAAATTTTTAACATGCAATTAAAAAAAAAAAAATAAAGAATTGGAAAAACAATTGCCATTCCTGGTCTTACAGCTCACTGGTAAAAATGCCCAAACTATTAACCAGAAGGTCTGACCACAACTGAAGACTTCAGGGTGTTTCAGCAGTGTCTGGGAGCTTTTTCTTGGAAACCACCTTTTCCATTCCAATTCTGCTAACCTAGACCTATGGAGAGAAGCCCTTCCTTTGGTCAGTTTAACAAGCAGCAGGTTCCTGAAGGATTTTGACATCTCCTGGCTCCCTTCAACACCCATTTGGGTAGAGGGGGTTTCCCATCCCCTTTGACCACGGTGCCCCATGAGTCACTTCCACACTAAAATCATGCATTTCTCTGGTGGGTTCCTGGAGTTGTGGCCTAAACTGTAAACTGGTGGTGCCATTTTAAAATGCATTTTGATGGGAGATGCTGGATGGTCAGTGGTTTTAAAAGACTGTCTTGCGTCTTTCAATGAAGAACCAGTGGTTGGGAAATGTAACTGCAATTACCCTTTAAAAAAACCTCAGTCATGTAAAAATAATTTCCTTAAAAACTATCTCAATATGTTAAAATCAACAAATTATTAAATGCTTCAAGTAAAAATAAAAAGGTGTGCCATTGTAAAGTTGTGTAAAACAGCCAGACACTCAAAATCACAGGGAGAGGCACTGTAAAACACAAGGAATTGATACCAACTTTTACCATCTGCAGTGAACTGCGACCAGTTTCCCATGATCAATGATTTGAACAACTGTCCCTCCACTCCTGTCACCCTATGGCTAAATCAGGATCCCTTCCCACTGACATCAGTAGTACTCTCCATTTAATCTGATGGGAGCCAGATCAGGTCATTGGATACTTCTGTGTTTATTACCTTAACATGCTTTTAATTCTTCTGTAGTGTATATTTACATCTGGGCTTCCTGGGGGGTTTATGCCCTTTTTAAGGATAATTACAACCTTTTAGGAAAATGCCTTTAAGTTCTACAACTATATTCTCTACTCTGATCTTCATGTTATACAGATGTTTTCTCTGGGATTTTCTCTCATTTAAAACCATAATATTTAAAAATATGTATATAAAGGAGTGAGATTAGGAAACGTAAGATTTTTGGTAGGTGTGTTCCTGAAGTGTTCATGGATTTGTGGGCTTTCCTGAGGACTTTATGAGACCTAACATTTTTACAAGCTTGAGACAAATGAGGATAAATCATATGTATTTTCTAGAGAAACTTGGAGATAAATGAAGCCAGTCTGGGCTTTCTTATCACCAACATTATATTTAAAACGGAATGTTGCATGGTGGCTGACTGATAAAAATGGGATGTCAGTGTCCCAGTGTGTACAGAGGTATGAGGCTGGTGCCAGTAGAGATGTAAATGGAAAAGAAAAGACACGGGTTTTAATGCCTGTGAGTTTGATTTTGGCATTTACTTGGTGCTGATTTTATCCCTGGAAGGCTGGGTCTGTCCAGCTGGCCCCGGTGCCCTCTTTTGGAAATCCCCATTTGTGTCAGTGGAACCTTTCTCTTCAATAGCTTTGAGCTCCCTCTTCAGAAAACTGAAAAACTCAAATCACAGAGCAACTAAACAACTTAAAACTCTGATAGTGACAGAGATAAGAACAAAAGAAGAATAATTAAGCATTAAAAATCCTATGTGAAAATTACTTCATTCTCAAGTGGGTATAAAACTAATATACGTGTGGGACACTTGAAGAACACCAAAGGCTCATGAGATACTGCGGTGGAATTTAGACCACAGCTAATTTTATCTCCTCTGATGGAATGGCTTTTCCTTTTATCCTCCAGTTTCCAAATTTTCAGGGCAAACTTTGATTTCTCCTGTTTAAAATACGTCTATTTTTATTGTTAAAATTGTTTGGATTAGAAGCACCTTTGGGCAAAAGCTGATTTCTGTAATGTCTTTATGCTGGGCCATGTGGAGTTGGTTGCTCCTCGATTAAGACTGTTGGTACTACTGAGGTGCCTGCACTAAATAGTAGTAGGTTCTTAGTGGGTCTTGCTTCAGGAGAGATGGTGTAGACATCACATAATAGGATTATTGAAGAAAAATCAATTTGCTTTGTAACAAAACACAAAATCCAGTTCTTGTGAAAGTTTCTCTTTAGCTTCCACACAACAAAACTTTGGAAATGTTTGGGAGTGATGAAGAATCTGCTTCCCTCTCCAAAACCCCAGGCAGCAGCTCTCCAGATAGGAGATGATATGGTTCAGTGGATGGTAGCACCAGGCTCCAGATCCCAGCTCCATTATCAAGCAGGCAAGTTATGTAGTCAGTTATGGCCCTGTTTGCTAATCAAACTGGTCAGAAACAGCAGCCCTGCTTCTGTGCACATGCCAGGGGCTGAGCTGAGCTTGGATGGAGGATTTTGCTTCCATTTGGATTGTTTAGAGGGATTTGGGGAAGCAGACTGCAAGGATGATCTGTGTCTATATTTCACCGACATCTTTAAGGTGTTGGACTATGTCCTTAGCTCCTCCTCCTCCTTGAGAGGAGTGCACACCAATAAAATGGGTGGCTCCCAGAGTGGGAGATTAGAGCTGCTCACACCCTGGGGGATATTGGAAGTGACAAGAATATCTAAGAAGAGCTTTAGAAGTACAGCTTATCCTCCTTACATTGCCAATCTGCCTTTTTGCTGAGAGCTGCTTGGGAATGGATTTCCCACTGGATTAATTAATTCTAATTATGACCTTCCATCATCTACCCATAAATTGGCTTGGTGTGGACATAGGTGAGATTTCAAATACGGGCTACACATTAAATATACATATATATATGTCTATCTGTATGTATGTGTACATACACCAGTAATTCTCCATCTGGGACCACCTGACAGCTATGCCGGATGCTGTGTGCACATGCCACCAAAGGGTATTTCTGTCTCCATTGAAGAATGAAAGCCAAACAGCCTGTCAGGTAGGCAAAGAGCAGCATTTTATAAGTGATCTGTATTAGATGTTGGGGTTTGACCAGATTTCTTTCTTCTTGGTGTTTTTTTTTTGTCAGAGAGATCCCCTCACCACTTTACCCCAATTACAGTCAATGTTGGTTTAGTCCCTGGGTCAGTTTTCACCTCTCAGCTCTGTTTTTTTGTTTCCAGTGTACCTCAGGACCTCACTGGCATCTCTTGGGGATGCAGTAGTGTCTTCCAGGCTGTTCTCAGGGCTGTTGCAGAACACTGCTGAAAGCACCCACAGCCTCCACTTCCATTGCACTGCAGAGCATCAAGGGTATAGATGTATACCTTTCCTGTATAGGACACAGGCATATAAATTAATATGCAGAATGCAGTTTAAAATAACACACTGATTAGAGCCTGAGGGGTGCCAAGCCAAGAAAATTACTGTAAATCTTCCATCTGCAACTCACCCCATGGAATGTGGAATGTACAGTGTATTTTTGCTCAGTGAGCCCAACTTTCCAGACTGAACCGAGGGGACGAAGCTGCTGCATCCTTGCAATTTCTTGCCCTTGGAAGCAGAGGATTAAAGAAATAACTCTCTTTTCCTGATACTCTGCTCTGATACTCTGCTGCAAATCTTCTAGCACAACAGTTGCACTAAGTATCAGCTACTGTTTGTAATCCATATGTGTGGAGCCATAAGTGTTACAGTCTGGATTAAGGCAACTGGAGCCCATCTGATCTCGGTTGTCAATAAATCATATAGACCCAGAAGGACTCAGAGGAATCTCAGGAACTGAAAAGCTATAGTTACCTCTTTGCCTTTTAGTATTACCAGTGATTCACAGAAAGTTTGACTTTGTAATGTAAAGAAAACTGATATCTACTCTGAAAACTCTGGTCATATATTGCTGCTCTGAAAACACTCAGAATGGGTCTGTTTTGAGAGTGTTAAATCCAGATTGCAGGAGCTTCCCCCAAAAAATAAGACCCAGCCCCTTTTAACCTTATTTTTTGAGTGAAAACCAAATATTTACATGATCATATAATTTTTGTCATGCTTATAAGAGCATTTACCCTTTCACATTTTTTTTTGCCAGATCAGAATAACGGACAACAAAACCTCAGAAAGCCTCATTATTTTGTCTGAGTTAAGGAAATAAATGTCACAGCTTTTTAAACAGAAGCCTCAACTCCCCAGCTCCTCTCATAACTCACGTAAATCAAGTGCAATTTTTGTCTTGATTTTGGGGAGGGGGTTGGGGGTGGGGGAGAAATTCAGAAAAATTATCTACGTTTAAGAAATGGGTACTGCCAGCCTAAAAACAAAACAAAAAAAAATCAGAAAAAAATCTCTGCTTTTCCCCTGTCTCTTAGTGCAGGTCGGGTCATCTTTGGAGGCATCCTTTTGGGAAAGCACTGCCCGAAAGAGTGCCTGCCCTGCAGCCCAGAGGTGTAATGGCAGTAGTGCAGTCCAGCCCCGCTCAGACCTCGGGGTGCTTCAGCGAGTCTTTAATGATTTGGCTGATGCTTCACGTTTCTCTGCACAGAGGTACATCACCATCACATCTATAGAGTGGGGTTTCTTGTCCAGAGGCTCCGAGGAAAAATTCTTACCACTTCTCTCAGCTATCTTCTTAAAAACTTCAAGAGAATGGGACTGTGCACTCAAGATTTTCAGTTCCAATGTGTTACATATTTAAATACAGGAGTTTTTTTCTGCCCCCCCCCCTTTTTTTTTTTTTTCCTCTTTTTTAAAAGAAACGTTTGGTGCTCATTTTATGGTGCCATGCTGCACCTGGAAGCAAAACTCCTTCTCTCTTTAATTTGCATAGCCCAAGTATCCCAGGTGTACTGAATGTGCCCCTGGGATGTTTGGCTTGAGCACCTCCAAATCACATCCTCAGTCGTTTCACCATCCAGGACTGGAAAAACCACGGGATCTTCAGCAGGTCTGGGAGCCCATGGTCCAGGCACATCCCAGAACTGACACTGCGCTGGGGACTGGGAAAAGCTTTCCTTGATCCCAGCACAGTGTGCTGCTATTTTACCCCTTGTTGTCTCTTGTGCTCACAACGTGCCACCTACATGTTTTGTACTGCTGTTACGAGACACTTAAATGGCTATACAATAATTTTTCCAGTCTCTTATAACAAAGTTATGCCTTTATTTGATTGCAGGAGTGAGAGCTGCCCTGCCGGATATTTTTGTGGCTGAAAGACCAATGCAGTCAAATCAGGCAGATGCAGCACATAGGAAATAAGGACTCGATGCCAGAGAGATGACACTTCGAATCACATGCCATTTTAGACACAGGAAATGAAAAATCCCGAAGAGACTCTGAAGAAATGGAAAGTCGTTTAATGTTTCGATATTTCTGTATCAAAATCTCCAGGTAACAGCCAATACCAGCTTTCAACAATTTAGGAGGCTTAGCAGCACCGCGAGGAAACAGAGATGGAGACTGTCAGGATCCAAATCCTGGTAGCAACAGGGAGGACAGTGGGTGGTTTATTTGCCAGCAGGTGGGTGGTGTGCAGAGATGTACAACCCCCAAAGTCAGGCAGATAACAGGTCAAGCTATCGTATAAAATCTCTGCCTTTTATCTAGTCTTTTAGCTGAAAAACATTGTCCCTTGTCATATCATTACAGGCCAAACCAAAAACTCTGTCCCCATCTTTCTTACAAGGCTCCTTTAAATACCAAAAAGTTGCAATAAGTTCTGCCTGGAGCTCTCTCTCCCCCAGGTTAAACAACTCCAGTTCTCTCAGTCTTTTGGAGAGGGGTTCCATCCCTCTGATCATCTTCAGGACCCTCCTTTGGACATGTTCCAACAGGTCCATGTAATTCCTGTGCTGATTAAAGGCATTTGGGAAGCTGCCACAGGCTAGAACTAGTGCAGTGCAACTGATGGGACCTCCGTGCATAGGAGATGAGCGTCCCAAAGGTGACACCCATTTCTGTCTATTTTAGGAGCAAGAAGATGACAGAAAATCACTCCTATTGACCAATGGGAGAAGGGGATGCTCCACACAGGAACAGAAGTTACTTTTGAATGTCATGACACTATTATTTCATTAGATGCTCCCAAAAGCTTGCAGAGACATCAGCATAACTTAGACAGAGTTACTGCTTCTAGCAGTTTGTCATTTGGGGAACTGAAGTCCAGGCCAGTCTACTTTCTGGGGAGGAAGAGGAGATGGCAGCACCTGGGCATCCTGACCAGGATCAGAATGATGGTGGTGGCAAGAAAAGATCGAACAAAGGCCAGGATGTTCTAGAGGTTTGTGGATTTCAGAGCTGATTTAAGCCAAGAGATACCTTGACACAGGTTAGTGTGTCCTGCACTGTCACTGTTGGCCATTCCTGGCTTGTTTTGGGGGCTGCCAAAACCCTGGTTACGTGATGCTGTTGTGGAAGTAGCTGGAAATGAGCTGGGCCAAGCGTGTTGCAGAGGCACATGGAGGGAGATACTTGAGCCTGCACTGCCCTCCCTGGTGCTCTGTGGTGGTCTTTTCCATCCTGAGTCATTCAGATCCACCGTCCCACTACAGTGGAGTTACTCCACCATGTCTGGTCCAGGCAGAGTAAGACATGAGATGGGACAGCTGCTAAATTTGTCGGGCTAAACTCCAGCTTAGACCAACATGTATGTCAGAGCAGTTATTCGATGAGTATTTCACTGTGAAGACCTCACAGAATATCAAAGGGTCTAAGTTTCAATGCCCTGAGGTTAGACAAAAAAGCTCAAAGAAACACAAAGCAGAAAACCTGAGCATCCCTGACAGAGGACTTCAGGGAGAGGTAACAAAGAAAAGCAATCTGTATACGAACTATGTGATAAAACATCCCAATATTCCTGGACAACATGACTATTCAAGAAATTGAGTAGTATTTGCCTCTGAAAAGAGGTAAGGGTGCAGCATTGGGGGGAAAATGAGTAGAAGTGAGGCTCATTAAAGAAAAACACAGGAGAGGGATATGCTCACTGGCTGGCTATAACACTGCTGAAGGGTGTTCAAGGAAATGTCAGGAGCAAAGTTCTTCCCTTTTTGCTGCCACAGCCCAGTTAAGATCTGTTTTTGGAAGACCATAAGCAACATAAATGATCAGCAAGTAAATGAGAGGCCTTTAGTGCCTGCCAAGCCTCCTGGATCATTTCCCTTTAAAGGCTCTAAGATACATAGGATTTCTGACAGGTGAAAGCAGAATTGGTTCATTTGTTGAATGCAAACTGAAGCCTCTCAGAAGCATAAAGTCTCATTGTAGGGTTAAAAAAAAAAAAAATAAATCTAACTCAGAAGTCAGCCTGCAGATTTCTGCTGTGGAAGACAGCACGAGCTTCATTGAGCTTCACCTCTGCAGAGCCAGGTTTCACGTGCCAAGGCTGTGAGATCATTTTACAGCTCCAGTGAGCAAACAACGCTATACCTGATGACACAGAAAGTGATGTCTGTCGAGTTTCTTAAGCACCAGAGTTTGATTCAGTCCTTTAGGGGAGCTCAGGCTGAGAAATGTGGAAAGTTAGGGAGTGAAAGGTAGCCAGGAGAAAAAGAGAAGGCAGAGCAGAGAGCTTACAGCACGAAACAGCAAATAACTTCAGCGAGCATTGAGATCCGAGCAGCCTGCATCCTCTTCTGTTCAAAGTCTATAGATAAATCTTGGATATCTTGTTAGCAAACTGTAGAAATAAGGCAGCCATATATAAAAAAGAACTAAAAAACTAGATCCAAACATATTACATTTCAGGTCTCTTCACACTGACCAGTCAGTGCTATTCTGGATGAAGACTTTATTTTTATAATGGCAACATGTTTCTTTCCATATTCTTTGATCCTTCCTATAGTGTCAAGTCCCTGGCAGAAACGGGGCCATAAAGCAGTTGAGGTGAGAGGTGTGATAATGCCATCAAGTTGATGGTCTCAGTCCACATGGAGAGCTGTGCACTGCACAGGAATTGCAAGCTATGGTCTGGAACAAGTGGAGAATTAAAAGGAAGACTTGTGCCATGCCTATGGATTAGAGAATTAATTTTACTCTACCTGTCCAGTTTACCTTGGCTTTGGAACAAATGAAACAGTATTGTACAAAAGGAAATACTGGAGTACGGAAACCTAGGACTGTAATTTTGCTTGTAACATCCTAAACTGTACATCCTTGCAATGAAATGGTGGGTCTATCTAGATTAAAAGCAGAATCTTTCCATTATTGAATACACATACAGCGCTGGCTGTATGGATGCTAAATATTTCCGTTTGCTTCAAATTTTTCACTAAAGGATCTAGTAAATGGGGGCACTACATAAAATTCAAATATAACTTTTTTGTGGAAAGGGATGCTTGGCAGTATAGACTTTCTGGAAAGTCTTCCAGCAGAGGATTAGGAACTGTGGATGGTATTTCCATAAGCCCTTGTTTTTGGCCTGACTATGACTCCCAGAGAAGCTGATGGTAAATCTGCCATTGTATCCAGGAGGAACAGACTTGAGACAGCGCTGAGCAAACTGAAGATCCCAGCCTTTGACTCAGGAGTGTAAATATTTTGCCTTTATAAGCAGAGATTAGTAAATTCAGGGATGTTATTCAAAACACAGTTTGGTAGCTGCTTCACTGAGCAGGGTCCATACACACTGAGCATACTTATCTCCCACGGTTTTAAAAACTGCTTCATGCCATAAAGGAATGGGGACAGAAGTCACAAAGGCAGCTGCAGTCAGTGTGGTGGTGGGTAATCTCAGCACAAAGGAGACAATTGCTTTGCAGACATATTATTCCCTTTGCACCCCTTATGATGATCCCCACCCCCAGGAAGGGTCTGTGGATGTGGGGATTGGTGCTAGGAAATGCCAGCGCTGCTGCTGGCACAGGTGCTTGGTTCTGGACTGAAGTTGGTAGCGCTGGTATCTTGTGTTGTTGATGTGCTGTTTTTGGAGGGAAAGGAAAAGAACTGTGGGGAAATAGGTAAATCCCTGTCCGTGTTCAAAGCCAGAAATATGGTTGTGTAAAGAGAGAATTTAATCCACTCAGTAGAAAAGTGCCTGTCTGAGAAGGCATCCAATAAAGATGTTCAGATCTGCTTAAATGAGTTGGAGAGTGGATTTTCTGAGTTGTCTCTCCAACATAGGTAGCAAAGATAGGAGACAAGAGCAACATTTCTTACCTTGTAGCTATAGCAGAAGTCAGAGCGGTCATAAAAAACTCAGATATCCACAGGCACTGTTATCCACAAAATGCCTCACTCAGTGTTTGAGGAAGAAATGGGATTTCAGGCTGACATTTCAGGCAGTCAGGAGAATGTGCTTGTGCTTCCCTGAAGCACTTCGTTTGAACAAAGCAGTCCACAGATCCATACCAGCCTTCATCTGTGTGCTCTGCCTTAGCTGGGAAGCACTTCTGCCTTATTACTGAAGGTTGGAATTTAGTAAATAATTGAAGAATTAAAAAAAAATAAAATTCTTGCTCTTAAAGAAAAATATTTTTTCTGATTTATTTTTTAGAGCTATCAAGCCCCTGTATCTGGCTTAAACATGCAATAATAGAACTTGCCAAAGAATTCAACTCAGAGAAAGTCCCCATCTTGAAATGTGTGTGTCTGGATACTCTCTCTGTAGCTGATGAACAGAAGTAAAGCCAGCTGGTAACATAAGGCACAGAATACTGCTGCAAAGCTGTGGTGTAAAACTTTGTGGGCAAAGTACAAGAACTGTATATAGTACAGCAGTTTTATTACTTGGAGATTTTCCCAAACAAGCTGGTAACATCATGGCTTCCAGAATTGACATTTCACCGAACTGACATTTCACTTAAATATTTTGCTCCTGCTGCAAGGTCTGACCCTACAGTTACGTTTAACCTGCCTAAAGTATTAGCTGAAGAGCAACCTTTCATGTCACACACTAGATTAAATCCTGTTCACTGACTTCTCTGAGTGTCCAAGGCAGCATTAAAGAAGACCATCTATCTCTGTCCTTTGGTCTGACAGACACTTGCCTCAATGAGTTTTTGCAACAGAAAACTTTTGTTGAGAAAAAAAACCAAGAAGCCAAAGATTCAAAGCAAAGCCTTGAGAGAAATCATCAGGAAACCCATGTGACAGAAAGGCATGGACAGTAGCAGAGATTTTTGGTCTTTCTATCTTCTGTGCAGTTTTGGAGAGTAGTGGAAAAGTAGCAAGGCACTAATCTGAGAAACACCCTATGCTTATTTATTCTCATTCATCTCAGGTCTTGATAGATGCATAGTCTGACACCAGTCCACCAAAATGACTTAAATGAAATACGATAGCTCCCTAATTTAATTTAATTTAATTGCTTTAAAGAAAGCCTCAGAGATAGCCACCCTTGGCAGCAATGCATAGTGGTAGAGTGCCTGAAAGAGGAAACAGCTCTCCATCCAAAACTGAGAATCTGATATATCTGAGCTAGACTGAGCTGTTCTTGTTCCTCTTAGTTTGCTGATGCCTGCCCCTTCAGACCTGCTGACACTAACAGCCCAGGAGAGCCTGTCACCCTCAGACATGATTCAGAATCTTCACAGATCACTGTTTTGGCTGCTGACTCCATCATTCGTGGATTCATGAAGTCTTCTAATTATTCTGGAGGTAAACACTGTTTTTTGAACTGGGACTTGAAATGGTAACCACAGCTGGCATCGATACCACAGACGTGTGTGTGATCACCAAGAGTGATACTCCACAGAGACAGGGAAGCCTCTCCCAGTGTGCTGGCAGAGAGCACGACAAATAGATGATAGGAGTTACTGTCCTGCTCTCGTGGAAACATGAAATCAGAATCCACCATAAGTTGCCATGAAAACTAGATTTCTTTTGCAGTGCAGCCACTTGTTTTCCTGTATGGTCATCACAACCTTCTGTCAGTTTTCTGCTGAGGTGACACTTCTCATGCAATCCTGTTTGTTTTCACTACCTTGGCCCCATCTGCCTGCTTTTACAGTGAGTTCAGGATCCTCCAGAAACAAATATCCTGGTGCTTGCTCCAGCAGTCCTTCGAGTTAAAAACCTCGACTAAAAACCACAATAACAGTCTGATTAATCCCTCTTCCTTAAAACCAATGTTCACGCTACCATGACACAGAAGGAGAAGAATTTGTCAGATCAAAAAGTAATGATCAGACATTGGGTAATGGGGAAAGCCACCCTCCAGATGCAGCGTGGAAGAACCATGCAAGGGGAATGTAAAAACCAGCCTCCTCTGGGAACAGAGTCAGACATGGAGCCCTGCTCTGCTGGTTCCTACTGACACGGCTGGAAATTGGACAGAAGGAGGATTGTACTGCCATGACCCAAAGCAGACGGAAAGGGATTTTATTCACACCCTGGTATTTCCATGCCCTGGCTTAAAAATGCAATGTTAGAGCACAGGAATGACAAAGAGGTGTTACATAACTCCAGAGAGTAAACTTTCTGGACAACATTCAGTGACATTCTTCTGAGTAAAATTACAAGTAGCCATTTCCCTCCATGCTGGAAAAAACCCCTTGTCTCAGTCACTGCTGAGGTGCTGGGAGCAAGCTGTGCATCTCATATCACACCCTGCCCTTGGCCTGGTCACCGACTGTCGAGTGGTGCTTTATCCTCTTGCTGTACAAGGACTCCAGACATTTCCATATGGTTGGTACTCCTGCTAATACCATAACTCGATTTTTTTTTTCCTTAGGTCTGAATAATCTGAGCTTTTTCTCTGTGACTTTCTGTCTCTGAAAGAATTTCCTCCATGTCCCAGAACTAGTGCCTGTCCAGAGGCACCAGTGTTGGCTGGCCATCTCCTGTCTTCTTCACTGCACTTCACCCTATGTACCAATAGTAATACTTTTCCTTCTGGATGGATGACACCCCTGAGATTTGTCCCCATCTGCCCCCATCAGGAGGGATAGATTGAAATTCTTCCAGAAATAGTTTTAGTGGCTACTTGTGTCCTTCATCTCCAAGACACTGAGCTTATTCTTCCTCCAGGCTCATGTGGGTCCTCCTCAAGAAAAGACCTGGAGCATCCCTGGGGATTTGGGCATGCAGGGAAAGGATGGGAGGGGATAGGGAAGCTAGGATGGGGTAGTGGGGTTTGCCTTGGGAGCAAATTCTTGGTTTTTTTTTCTTTTTGTTCCACCTAGAAAAAGCAAACCCAAGCACCCCAGCCCATTCTGTGCTATGGGACCCAGCACAGCGGTCCAGCTTGGCTTGCCTCCTGTAAGGAGAACATCAGGTACACATAGAAGCATTGATTCATAAAATTATAGAATGGTTTGGATCAAAAGGGACCTTCAAGATCATCTAGTTCCACCACCCCTGCCATGGGCAGGGACACCTATATATGAAGACGTTTCCTTTTATTCCCAACAGTCCCATTTCCCTGAAACTCGCAGAGGAGGCAGTCCCAGCGTACACACTCATGATAAAAGCTCTGTTGAACAGAGAATCACCTCAAAATGTAAGTGATGCTCTGGCACATGCCTTGGGCCTGGTAAAACCTTGAGTTCAGACATTTGAGGCATCTTGATGGAAATCCTTGTGGATGGAAATCCTGGCCAAGCCACCCACCACCCACCTGTGTGGGGTTTGTATGATGGCTAGGGGATTTGCATCCAGGTTTTGATAGTGGTTTGCTTGGGGGGTGAAGTATCATGCAGGTAAATACAGTGGAAGTATTTTTCTTTTACTGTAGGGAGGCTGCAGAGGACAGGGGGAACCTGGTCCTGCCTCCAAACTCTCCAGAGGCTGCTGCAACCACTGTCTCTTTGGCACAGCAGAGGCACTGCAGTGTTACTGTTGTTTTAGAGAAATAATGGCTACAAACCCTGTTGGTCAACTGGCAGCACTGTGAAAGCAAAGCTTAGGTTTTAACAAAACCCCAAGTTTGTCAAATCTGAGATGGAAGTGCAGATGTGCCTAAATTCCCCATACCTCCCTCACTCTGAAAGGTATGAGTTGTGTTGCCTTCAACCTGCTGGAAAAGCAAGGGGAAAAGGCCTCCCTGAGCAAAATTCTTTCCCTGAAATATGTTTATCCTTGCTCTCAGCTGATGATCACAGTATCTCCCTCTCTGACACCGCCATCACCGCGACATGTGCATGCACAGATGCTGCTGCTGAGACGTGTGTGGGATTGACTTCAAAGCAGTGACTGAGTAAGTGCCTGTGCAGCCAAAGAGGGGGAGTGAGCCTGAGTCAGCCTTGGTATGGCTTCTCCTCACCAGCATGGCCTGGGTGCCCACACAAGGTTTTTATTCTCAGACCTTCCTCATGTGAGAGACCTCCTCTAGCTGACTTGTTTTTTAACCTCCTTTGACATTTAGGGCTGGTCTAGGGCTGGGATTCAATTCAAATTGTTCGAGGATGTGAATTTAGAGAGGAATAATTATTCTTGATTAGCTCCCCATGTGGACAGTCTTCTTCCAAAATAAAAGTGCTTTCTTTCAAATGGATTTAATTGACTCCAAGAAAATCAGTAGGTTGCTTTCTCTAAGAAAAAAGGGGTAGATACAAAATGAACAATACCTTTTTCCTCTTCAATTTGTTGAAAAATGCAAGGACTTTTGAACGTTATGCAAGTTTTAACTGAAAATTGCTGTATGTTATTATGTATAATTTGCACCTCTGATAAACTGCACGCTGTTAAAATTATTGTTCCATGAAAATAATTACACAGCAGCCAACATAATTAGACAAGCAGTGCAAAATCAGAGGCATAAAGGTAGGATGAGACTGTGACTGGGAGGGTTGTTTATAGTGAGGTTGCTCTGAGGTGTATTTTATTCTGTCCACACACTCACATACATTCTGATTTGCTGAAACCAAAACTGATTACAGAATATAACAAGCCTCACAAAAAACCTGATTAAAAAAAAAATAAAAGCTTCTCAGATGTAGGATGAATTTTCTGTTCCAAAAACAGCAAGAAAAAAAGAGGGATCCCAGAACCATCAATGCTCTGCCAGGGGAAATCAGGGATTGGGGTGCCGAAAAATGTCCAGCAACCCAAGTGGTGGAGGCTCTGATGCTGCTGACACCTGTGGTACCCAGAAGGGACAGGCAGAGCTCTGACTGCCAAGTCTCACTGATCTTGTGTCATCCATATCACTGAACTGATCTCATCCCAAATATCACTATTTAAGAGCATTTTATAGGGACAGGGCAGGATGCAGTGAGCAATTTATGGTGAAGAACATTTAGTATGAATCTGGACACAACTCATATCATACCTTTGACAATAGGGCAGGGAACTGCTCCTTGCCTTTTTGGTTACTGGAATAGACCTGCCTTTATAACCTGCTCTTTCTAAATATGTACCCTGTCTAGGTGGCAGCCCAGCCTTGCACAGGAATGTTCTCCTGGAACTAAAAAATCTTGCCCTTGTGAAATTGCCATCAAAACTGGTTTATGTGATTCTTCCACAAAACTGTCATCATCAACAAACTAGTGTTTTCTAAAACAAGAGGGGGGAAAAAAAAAAGCACTACCTAAAATATTCAAAACTCCTGTATGAATTAGTAGATGGGAAACCACCTTCTTCCCAGATAGTAGGAGCTACCACTACTGGCCAACTGGAAAACACAAAACACAGGTTTTTCTTAGCTTTGTTTTTTTTTCACCCAGTAGCAGTTTGCAGTGAGAGCCACCAGCCCCTGGATCCCAGCTCTGATTTTGGGAACACACAGGAGCATGCTGGGATCGTGATAATACAGAGGTCCACAGCACAGCTCGAGTGCAGAAAAATATGCAGAGCTGTGCAGAAACAGAGATTAGAACTTAAACTTCCACAATCATTCCAAGAGAAGGAGAAATCTTAAAGCTTTCAAAGAAGGTTTTTTTCTTTGCTTTCCTGGCATTGCTGTCAGTATTGGGTTTCCCTGACCCTTCTTTGCCAAGATGCAGGAGCAATCAATAGGCAAGAAATGATTATGCCACCCTTTTCAACTGAGAAAAGAAATCCTACATCCACATTTATCCATTTTCTATGTTCACTTCAAGGTACATTATGAACCCTTATTGACTCATACCATCTTTCCTGTCTTCTTGAAGACCAATATCCTAATAAAATGCATCCTTGTCACTGCCCAGCCCATCAGGCCAAAACAGATCATGGTCAGTTATGCCTCACTGCACATCTCACCATCCTGGTCACCACATCCAGAGCGAGCAGGAGCAACTGCACCACTTCTCAGCTTGCAGTGGGAGGGAAGGCACAGACCTTACTGTGGGATGGAAACTGGATGTGGCAAATGCAAACATCTGAATTCAGGAGCTCAGGAAGGGTCTCCAGTGCCACACTTTGGATATGGCACTAGTAATTTTGGGGACTTTCAGTGGAGCTTGGGCTTTCTGGGGCCTGAGCCATTCTGAAAATAGGACTTGAAGATGCTTTTGTACATTTTAGTCAAGGTGAATTTGTACTGAAGTCTAAATCCACAGTTAATTACAATGAAGTATAAATGGTTCTGAAGGATTAGGGATGAGCTTTTGAAGGAGATCTCTGAATTTTAAGTAATCGATTCTCATTGAAAGTCACTGGGTTTGGGCATATAACTCCCTTGTTCACTTTTGAAGATCCAAACAGAGATCTAAAACTCATTCTGTTAACAAGCCAACCAATATTTCTTTCCTGGGAAAGCAGTCTTCCAATACCCTAAAATTAAGACAAGAGAGGGCTACATTTTTAGTTTTATTCTCTCAGGCTAATACTGAAACAATATAGAAATTGTGAAAAATAAACCACAGCAATTTAGATATTTAGTTTTCAAATCAGTTGACAGGCATAGCAAGGAAATGTTTTTACCTCTGAAGAAATAAATGTAATAAAATACTGTTTAAATAATGTTTAAGAGATGTGATGAAAGACGGGTTCACGAACCCTCTGTTATGTTAACAATTAGCAGTGCAGGACATGGATTTTGTTTAAGAAATGTGTACTGCTAATACTGGGGTCAACATATGAATAAACAAGAATGGCAGCATGTACTAGAGCCAGGCTGTATTAATGTATGCCTGGTTGGTTATCTGTGTTGCTTTACTTATCGTACCAAGATCTGCTGCAGTCAGGTCCTGTGTGTCCCTCTGTCCACTGGCAGGTATGGGCAGTCATTTGTACTCTTGCTCACATCAAGACATTACAGGGTTTGGAATAGGTGATCTTTAAGGTCCCTTCAACCCCAAACCATTCTATAGTTTGTGTGCTGAAATGGACACATATCGACCCAGTGCTGAGGTCTGTGCTGACACACCCTGCTGGAGGCAGCAAAGTCCATGGGCTGGGGCACTGACCTGGGACCACCCCAGGAGCTTGTTCTGCTCTAGACTAACCATGCAATACCAGCCAAGACTCTATGCTATCCTCTCCCTTTCTCTCAGTTGTTAATCTTACTTAACATAAGCTTGTCTCTTGCTGATGGCCACAATGGTACCCCAAGCCTGGAGCTCTCACTGACAGTAAACTTCTTGGAGCTGGACTTCAGAAGACTCAGACATCTTGGACAACTTCCAATTCATCTCACCCCCAGCTGCAGCCTGTTTCCAGACATATCCTTGGACAGCTTGCTCCTCAGTCCTTCTCAGTGATAGCTTGGGAATAGACATGTAAAGCCAGGCCTAAGAAGCATCATCATGAGAAGGCCACTGCCATTTACAAAGAAGCAGCTTTCACCTTTATTATTCTTTAAATACTCTCTTAAGCCTTTTAATTTACAGACAGTGATGATGGAAAAGTCTGTTATCTGAGTCAACAACAATCCCCTGAAATATTTGCTAAATGACCCAGGTCACCAGACGTTTCCAGGGGTTTTTCTATTTACATGGAAATGGCATGATCTCTATTTTTCATGCTGCAAAACACATAGAGTAAGCCAAGCTTGGTCCTGGATGCTGGCAATGTGATGGCTTGTTCCAGCAAAATGTTGGCCACCCTCGGTTCCCACCACAGGCAATGGAATTTGAGGATATTCAGCACCCACAGGAAGCCCATGGACATCAATGGACACTACCTGTACCTCCAGTGCAATGCCTGATTAGATAACAGTCTGTATCTAGTTAGAGTGTATATTCTCTCTCTTTCATTCTTCCTTTTTCTTTCTCTGTGTTAATAATGTGTGTAGCTCTGATTTACTTTTTATCAAGATTAACAATGGAACAATACTGCTTCAAATATTAAAAAGGCAAAGAAATGTAGGTACTGAAAAGGAAGGAAAATACCTCAATTTCAAGCCTAAAGATTACTTTGGGTCCCAGAGGAAGCAGAAGCAATTTAGTGGCTGATACCCTTAGCAAGAAAAAAGGTTGTAAGATTAAGACCAACTGCTGTTTGGATAAGTGGTTGGTAATTGCACATATCAGCAATTATGTGCTGTCATATCATTTTTCTGCTACCTTACTCCTCTCTTGTGTCCCGTCAGGGTTTACTTGGAATGACCCTACATCTATGGTCCTCTTTGGATTCACCTTCTTAATGTCATACAACAGTGCCTCACAAGTTCAAAGAAAAAAGAAGTCATTATTACAGGAGGTGCCTGGTGGAGGTGCTCCTCTTCACAGATGTAGCTAGAGGCTACTGCTGTAATAACCAGGCTTCCAGGGAGAGAAATAAAGAAAGGCCTCCTGAACCTGCAAAAACCCTCTTTGTCCTCCAGCCTCGCAGGGGGAGAAGGGTGTGTGCGTTGGGAGGGGAGAGTTTTAGTGGGGAGGGGTTTGAGTGGGGTGGAAGAGAGTTGTCTCTGTGCATGGTTCAGATGCCATCCTGTGTCACGTGGTGAAGTAGCTGGCTCCAGGTCACGCTGTGGAGACTCAACAGGAGCTGAGTATGCTGGGTCTTGCCTGGTCAGGGCAGTACAGGTTATATTAAATCCTCTTCAAATGAAAAGGGGGAGCTTCAGTTCCCTACATGTAGGCTGCCTATAACTCCTGTCCCATCCGAGGACATTTTGGGGGAGTAAGAGTGGCCTGCCCTTGAGCTGAGCAGTGGGGCCCACTTCTGTAGCTTGTCAGAGCCTTTGCATCACTCAGAAAGGCAAACGCCACCAGGAACACCTTTTTCCTCACAGAAGTAACTGATTCTTCAGTGAAGTGTCAAAAGATAACAAAGTCTGTTCCAGCTAAACTCATCTGTTCATTGCCTGAGGGAAGCCTCCAGCTTATATGGCACTGGGTGCTCCCATGGAGCAGAAAATATTTAGCTCACTAATCAGATCCAGGCAGGAGGTGTAACTGAGGCTGCCTGCAGTGTGCCTGTGTTGCATCTAGAGAGGACAGGCACAGCTGGCCTTCAGGTGTCCCAGGACTGAGCTGCAGTGACGCCTCCGAGGTCAGTGACTTTACAGGGATGTCAAGGAGAGCAGGGTTTGACATGGGGATCCCACCACAGGAGCAGTCCTGTCTCTGCAAAGGCTACCGAGCTGAGAAGCCCTGGGAAGGACCAGCAAACCTCTGTGTCAGGCTGTGGGAGATGCCAAACTGCAGTCAGATGCAGGAGTCTTAGCAGTGACAGCAAGGTGCAACCTCACAGCTCATGGAAGAGCTAATACCCTTTGAAAAGCAGATAAAAGATTCATCAGCACAGATGAAGATATGAGGGCCTGGGCTTAGACAGCCTGTAGTTCCTGCCAAGAAATTTTGTGGAAGGTAGAAATGAATTTAAAAGGTTGAGTGGGGGCCAGCAAGTCAATAACTGAATAATCCCACCCAGATAGGAAACCAAAGCATAAACAAGAGTCTCCACGTACTGACAAGTTAGCGCTGGTTGCACTCTGGAAAGGATCCTAAAATAACAGATTCCTGGAGACAGAATAAACACATCTCTCAGTTGTCATCCTGAGCAGAGGGTAATTGCCTAGATGTCTGATTGACTCACTGCTAGAACTAAATATGTACTTCTCTGACATGCTGTCACCTCCTTTGCTGTACGCCTGAGATTTTTCAGTAAAGCACATCAGGAATCAAAGCAAATGTCCACAAGGAAAGATGCATCTCGACCTTGAACTTTAATCGCTGGCAAAGGGCTGAAAATGTGTTTAAAAAGAAGTAAAGTTTCTGCATTCCTGAGAGTGATATTTAATCTCAAAATTCCCTGGGGGCTTGTGCACATATGACCCAACCCCCCAGCAGAGGAACATGGAACTGCAGCCCCTGTCTGAGGGCTGGGAGTTGGCACGTGGCTTCCTGAGCTCCCCAGTCTCACCATGACATGGTCCTCAGCTTCCCATGTGATCTCCATTCCTTTCCAGCAGTTTCCTGCAAGGTTTCCTTCAAGGTCTCATCCCAGTTTGCACTGCTGGAAGATACAGAGTAGAGTTCCAAAGTTAATCCTCCTTCTAGTTTTAGCAGTTCTTTTACCCCAAACCTGAGTATTTAATGCCTTCTCAAAGCTGTTGGTTAGTGATTCCCATCAAGTGCTGAGCAGTCCTGTTTACCCTGCTCATGCTTTGCTCCCCTCCTCAGAGCTAGTTCCAGTTTCAGCTATATTAAACTTTTATTTACAGAAATGTTAGAGAATCTACTCAGAAACCTTAACCCTGGAACATTATTATGAATTTTCAATAAGTCTTGGAAGTCGCAGGGGGATGGACAACTGTCAGCATAACACTGATTATCAAAAGTAAAGTGATCTGGCCAAATCCTAGGCTGGTCCAGCTCCTGGGAAGGATGATGTGCTGGTTTAGAGTTCAATTCATACTAGATATAAAAAAATACTATACTAAATGCAGTACAGTGCGAATTCATGAAGGTAATTGTTTGTTAACTTGATTTTATACTCTGGCATGTAAAAGACCTGTATTCGAGAATTCACCCTGGAGTGAGCTGAATTCCAGGCCAGAGTGAGGTTGTGAGGCTGGTTTACAAACTTGTCCCCTCCCCTTGCCTCCAGCCTGTGCAGGAAAAAAGCATTTTCTAACAGAAACTCCAGTGGAGCTATCACTTTGTGAACACTGCAAATATATATGTATGAAACAACTTGTCTAATATATGTTCAAGATAAAAGTTTGAGATGTCAGAGAATTTTATCTGAAAAAAACAGGCATTCAGGCACAAGAGGATAACTTCAAACCGATCTACCCATCTATTCAACTCTGAGCTTTAGGTAGATGATAGAGAAATCAAGCAAAAGCAGGCAGACATATGTAAAATGATTTCTGCAGGCAGAACAGGACATCCTCACAAGCACTGCTAAACTGAGTTTTGGAGGGAAAAGTGGGAATCACCCAGCCTGTGACTCCTGCCCTCACACACATGGCCCCAGGAGTGAAGGGATGCACTCAGCTGAGACAGGTACATATGCCCCAGAGGACTGGGGTGGCACATCTTCACTGCAGCCAGTCCCCTTTTTACCCAGGATGACCTACTCATCCTTCTCTTTTCTTTTAATTTAGGAATAGTGTTACAACAACCCAGGGAAAATGGGGTTAGGAAGGTGTGCAGAACAGACCTGAGTAGTCCAACCCAAGACAAGGTGCTCTGTCGGTGCTCCCTTGGTCTGATTTCATGATTGGAAATAAGCCCAGAGATTTAAAACCGGTATTAATGAGTCCTAGCTTGGGCTTACCTTACATTAACTTCCTTTTCTCTCCAAAATGGTATTTGTCATCAAAAACCATCTCTCACAGAGACTGCAAAGCCAGAAGGCTCTCTCCATTCATTTACATATGAAAACTCAACAGATGATGAAGAAGCAATTACTGGACACAGGAATAGCATTTCTCTTAGCTATATTTAATAATTTTCTTTTTTCTCAATGATGTCTATGCTCAACAGAGAGCTAATTGCTTGTATACAGCACATTAAGTGATTGAACACTGTCAAAATGAATGAGGAAATGCGACACAAAGGAAATGTGTGGCACTTCACAAGCAGAGAGCCCCATCGTTTCAGCTGGGCTGTGTCTGCCACTCTGTCAAAGGAGAGGTTTGTGCACAGAGCCAAATGCTGAGCAACACCTTGGAGTAGTGCTCAAATGGAGGATGCTTCTCCTCCACCCTGGGCAAAGACAAGTTCAGCTCTGTCCCATCAGCAAAGTTAGCTATTCCAGTTTTATCTTCATGGTTGCTAATGGCATGGGTGCTCTCTTTCACCCAGACAATCTGCACAGATGATGGATTCTGAAGATGATATTTTTTACTTTCATTTTCCCCTTCCAGTGCATTTGGATTTATTTTTTTTCTCACTCACGTTGTTTCACATTAACTTCATTCAACTATAGGGAGTATCAGAAAATATTACCTTAGCTTGAGAATAGATTTGCTCTCAAGTGACACCTTGCAATACTACTGATTTATACCCTTTTCCTGCATTGATCTGTTGGGAGATTTCGTCATCTCTATCTGACATAAACACTGTATTATTCTGTATTGCATTATACCCTAGAAATCCACTCAAATCCCTTTGCTCCTCAAATTAAAGCAATATGCATTACAGTGTCCTGATTTCCTTCTATTCTTGCATTTGCATTTTTGTATCATGCTCTAGATTACTCATGTATATTTTGGCATAAGCATCTCCCTGTTCATTTAAGAATATTGCCTTTAATCTTCGTTATACCTTGAAGCATACAAAACCCTGGCCCCAAAGGACACATGGAGACATTTAGTTCCCACAGTGGCTGAATTTCTGTGGAAGTTATTTAAAGCAAATGTCGTGTTGTTCAGAAGCCCAAGCCTTTTTCCAGGGCAATCCCATGGACACCCACAGCATGCCCCTGGTCTCACTGCTCCACGCAGCCTGTGAGGTTCGTCTGCCGCACTGCAGATCCCCATGTTTTTGGGAAGGGACTTTTCTTCTCCTCCTCCCACAGTGGTGCAGACTGCAACCCTGCAGCTTAAAGGTTTTAGTTGTATGGCTGTGCTGGGATGCCTCAACTCCTCAGCAGTTTAACCATGGAGCTCATTTGCCTGCAAGCAGCTTTTTGATGACAGATATAGAGTAGCGGCTGTAGGTTGTACCTTTGCTGCAAGAGATCAGGTATGTTTATTGCATTGTTTTATCCACCTTAAGCATCCTCTGACCATCAGAATGGTCTTTTAATGTATTTCTTACCAAATATAATTCTATAAGAGAAAATCTAATAGTACATCACATAGTTTGTAGTTTGGGTGGGGCTAGGATTTTTTGTGGGTCTGCATTACTTCCCGTATTTGTTCTGTGCTAGTACTACACATAGGTCAAATATTTGCCCCAGTCATATACTAATGGTTACACTGGAAATGTATTCAGCCAGACAGAGCTTTGAGTTCAGTAAAACTGCATGACAAATACGAAAAGTCAGGATATTCCTTGAAAGAGGAGCTTCTGACTTTTCTGAGGTAGTGTACAAATATGTTGGTTCAGAGTTGCTGCTTGGTAACCAATCTAGATAACCTGGCATACTCTTTTACACAGACTTTCCTGGACTATTAACCCCCCTAGAAGCTGTCTGTAATTTAGGAACAAGTAATTCTTTCCATAGAGAGGGAAGACACAGGTTTTACTCCAGGTATTATTCAAAGTGACCCCTTTATTGTCTTCTTTTATTTTGAAACATTGGCTCCAAGATATCTGAGATCTGGCTTAAAGATCTGAGCACAAAAGACTCTGCAGGCAATCAGACCCAAGGTGCACAGAGACACCAGAAATGCCCATTCAGTTGAGCTCAGGGCAAGCTCTCAAGAAGCATCTTGAAAGCTGCAGTCCCTTACAAAGAGCAGCAAGAAACCCACAATGCCAAAGAAGATCCAGTGGCATGTGCAAGCCATGACCCACCACAGTGAGCACACACAGTGTGGCTTAGGGGTCCAATATTAACAAAAAAAACCGGAATATTGACCACGGTGCTCAGAAAGGAGAAGCCTTTGTGTAAGGAAAAGCAGAAGTTGGAGATAGTTCGACAAGAAAATCACTATCACCTGGAGTCATATGGAAAATATGTCTGCAGCTTTCACACCAGTGCAGGAAACTTCCTTCTCCACCCATATTTAGGTAACTCCCTCATGAAGAGCCACTAATCAGTCCAGCATTGCTTCAGTCACAGTTAGTGGTGGGAAACTTTCCTTGAGGACAGTTCAACATCACCTCTGTGAGGACAGCATGTCCTGAAATCTCCCACAAAATGCCTCTCCCTGACCTGTTATAAAAGATGCTATTACTGCTGAAAATTAACAAAATTGTATATTCAACCCAAGCAGAAAAAACCTACCTCTGCTAATGTTCATGGGATGAGGAACAGAAAGGACAAAGAGGAGGGTAATAAAAACAGTTACTTTGTGCCTACAAGAGCAAGCAAAATACCATTGCATACTCATTCAAATTTGTTCAAAAGTTCAAAAAAATCCCTCCAGTAATATAATGTGTGATAATTCAATTTATTTATGTTTTTAAGGCATAAAGACTAGCTTTTATTTCCCTCAACTGTGCCTCTATTATTATTAATCTACTTATCTCCTAAAAAGATCATCTAAACTACACTTCTATGGGGAATGTGATCTTTGGCCATGTAGGGCTTTGCAATTATCCAGTTCTGAATGAACTTGTTGTTAAAACATTTTTTAAGTCTAATGAAAACATTAGATCAATTCCTTGCAGTGATAGTTGTCATTAAATCAATAGTGTGTGTAAGTCCATTATACTGATATTTGACGTGAACTGCCGAAGGTCTGCTAACAATGAAACCATACTGAAGTGTGTCCTCTGCTAAGCATATTTTATACGAGATAAAAATCTGTTAAGTCTACAGTAACTGAAACTTTTCTTCTTTAACTAAAATAAACAGATATGTGAAATGTTGCTGTAACTCACACTAGGACCACCATGATCACACAGGTTTTGGAGCTGGTCCTTTTATCACACCTTTATCACAGCTGTGCTTTCAAATCAGTTAGAAAAGCTTTTTTTGATTATTTATCTGTGTGGCTTACAAAGCACAGGCGGAGATTTCATCAAGAAGCTCTGCTGAGCATGGAGGACCTAATCCTACCCCCTCCAAAAGCAACAGCACTGTCACCAACTTCAGTGAAAGTCAGTCTGCTCCTCAAGTCCATGGGAAAGGAACAGCCTTCCAACTGTCTTCCCAAGGAGGAATAACATCTCTGCATCACAGTGGAGCAGATTGTAGGGGCAATAAGCACAGCCAGCCCCACTTCCCCATGGAGAAGTTTCTTTGTATATGTCATTTGAAGAAGAACTTTGTATAAGTTCTTCTTTGTATATGCCATTGTACTGCAAATAGGAAAGATAACTGAAAGACCTCTGGCTCTGTGTTCTATAAACATTCTTCCAGTTGCCTACAAACTCATTTTCACCTCCTGCCATGGGTGCTTCAGAAACAGCATCAGTGTAATCCTGTGAGACTGTGATGTCTGATGTAATATGCTATGGGACTCTTACCATGAGAGAAATACAAAACTTGAGGAAATGGCTAACTGATAGAAAGACTGAAGACCTCTCAGCATGTTGTTTCTTGAGATTTATGAACCTAACAATTTTTCTGGAATTGTAGGTAACATTTGCTCACAGGCCAAGGAGCTGTGAGTACACAAGTGTAGGGGGAAATAAAGGTCAGTGGCAGACGTTGACAATTTTCTGGCTGAAAAGTGAAAATTCAAACTAATTAATTTCAAATACAATAACGTTTTACTATGAAGTGGGTAGAGTACTCCTTAATCAATCTTACGAAATTTGGTCCTTAGAAAAGGCTTTTTTCCCGAACAAACAAAATCACTGGTATGGGAGGAAAAAAAAAACAACACCTGAAACATTCTGTGAGGCTTTAGTTTCTGCAATTTTTTGCAGCAGAAAATCCCAGCCAGCATCGAAGTTGAGCAAGCCTCGAGCAAAGGCGGGTCCTGCCCTGCCCTATGCGATGGCTCCCACTAATGGCAGCAAGGGAAAGCTCGGTCGCTCCCAGCACAGCAGAGACAAAAAACCCTCTGCAAAATGTTCTTCAACTCTTCTTGGTGTTTTGGTTTTAAACGTCTAAAAATACAGTTACCAACTAGATTTTCGTTAATTTTTTCCACACTCAGAATATGAGTGTGACAGAGAATATTAGTCTCCTTGGATGGGTTTTATCTCACCATCAGACACTGAAATGTGGACTTCTGGAGGCACATCCTCATTGTAACCAGGGGAGCAAGATCCAGGGTGTGATTCCCACTGAAGGTCTGACCTGTTTCAGACATGGGATGAGCCATGAACTGGATTTCCCACCAACTTCTGCCTTGACTATAGATGTTGTTGGGGTGATGGTCCAGACACGTGATGGAGTCCCAGTGTGACTGCAGGGAGACATTACACAGAAAATACAGTCCTTGTGCTCCTCTGGTGAGGATGACAGTGACTGAAATGAGGACATTATGTAGGACTCCCTTCTGGGGAGCCTGAACTGTGGGATCAGCGCTGTGGGATAGAGGTTCTTGTTTATGATTGAGGAGAATTTCAACCCCCTTATCATGGGGTCTTGGGATTTTGGTCAAGTCTATGCTCCAGTTCTGTTACAAGGAGGGAAAGTCCAAAAAACTCAGGTGAGGACTGGTAACCATGGAAGGAGCTGGAGAAATATGTTTGTTTTACATTTAGGTTTTGAGCATAACAGAGATTCTCAAAACAGCTGAGTAATTTTTCATTGGTAACACCGCAGAGGTATCTCCCAGCAATCAAATGCAGAGACCAGGTGCAGACTGACTGTCCTTGGGTCCCACTTCTAAAGCTCAGATACATTTTTATAAGGTCTCTGACTCAAGGAATAAACATGAGAGGATTACCGCTAATCAGATAAGTATGTCTTTATTTAACTGTAACACCAAAAATTAAGCTTGCAGTATGTTCTTAAGAGATAGAGTCTTCAATCTAATTCAAAGATTTTTTGGAAAGATTTTTTTTCCTTTTAATTAAATTGTGTTGATTTTATTTGACATTTGATTTCAAGCGAGCCGCTAGTGTTTCTCCTTCACTGTCTGCCTCAAATCCGTGTGTAACATGTCACAGTCAAAAGGCCACACTGTTTCTCCTGAAGGCTGCTGTGTTTTAGTTTCTCTGTGGGTCACATAGATCAGCCCAGGTACAGTTCAGCCACCTGAACATTTCACACAGAAGAGCTGGATTTCTGTCCAGTGCAGAAGAACACTGTGCAGATAGCACAGGATGCATTTGGCGTATGTATAGGCAGGGAAAGTAAACCTGCTGGCACAGGATAGGCTTTCCTCACACCAAAGATCAAGTTATGCTGGAATAAGCAATGTAGCAAATACCCTGCAAATACCTGAGAAGATATTTTGAATAGCTTGTTGAGTGCTTGCCAGACTAGCACCAAACAGGTACGGCCAACACTTGAAGTGAAGTAATATTGTTCCTTCTCAGCAGCCTGTCCAAATCCAACCTATCTTGTATTTCAGCTCCATGGTGAAGTCTCAGCCTGAGGTCTTAGCCTGGGTCAGTCCCCTGGTCTGGCCCCAGTCACATACCCATCATGGTGGCACAGTGCTGGAGGTGGCAAGGGCAGAGCTTCCACTCTTGATGGCAGTGCTCCTTGCAGAACCACAGTGGTGGCCTTTGGGGACCTCCTCGTGTCCAAAACCACACACGTAACCTCAGAGCCCAAGAAGAAACCTACAGAGATACTCTATCAGCAGCAAAAGGAAGATCAGAGAAAATGTGGGGCCACTGATGAATCCGATGAGTGTCCTGGCAATGGAAGACACAAGAAGGTGGAATTAGTGAATGACTTCTTTGTCTCAGTCTTTACTGCTGAGGTCAGTCCTCAGTAGTCCCAGACCCCAGAGGTAAGAGAAGAAGGCTAGAGAAAGGAAGACTTGCCCTTGGTCATAGGGGGTTGGGCCAGAGATCAGCTAGACAGACTTAACACCCATAAATCCATGGACCCTGATGGGATGAACCGACTGAGAGAGAGCTGGTAGGTGTTGTTGCTAAGCCACTCTCCATCACCTTTGAAAAATCATGTAGAATGGGAGAGGAGTAGAGGAAGGCCAGTGTTACTCCCATCTTCAAAAGGGGCAAGAAGGAGTACACAGGAAACTACTGGCCAGTCAACCACAGTGATGGAACTGATAATTCTGGAGGTCGTCACCAAGCATGTAGAAGAAAAGAAGCTTATCAGAAGTAATCTGGATTCACCAAGGGGAAAGAAATAATGTTTTGCCAATCTGACAGCCTTCTGTGATGACATGGGATGATGGGTCAGTGAGGGGAGAGCAGTGGATGTTGCCGACTTCAACTTCAGCAAGGCTTTTGATACTGTCTCCCATCCTCATAGGTAAGCTCAGGAAATGTGGGTTAGGTGAATGGACAGTGAGATGGATCAAGAACTGGCTGAATGGCAGAGCTCAGAGGATTGTGATCAGCAGAGTATAACCCAGTTGGAGGCCTGTAGTTGCTGGTGTTGTCCAGGGATCAATACTGGATCCAGTCTTAATTCAACTTATTTATCAGCCACCTGGACAAAGGGATAGAATGAACCCTCAGCAAGTTTGCTGATGATATGAAACTGGGGAGAGTGGCAGATACATCTGATGGCTGTGTTGCCATTCAGGAGGACTTTAATAGGCTGGAAAGTTTGGCAGAGAGAAACCTAATGAGGTTCAACAAGTGCCAATGCAGGGTCCTGCACTGAGAGGAATAACCATAAGTACCAGTACAGGTTGGGGATTGACCTGCCAGAGAGCAGCTCTACTGAGAAGGACTTGGGAGTGCTGGTGGGTGACAAGTTGACAACGAGCCAGCAGTGTGCCCTGGGGGTCAGGAGGGCCAGTGAGACCCTGGGGTGCCTCAGGAAGCGTGTGACCAGCAGATCGAGGGAGGTGATCCTGCCCCTCTACTCAGCTCTAGTGAGGGCACATCTGGAGTGCTGTGTCCAGTTCTGGCTTCCTTAGTACAAGAAGAAGGTACTGGAGAGGGTCCAGCAGAGGCCACAAAGGTGATTAATGGTCTGGAGCATCTCTATTATGAGGAGAGACTCTGGGAATTGAGCCTGTTTAGTCTGGAGAAGACTTCAAGGGGATCTCATTAATGCATATAAATATCTCAAAGGTGGGTGCCGAGGGGATGGTGCCAGACTCTTCAGTGGTGCCCAGTGACAGGACAAGGAGCAATGACCATAAATTAAAACACAAGAAGTTCCATTCCACCTTAGCATGAGGAAGAACTTCTTAACATTGAGGGTGGCAGAGCCCTGGAACAGCTGCCTGAGGAGGTCATGCAGTCTTCCCCTCTGGAGACATTCAAAACCCACCTGGATGCCTTCCTGTATCACCTGCTCTAAGCAACACTGCCTTGGCAAAAGGGTTGGACTGGATGATTTCAAGAGGTCCCTTCTAACCCTAACTATTCTGTGATTCTGTGATAGTGCAAGTTCGTTGGAATGGGATTTAATGTACCAAACCACAAGAGAGCTAAAAAGAGGATGCTGTGCTATACAAGAAGTAATCACATGAATATATTAAGTTTTCAAATCAGAATCTTGGAAGTCCATAAATGCCTGCCTTAGCATCTGCTGGGAAAGAGCCCTGTATCCACTCAATTCCCCTCTCATTTGTTGCTGAAACTGGAAGCTGCCCAGGAAACGAGGCAGGAAATTTTGAGGAGGAGGAAGGAGACATGGTGAAGGCAGCTGAATGGCGTCCTGGGGCACTGGCTGCTATCTCTGTCCCTGCTGAAGACTTTCTCTGAGATACTGCCAAGTCATCCAAACCATACATTGAAAGCCTCTTCTTGGTAATTGTGTGGGGTTTTGTTTTTTGAATACATAAATTAATACCCCAAGTTCTGATTCACAAAACTGCTGAGCACTCGTTGCTGTGAAAGAAAACAAGGGCACTGTCCTTCCAGCACATAAAATGCTAGAGAATGTGAAGTGTTCAGAAAAATCAGGTCATTAGGCATGCAAATTGGGTCATCAAAATTAGTGGATCTTTTTGACATTAATCTCTCTAGACTTCTTCCTGAGAAAACAGGGAGATCCCATACCCTACAGGAGAGTTGTGAACTAAATTAATTTAATGTTTGTTTCTCCACCAGCTCCCACTCCATCTGATGCTGATGCTATTTGCATGTCGTGTGGGCTGTTTTTGCTTCTTCCTTGCTCACTGCTGTCACTGAGGACACGGTCGATGTGTGGATCACTGCTGTACTGGTACAAAGCCTCCCAAGCCCTGGGCAGACATGGGATGAGAGCCCTGCTGTGGTCCCTATAGACACACCAGGCACCTCTGGTGCTGATGGGTCTATGTGTGTTGCTGAGCACTATAATTTTCAGCTCCCAAATTCACAAATTTGGTCATACTGGAGCATTGCTTCACAAGTCCAGAGTACCATGAAGGCCAGGATGACCTGCCCACTGCCCAGCTCTAGGGCAGCGTTCCACTCCATAGACTTCCCAACAGCAAAAGGGGCTTCTGAAAGCTTATTCCTCAAGGTGGTTCTGCTCCCCTTCCATTTAGTCCAAGTCTACTGTCCCCAAAGTAAAATGCTAAAACTCCTACCGCAGATGTTTAAAGTAAGCACTTCGCAGAACAAAGAGCTTACTCAGCCTGAAAAAGACTACCTACAGAGAAGTGCTAACGTCTCAGCTCCCCACTTCCCCAGTCCCCAGCATCTGGGGGCCGTCTCAGTCGCTGCTCAGCCTGCCGCCCCAAATCCGGCTGCCGGCAAAGGCAGCAGGGTGGGACCTCTCAAAACTGCTGTGCCTCCATCACCCACGGCTTTGTCAAGGGATTCGGGGAGAGAGGTACGGCTGCGTCTGAAGCCACAGTGATCATCAGGGAGGACTTATTTCAATATGTTGTTGAAACTATCTGATGTCAGGTTATATGTCTCAGGGGGACGCGTTCTTCGTGTAGTTTGTTATGCCATCTGTTAAGAAAGGCAGCCACTCGTCTCTCCGCTCCATGACCACAGATGGGGAGTTTTTCCCCCTGTGTGCATTACTGTCAATATATGCCAAAGCCTTCTTAGCTGGAGCCAGGTGGAATCACCACCACGATGAGCACGCCTGGGAAGAAGGGTGCTGAGTGGGTCTTCCCAAGCACCTTGGCTCACGGTGCACAGATGAGCTGAACAAACAAAGCCAGCCTACACCAGCGAGGGCAGGTCCCCAAACCCCTCTGGTTTGCAGGGCACTGAGCAACAACTGCAGCAGCAGAGCTTGAGGAGGAGGTTGTGCATCTCCATGCAGCATGGCATGCAGCCCCACTGTAAATTTGTCCCTCCTGTTGGCTGGCTGTGGGTGCTGGTTGCTCCAAATCACAGTCTGGAAACAGCACTGTGAATCTCAGATGCAGAAATATAATCCAAAGCCTCCACCTCTGTCTCTGTGGAGATGCCACAGCTCTCAGTGGAGGCTTGGTGTGCACTTAAATAAACACAGCATCCCCAGCGCTCCAGACTGCAAACTGTGCCCTGCTGACTGACCAACCAAGTCCTGCAGCAGAAAAAGCAAAAACTGAGTGAGCAATAAGTCCCTCAATGGCTACAGGCAGCTATTGGCTTAAACATCAGTGATTCTCCTTTTTTTCAGGGGTGATTATCACACCTTTTAATATTGAGCTGACACTTTTCCAGTGTGACTGAGTCCATTTTGGAGCCTGAAGGTGGGAAGTTTTAAAGAGAGGCTTTACAGGTAGGGGACTGTGCCTGAAAGTCTTACTGAAAATAAGATTTACAGAAAACAGACGTTGGTTAGGAAGGCAAGTTTTAGAGAAAGGAAACTTAAATTAGCAAGAAAAGTTTTACAGAAGGACTGCAAAGCCAGCCCATCCAGATAACTCTCCATTTGCTGATCTCTTTGGAACAGGTATTTCAGCAAAGCAAAATCAAAACTGGCATTGTATTTATTTTCACTGGAAAGTAAATGGTTGTCCTGCTCTCACAGCACTTTTCCTACCACATGGGTGGCAGTAGCCAGTGGTATTCCCTAGTCCAAGCAGCAGTAGTCTCCTCTAAGAAGACCCAAGTCAGCAGCAGCAGCAGCAAAGCAGGTCCCTGGGGATAAGGAAGCATTCCTGATGTGGGCATGCCAGAAAGTGCTTCTGAAACTGAACCAAAAAAAATTTAGTTTTTTACACCACTGTTAGAAAATCTTCCCTCTTCATCCCAGCCCTTCTCCCAGCAGCCAGTGGTGCTCAGCCCTCCTCCAAAGTTGCTTTCAAATCTTAGACCTGAATGCAGCTGTTTGGGGTACCAGCAGTTGTTTCTACCTATCACTTCTTACAAAAACCAAGCTGGCCAAGCAAATGCAGACCTCAGCCAAGCCCCTCATCTTCACAAAGCCTCACGGGCTCTTGCTCCCTGTGCCCACTCCAACCAGGCTCTGTGCGTCCACCAAGGCAGGTAAGGTGTTCCCTGCTCCAGGTGAGCCATGTTGGGGACCAGGTGGGAGCCCCGGAAACCATGAGGGATTAGGAGAGAGCCTGAGGTGCCACAGAGTGGTCCAGAAGTAACAAATGACCAACACTTGCTCACCCTGAATTTTTACAGCCATGTGCAACTTTTGACTGGTGTCCAGCTCATGCAGTGAGAGGAAAGACACGCTATGCAAAGATTTCACCTTTGAAGTCTGTGTGTCTGAACTCTTAAGGCTCCTTCCTCCCATCTCATCCTATAGAATCAGGGTTTAATTTACCAAGTGATGCAACCAAATAAAATAATGAAATCAATGCAATAGAATAATGTGACTAATGGAAAGGGTAACTTAATTTGCAGATCTCTTCTCTACTTCCTCCATTAACTTATTTCTGCTATAATTTAAGTTTGCACATGCCCATGGAACAGCCCTAACAACTCATAAAACCCTTTTCAAATGAACAGGTATCTTTAGACATACGTCTTCGAGGCAGGCAAAACCCTTTATCTGAAGCAACGCCCAGCAGAACTCTGCCTGCCATGAGCTCTCAGCAGGGTCTGCCCGTACACATTTGAGTGCCCACATATTGCACCTGCATCTCTGATGGCATGGCAAGGAGACAGCTGGCAGGATCCCCTGGCTTGGGGATGCTTCAGCCACAGACCAAGTTCACCAGCGTTTATGTGGATACCCACGGAGCCGAAATTTTCCTCCACGTCTCTTGCAACTGGGAGGCTGCCAGCGCCACATCTGCCTCTACAACTTACGAGTCCTGTAACAAGTATTTGGACTCCAAAAAATAGGGCCCCAGGAGGGAAAGGATTAGGCACAACCCTTAAAAAAAAAAAAAAAAAAAAAAAGGTAGTCTTTGTGTTTTAATATCCGCACTCACATCTCGGCCTCTGTCAAGCTTTTCACACGGTGCTTTGGGTGGGGGGCAGCCAAGAGTCAGGGCACCTCTGAGGGAGCTGCCGCTTGAGGGAGCATGTCCTCAGACACCAGGAAGGGCAGAAATAAAGCAGACCTTCGAGCAGAGAAACATTTGCTCCTTTCTGCACCTGCATAATTCCCCAAATGGACACCCACTAGGATTGCCAGATCTAAAATACCGAAATACGAGGTGCAGTAGCTGCAGCAGCTGGAGGAAGCTGTGAGGAACTATTTTTCCATTGTGTCACTCAAAAGGAAAAAAAAAATTGGAAATGGAAGAGAAGATAGAATAGAAGTCAAGAAAAAAAAAAAGAAAATCAAGAATGAAAACTGCAGGGAGGTCAGGGTAGACAAAAGAGGAATAGAAGTAACAAAACAGAAAACACCCCCCCCCACCACCAATTTCAGTCCTGAAAATGAGTATATTTGGAGAAAAATAACAATTCTGTTCTTACAAAAATTTGAAAGAAAAACCCAAACAAAAGATCATGAATGGGTAAAAATGCTGGCCCAAATAAAAACTCATGGTGCCCTCAATATTTTAGGCAAATGACCAGCAACATGACAACTTTTGTGCATCGATCCTTAGGAAACAGCACTCCCCCTGACTCCTGTCAAGAAGGACAAGGGATTAGCTCAGGCACTGAGGAGCTGACATAGTTAAACACTGCTGCTGGCAGATACAATCCAGTTTATGACTGAGGTTGTAAAAATACGCATGAAAGCAAATTCGTAAGAAAGATACTCTAATGAAGATGTATAGAAGGGCTGTAATGCCATGTAGCCTCTTGATAGCTAAGGCCCTGATCCTGCAAATTAAGCTAAGCGGTGAAGTTAATCAGATGCATAAGCATTTGCAACATCAGTGGATTTTTTTTCTTCCCCAAATGAGCTAAATTCAAAAAGCCTTGGTTTAAATTACACAAAGATATTAGCAACATCAGTTCTTTATTAGGAGCAGTTTATTCATTCAGGGTGTACAGTACGGAGCAACACGCCTGGCATGGTTAGCGATGCGTGAACCTGAAGGGGAAGAAATCCCTTTGCATTCCCTTCACAGCCAAGTTGCACAACAATTCAGGCTGCTGCCTCAGCAGCCAAATGGGCATTTTTCCAAGCCTAAAAGTCAGCAGCGAACCCAAGTGTTAAGGCAGCTTTGTTCTCCCTTAAAGCTGACCAGATATCCTTGGAAAGCTCCCTTGGATCACTCTGTCTCCTCCCCATCTTCTCCCCGACAGCCTCTTTCTCTAGAATATCACAACCACGATGTTCTGCTCTAAAGCAAGGGGTGAAAGCATCTCATGGCTTCACAGGGCCAACAGCAAAACCTTTGGTTTATGGCAACGCTATAGAAGTCCTGGTGAGGATGAGAAAACTAGAGCAAGACACCTGAGGGATGACAAGAAGAAATGCTCCAGGCCCTCCAGCTCATCTCCTATCTCAGAAGTAAGTGTAAAGTTGTGGCAAACACTGTTAGCAGCAGGCCTGGTAGGGTAACACACAGGAGCCATCCTGTGCTTGTCTTCATGGCAGGAAATTAAATACTAACTCAAGGCAGCAAATCCTGGTTATAATTTGCACACCTCAAAGACATCACTAAAACTACCTATTTTGTATCATGCAGGACTTCTTGTTCAATGAGAGAGCAAAACTATCAGAAGCTGAACAGGCAAATGAGAGTGGGAGGCCTGCTGCAGGAGCAGAGCATCTGCGTGAGCATGATGTAACATGATCAAGGCTATGGGGCTGGGGGACCTTGTTGCTCTGTCAGCACACCCTTCAGCACCCTGTAAGGCTTTTTGAACTGAGCAGTGGAATGGTTTCTCACTTCAGTAAATCCTTAGAGAGGGTAACAAAGCACACGAGGAACATGATGAACACTCATGAACACCCATGTGAGGTGATCAGGGACTGCCTTTTCCACGGTGAAATGTAGGTGATGTTGGCACGGGATGCTCAAGCTAAACCTTGATATACAGCAATGCAATATAGAGGGTAAAACTGTGCAAAACATTTCAGATAGAAATTTATTCAGAAAGAAATAGAGCAAGCACCAAGGGGAAAGATGAATACAAAAAGAACAAGCAAACAAATGGCTCTTGCTCTTCTCTAACATTTTTCAAGAGGCTTAACTGAAAATTTCTAAACATATTTTCTCAGTATATATCCTCTCCATTTTCTGGTGTCTCTGATAAGATTAATTTCTCATCAAATCCAAGCATTCCAGCAATCTCCTTGACTCTTGCCTCTTTACCAAATATTTCCATCCCGCACCACCATGGCTGCATCCCACATCGCAGCACCTCCATGAGAGTCTGTGCAGAATGGCCACAATGCATTTAGAAAACAAGAATGCCTATAAATATTTCAGAGAAACTTCAGAGAAACCCCCAAATTCAGTGGTCACTTGTAGTCATTCATGACTTAAATTTTGCAACAGGAGCAAAGTATCTAACCTTGCCTTTGAACCTTGATCTCGTACCACGAAGCAAGATAGCAATGACAAGAGTGAAATAAAGATATAATTTCTAGTTCCTCCCTTTCCATACAAATGTATGGAAAATATTTTGAGTAAATATAATTGTTCTTCCTTCCTTTTTTGGTGTTGGCTCTACATATCTCTTACTGGTCCATCCTGGGGATAAACATTGTGCCAGATGCATTTTTGTTCTGACATGGTAAACAATTTTTACATGGTTGTAGGATCAAGACCTAGCTTTTCAAAATTTCCCAGCTTTGGAAGGGTTGTAAAAATAGAAAAGAAAAAGAAATGTCATCAATCTAGTAACATTTTTAAGTTCTGTTTTGGATTATTATTATTATTATTATTATTATTATTATTGTTATTGTTATTGTTATTATTCCCTGCACTATTTGTAATAACCAAAATGTTTTAAATAGTTACAGAGTGGCAAGAAGAAAAGCAGAAAAGCAGAGAGGAAAAGGAAAAGAAAAAAACAACCTTAACAGCTCATTTCATTTCCTACAAGGTAAAAAGAGATGAAGCGAATATTAAAATTATCTTAAGAATTGAAAATAAATAGTGAGAATGATTAGCAAAACTAAAAGCTGCTTCATTTCAGATCTGCAAGATAAAATCTGCTTTTTTTAAAAAAAAATAAATATGATTTAAATTAATTCAACTCATTCATGAGTTAACCTCTTCACTTGGGTCTAACCTCTCCGCATCAGAGCGCCGGATGAAGGGGACATGGAGGGAAAAGATGAGGGGGCGTCCTGGGGTGTTTTGTGCCGAGCCTATTTTGGGTTGCGTAGCAGCTGGTGGGCAACTGTGGGCAGCATCCATAAGCTATAGCAACGCTTGGGGTGAAGGCTGGCAGCTGTGCCAGCCTTTGGAACAGTCCCGAAACCCAGAAACGCAAAGATATTATGAAGCTGTTTCCCTTCCTTGTCTTGTGTTGAGCCTCCTGGGAGGCTCAAGACAAAACCTGGCACTGACGTTCCTCTTGATCTCTATCAGCCAGAGCTTCCACACCCAGACACGTCCACCGCATACACATTCACAGAATTGGACCAACGTGTTTCAGAGCTCGCTCTTTTCTTACAATCAGAACGACAACAAACCCTACACGTACGTCAGCTCTTGGAATAACTGCTGGAACAAGACCAAACTGGTAGTCAGGATGTTCAGCCCGACAAAGCCTGGCTTTCAAACTTAGAAATGTTTGATAATAGCGTTCCCTTGGTTTGCTGCAGAAGATCCCTTTTAGCTAAATTTAGGCACTAAACAGCACTACTGACCTGTTCTGTTTGCAGGAGGCCCGGCATGGTGCAAAAGCACTTTCTGGAATAATTTGTTTGACACAACTCCACAGCTGCTGTGCAAACAAGGATTCACCACGAGCTGGTGCTTGTGCAATCACCAACTAAAACATTTGCTCTTGAAGTGATTCATATTGTCAATGTAAACATAAAGGTGAGCAGGTTCTGGGAGGTACAATGCAAAGTCAGCACCACTGGTACCAGAGCAGGCAGTGCTTCCCCATGACAGGCAGTGAATGTGCATTTCAGCACAGCTCTGCTGGAAAGAGAGGAATGTGGCCATCAGTCTCTGGCTTCTGAATAACTAAACACAAAATGCTTTCAAGGAAAAAAAAAAACCTAACTTTTTTTTTTTTAATGGCTGCCAAAACTGACGTAGCCAAAACATTGAACAGGTGAAAGATGCTGCAGTTTCCCCTGCAAATCTTTGTTTGAGCAGGCTCTCCCCAGATTAACAGGAAGGTCAGCAGCTCCCATCAGAGCAGCCTTCACTCTGCAGCTGCAGCCTGACACCTGTCAGCTTAATCAGCTGGATTTCAAACCTTCCCCAAACCCACTGGCTCTGTCTGGAAGCAGGCATCCCAATCTGAGCTCAGGCTGGACTCATTTGGAGTCCAAGGGGGATCAATAAGTGTCCTTCCTTCCATTGGCACCTGGCATCTGGCACCTACACTAAAGAGACTTGCAGAACAGCACTTGCTGGTATATCACAGGTCTGCTTCAAGGGCTCTCTGCTACTGCCACCACCCCGGCAGGTGACACCAGGGGCCAGAACAAATTGAGAAACGGGGATCCTCAGCAGCAGAGCCTCCTGCCTTGCCTGACTGGAGCTCCAGCCAGGTAGCTCCATGGTGGGGCTGGAACTGGAGTTACCACAGTGAATCACCTGGCATGAAATGACCTCATTAGAGACTTCCTCAGTGCCAGATTTCTGGATGATGCACTAAAGCTGATTGTAATGCTAATTGTCTTACAGGATTGCAGTGCTGTGCCTATGTTAGACCTGAGCATCACCAGTTGCAGGATCGGTCCCCTCCCCCTCAGGGAATTTGAATCCTATTTTAAGTCATCCGTAAAAATAAAGTTTCACTAATTCCCAGTTGATTGTGTCACTGGAGTATTGCACACACACACACACACACGCACACACACACACACAGAGCAGAATCTGCTCCAGAGAGATCCAGCACAAGGATTTGGGGACTATGAGGAGGTTTGGGCAGCAGCTTGTGATGGGTTCAGCCTTAGTGGCTGCAGTCAGCTCTTTTATATTTCTGATAAATGCTCTTGTAGTAAACAGAGTCCCCTCATCCCATGGCAGAGGTGAATGCTGCTTCCAAAACAACCTTGAATGCAACCCAAATGGTTGAATGTGGCTGGGCTGCCTGAGCTTCTGCAGTACCTTATGCAACAGGATGATGCTCTCACTAAAGCCTTTTGATTGACACTGGAAGGTTGAAAACACCAAGAGGAAATGGAAATCTTATGTTAAGTATTGAGTGCTTAATTTTTCCCCCCCTGCTTTGGAAGTCAAACGGAAGACTTCATCTCACCCACCATGGCTTCCCATCAAAGCCAAGTCAGAGGATGCTCCCATGGCTGTGATTCTGGAATCAGACCACATGAACAGTCACCAAGCAAACAGCCATGCAGCCAGTTCTGCTCTTGTCCCTGGGATTGCCCAAGGGTGCAGACCAGGGACATTTACTCCCCAGGACCCCAGCTTCCACCAGTCTCCCTGAACAGCAGGGCATGAAGTCATCAGGCTGTATAGCAGGCACTGCAGAGTATAGTCTCCTATACGACCTTCCTATGGACCTTGTCTTCCACTACCTCTCAATTCATTCACTTTTCTTGTTTAGGTAATGAGAAAATGGTTGATTTTGTTCTTTTTCTCTAAGATGTAAAACTCGAGCTTTTTCCATATTGATAAACGAATCTTTAATTATCTTGCAGCTACTGAAAAGAATTTTCACAGTATTTTGCAGTTTGAGGTTGAAAAGGGTTCATGTCTCGAAATGTTTTGTCTAAGCTTAGTTTCTTTGTCTAACTAAATCGGTAAATTTCTGTGTGACCCAAACATAATGACTACACTTTTAGATCAGTAAAAACTTCAAAGGAGCAACTTCATTGCAGACGACATGAACTGTCCTAGAATATTCACTGAAATACTCTGCATCAGGAAACATATACATATTCATTAGCAGTTTTTATTTATCTTCAAAACACTACATTTCTGAAAAAAACAAATCAAACAGAAGTCTAAAAAGCCTTGTGTTCAGTCTAGACTACTCAGGAAATGATTAGTATTACTGCAGTTGTACTGAGTAGACAGGGTTACTAATTAAGACATATTGGTTTGCTCTGGTGTGCTCTATCCTCAGCAGAAGACCTGTCAAATTATTGTGGTTTGTACAAAAGTTTTCTCTGCTTACCATTTCTCATGTTTTCTAAAATAAAAACAACTCAAAGTCTTCATGCTGTCAGATTTCTCAGGGCTCTATTCACTGAGAACAATGGCAAAAATCCTACCCACTACAGTTTAATAGACTCACTATAGAAATATCTTTGTTTCAATTGGAAAGTATCTTGCCGTTTCCTCAGCTGATAACCCCGTAATTTATTTTATGGGCCTTTGAGTCTGGGAACAACTGCCAGCAGTCTGTGTTCTGTGGAACAACAGTCTTCTGGAGATTTGTGTTTGATTCGCCACAGAAATGAAATCTAACCTCCTCAGAGAGGAACAATGACCCAACAGTCCTGTATGAGGCTCAGAATTAGGGGAGAGGAAATCAGTTTTGCAATAACATCAAACCTCTGTGATCTTGGACAACATCCTTGTGAAGGCCCACACTGCTCTGCCTGGAAAGCAGCATGACTGTGATGAACTGGTGTATCTGGAGCTTCACGTCGCTGGTCTATGTCTGGGTCCTGAGCCAGTTCCAAATGAGTCCCCGCCAGTATCTTTACACTGATCTGCATTGTAACACTGAGAACGTATCTACCTGAAGTCATAGACCAGAGAAGACTGAAAAATGAGATTACTTTGATTCCTTTGACATTAGGCTTCTAGCAATAGCTGAGGAGTATGTATTTCTCTATAGACCTTTAATCCTCCCATATAATTTTATTCTTAATTTTTAAATGGGAATGATAGTGGTGACTGGTGAAGAGAGTTTGGCCACTGTGCTCTGGGAGTAACGAGTTCAGTGAGGTGGACCACTCATCCCCAGGACCAGAGGGTAAACTCCAATGTCTTCTCTTTGCTGATCCAGGTGTATACAGTCTCTTCATTTGAGGACAGATTTGCTTTTTAAATAATGATCCTACAGTAAATGGTGTGAAGTGAGATTGTGCTGACTGAATGTGAATGTGAATGTGAATGTGAACGTGCCTGTGAGTGTATCGTAATCTCAACATGTCCTGACAGTATTGATGCCTAACAGAAGGAAATCTGTATTTTCCCTAAACCAAAACTGCAAAGAAATATAAGTAAATTCTATCCAGACTTCAATAAAAGGCAGTACACAAGGTATTTCTTCTGTTTCTTGAGCTAATTTTGCCAGTAGCTCCTCAGAGTAGAACTGCATACTTAATCTTCTTCAAGCTCTGACCAAAGTGATGCTTTTATGAGGTCTTTGTTTCATTCTCTTATTGAGATTAAGATCTGCCTTCTCCTGGCTTTCATGAGTGTCCCCACCTCAAAGAACTCACAAAGTAAGCACACAAAGAGAGACAACCAATATATTGAAAACATAGTCATGAGGATCATAAAGGAACAGAGGGGCAACTCTGAGAAGTGAAATGGCCACTTGTCACAGCATGCCAACTCCACAGAAGGCGAGTTGCATGGTTTATGTTCTAAAGTAGGCACAGCAACTTCAGCATTGCTTGAAGGTGTTCTCCTGAGATAAGAACAGGTCACAGCAACCCTTCTGCCCCTCACACACTCAACACACAGTCCTTGGCATATGCAAGGCTGCAGACTGCAATGGCACAAACTTCTTCCTGCAACTCCTATTCAAATTTGCCTTTCTTAAAAAAGTATTCCACCTGTAAATTTCACAGACAATACTTTGAAAAAAAAAAAAAAAGGCATCAAATGCCTTTTGGAGATGTTTTTTTTTTTCATTCTTCCCTCAAAGTTAAGAAACAAATTTCAGTCTCAATAGCAAATTTCGAAGTGTTTAATTGATATTCTTATCTTTTTTCTGTCAAGTAGACATTGCTAGATTTGGCCCAAATCCCTGTGTCCAGCAAAGCCTGAAATACTGTCAACAACCTGACATGACTATCTACGGTTTGAGTTCTGATGTGCTTAGCCAGAGATCTGTCATCTTTTTACAGCTTTTATAGTTCCTTAACTTTTTTATTTTTCAACTCTCCTTACTCTGCCACTCCTGTAACTCCTTTTCCTTCATTTAGGTTCTCTGTAAGACTTCTCATGCCCTGTACTGGGAGGACATACACAAAACTGTCACACTTTCAGCTCCTCTGAGTTTGCTTCTCAGCCTGGAAGTTCCCTCTGTAGTACAGGTCATGTATGAATGTGAAAGCTTAACTCAAGATGCATGCTGTCAAGTACTCCATGGAAAATCCTATGACTATTCCAATTAAGATGGGTAGTCTTCACCATCTAGCAGAAGGAGCAAAACTTGATCTTTTGCTTTAGTGAAAGGCTCTTTGCAAACATTAGGGGCTTGTCTGTGCTGAGGTAATGTAAAACTCTTCTACTTCAGTGGATTTAGGGTCAAGCTGTAAAAGCAAAGACATAACTACACCGATGTGGAGCCTAATACAGAGCTTCCTGCAGCAAGCAGCCTGTTGGTTTCTTCAGGACTCCTCTGAGTGATATCTTGGTGCTAAAGATTTGCACACACAGAGAAAAAGCATTTAAAGTTCAGTTGTATAATAGTATCATGAAGAGTATACAAGACACACATGGAGGATAGGAAGGAAATGGAAGCAGAGGAAAGTGTCATGTCTTGAGGAAGGTCATGGAAAAGGTTGGTAGCAAGACTCAGAACAGAAAGCTGATGTTCTGGCTGGGGCTTTTGTAAAACAAAAAGACTGCTTCTCTTCTCACAGAGATCCCTCATCTTAGCATAATGCTGCAATAACTGCTGAGGGACCATGCAAACCCAAGCATCAACCCAACTCCTTTTCCAGAACAGAAACTGAGAAATTTTGTCAGATATCAAACGATTTCTTCCCCAGAACACAGCACCAACCTAAGGTTGCGACGTGCAACATCCTGGCGTTGTATCAGCAATACCTGACAATGTCCTTTGAAAAAATCCCTTGCATTAGATGGCACATTCCAATGTACTCAGCTTCAAAAGTAACAATAACAAAGGTGTAGAGTCACCCCTGACAGACTGCCTATTTCCATCAGAACCATTTTACTCATAGACACTGTTTTTTCTTTAATTCTTGTTTAAAGAGTAAAGGACTTTTCCTTCATTATTTTCTCACAGTCTACAAGGTATTCTAAGCACCGCTGGAAGCTGAATATAATGTTAACAATATGTAATTTAATAAATTTATGCCCATATTGACACCAAAAGAAAACCTGAGATTGCACCACTGTACTGTGTGTTTTTATTATACTGTAAGTACAGTTTCAAACATAATAGGATTTATTCATAGCATATTTACTACGCTGAAGTGAGCATAAATATGTAAATATCTAAGGTTTAGACTGGGAATTGCCTACTGCTGCTTTCAAGTCATGCAGCGCTCTCTGCACTCTAAATGCAGGCTGACAGCAGAAACGGCAGAACTGTACTTCCAAGGAAAGTATTACAGAAGGATCAACCTTGCATATCATTACCCTACCCCTGACTTCTAATACAGAATGACAGTGGACACACAGTTGTAGCTTTCACACTACTTTAATGGAACAACTACAGAGAAAGAGAGAGAGAGAGCACACACATTGCTGATTGGGGCAGCTCCCACTGGAGTGTGATTTGAAGGAAGAAAAATCCCTTTTTATAAGATACCATTCAGATGTACGAAGCAAAATAATTTCATGTTGAAATACATGTAAGTGAAGGGTGTCGAATTTGTTCCCTAGTTGTCAGGGAAGAGGAGAACAGCAGAAGTGCCTGTAAGCAGCACTCCTTCCCTGAGTGTTATGAACACAAAGTGAAATAAAAACGAAGTATGTGGTGGGTAAATTATTCTGCTGAACTCAGTGGATGCAGCTCCACTGACTTCTCTAGAGCATGAGGCAGCAGAGACCTGTTTCAAAGACTTGCAGGCATGAGAGGCTACACCAAGATGAGGGAACTCTATATGGGGTATATTAGAGTGAGGGACCGTGCTTTTAGTTTTCTCTGAGACAGAAGGCTCAATCAGTTTTCAAAGTTGCAAATAAATAAGAAAAAAGACACAGCAGAATTACTCAGGAGGCAATTACCAAAGGGTAGTTGGAGCAAGAGGGAATAATCCCAGCTTCACATCTGGGATTTCAGGTCTAAGCAAATATCTGAGTAATCGTCTTTAGCTGTGTACACATTTTAATTCACACCTTTCCACTCACTTATTGCTTCCATGCCAGATAGGTTTTTAAAAAGTGAATCAATTGCCCATAAAAGGTGTCAGATTGTCAACAATGGAAATGAAATCCCCTGGTTCCTGAACAAACAGGCTCAAAGCAGTACTACAAACTTCCGCTCACCGCCGAGGCAATTTGCCTCTCATGTAACCTGGAGGGTATCTCTCATTAGAATTGCTACTCAGTCCTGGCTTGAATTGCTCCAAGCTCTTCTAATACAATCTGATCCTTTCAGACTCTGCTTTACTGCCCCTGCTCAAGCATGAAGAATTCAAGCTGGAACAGGTGCAGAGTAGGATGATTAACAATCTGGGGAACAGGGGGTCTTTCACAAGCAGAGCTGCCAACACTATCAATTTATGTGGTAGACAACTGCTTTGGGCAATAACCTACTGGATTTCCACTATATGGCAGCTTAGGTTCTTGGATGCCTGGAAATTCAGGAGAATTTCACAGAGCATGCACGAAGCAACTTGAGGTGGAATGAGCAGCAAGTTTGATATGTCCCTGGTCCCAGAAGGGGCACAGAGTCGACTGGTGGTTGTCAGTCCTGGACCTGCAAGAACTGAATGGTCCAAGGGGGGATTGGTTTATGACTGATTTATGGGCTTAGATAGGGATAGAAAGGGAAAACACTGTGAAGGAAGCAATGTCACTTATGCTAAAAGATAGTATCAGCACATAAGAACAAACAAGTACGGACAGGCCAGGGATACAGCCATACTGCAAACTGGAAGACCCCAGCTAATTATTAGTGTAAGAGTGTTGCATAACAGGCTTCCTCTAAGGGAGGTGAAGGCAACAGCCCAGCTACTTCTAAAAAATGCTTGAACCTTCATGAAAAAACTCTATTAAAAAGGGTCTGTAACATTAGGGATTAAATCTGCTAAATCCAAAGATCCTGTCCTGTTTTCAACCATGCAGTGGCCCTTACGTGCCTTTCTCATAAAAAACATATGCTCTTCTCTCCTTTCTCTGGAATTTCCTCTGTGTTTTTCTCCACTGAGCATTAGCAGTGATATTATTTTGTGTTTTCCAGTGTATTCATCTTATTCTGAGTGCCAGTTCTTTGCATTATCCTTAATTTCTTTACATGTTTTCTACTTTCATAGGTAAAGGATAGAAAATTAGGCATAATTTATCTTAGTTGACAACATGATCATTAAAGGAACTTCTTGAAATTATCTTCTTTCCTCATTTTCTTTTATTGTGCAATTCCAATTTTTTTCTAAACTTTACAACATAATCACAATTATAACCCTTTGAAATCATCAGTGAATGAATCCCTTTCATGACCATGGCATCAGGAAGTCACTGGAAAATCTCCTGTGAATCAAAGGCTAAATTTCCACTTCAGCTGTGAGCTGGTGCATTGTGAATAAAAACTACATAAATCCTATTAATTTCACCCAGTGAAGGCCACTGGTAACATTCTTCTCTATTACAGCCTCCCTTATGAAAGTCTATCTGAATCTTTAATACTAAGTCACGAAGAAAAGACAACAGCCTAGAACTTAAAAAATAAGGTCTTTTCAATTAAAGATTTAAAAACAGGAGAAGGCACCTTATGTACCCTTTTCTTATCTTGCAGATAAAGACCTCTTGGGTAAGCTTGGTAAATCCTTATCTGCTAGATAAAGGGCCACTATGATGGGCCTTATCGCTTAATTAAATCCTAGTACTATGTACAATGAAGTCAATAATTTGTTATACAAGATAGCACTTCAAACCCTGCTGCATTGGATAATGCATCTCTATCCTGTACCTGAGCCCGCTGGAATGGGTCATGTTCCATCGTGCGCTCCTGGGCTGCCAGGAACTCATTACAGGAAAGGTGCCCAGCTTAACGTGGATGGCCTGTGATAAATGAATCTGTTGGATCAACTAGATAAACTAAGGTCCCCAAATGAAAGTGATTTGATATGTAAGCCATTCTGTCATTCTTCCTGGTAAGGAACTTAGCTGAATGTGAAAAAATTGTGGATTTTGGCCCAAATAAAATACTGATGCTGTCAATCACTGCAATGGAAAAATAATATAACCGAAGTTAATGTTAGAAGATGTTGTGAAAACTGTGGAACAAACATAGCTACTGAAAAAACCTCACATGATAAGGTCTAAATCCTGACTATCCTTGTGTTCATTAAGGTTCACATCACTCATTGCATTTACATCCACACATATCAGGGGCAAGAAAAGAAACCGATCAATAACAGCTATAGCAACTATCGCCACATATCATACTGGCAAGGTCTTCCTGAATGCCTAACCCAGTTCAAATGATTCTCTTTTCCACACAAACGTATTTGCATAAAGCAGCCTAATACTTGCACTGCTTCATTTCACTAATTGGCTTATTGGTAATGTGCTAGAGTGATCTGTTCCTGAGTCTGTTTGGCAACGGCACTTTTGTGCATATGGAAAACCCATCAAATCAGGTGCGTTGTATCTCTGAGTCTCTGAAGGACCCCATTACAGCCTAAACCCATTAACCATTAGGCCCAGCAAACAGAAACTGTTTGATCCTGTAATATGGGCTGGAACTCTGCAAGCCAGGACTCTTTTCCTGGTAAGTATGGAAAATTTTAGACTCAAGATCTGCTACTGGCACTAATCTTTCCCAATACTATCAAAATAGTGACTCCGTGCTTGGGATTTATTTCCCTTCACTTTGATCAAGATTTGTCTCCCAAAGCTAAGAGCTGCCACTCAGTCCATCTAATGTAACTGAATGAAGGAGGTTCCCACAACGAGTTTAGCTTAGGCATCTGAGCTTTAGATAACTAGAGGCAGGGAATATTTATCCTTCCCTTAGAAAGAATCCCCAAGGAGTGTCCAAGCACACAGCTGTAGCAGTGATACAGGGCAGAAGTTGTTCATGAAGGATGGATGGGGCATCAAAATTCCTGGATGCCCAGTAAGACAAAGGTCCAGATGAGGACATTCACATTGAAGAAGCTGAGTGGTCTGAAGTGTGTCATCTTTACTTATTTATGCCAATGATGTGCTCAAACCTACGCTCTCAATGTTAAGTGGAGACAACTCCCAGCCACTGGGATAAACAGGACTATGCCAACCAAAATCATCCCTATCATGACTATTCTGTAAATTTAGCATCTCCACACATTTACAGGGCTTGTTGCTATCACATTCATGCTTTCAATAAAGCTGAGGTCATACAGCTTCCAGGAACCACTGGTATTGATGCCAGGCTAAATACACTCTAAATTGCTCAGGTGGTGTGCAGGAGTTCTTGGATTTCACAGCTGGGTACTTCTAGCAAATTGTACTCCTTTCTGTGCAAGGTCCCAGAGGATTTCCCCATAAATGCATAGACCTAGTTCTTGCGTGTCTGGCAAACTCTTCTTGTACGCTTGCCAAGTTTTAAAGGGCAAGGAATCAACAGCTGATAATTTATGCCAGGAACCTACAATGATCCAAATTCACCCCTTGTGTAATTCTGGTAAAGTCAGCAGAGTTCCAGGGGAGAAGTTGTTGGCTTAGCAAAGTAAATTTTCACTGACATTTGAGGAATACACAGTATCAATTAAAGCAGAGCTAATTATTGCTACTATTATTTGCATTGCAGTAGTTCCCAGAGGCTTTTAACAGGATTATAGCCTTCTGGCATGAGGAGTTCTCAGGAACATAAACTGTGATCTGGAAGTTTTGCATGATAGCTGACATTTGGTACCTCTGCACAATGTCTCTACATTCAGTGGGGCTCCACTGAGCACAGGGCCTTGCTAACAGGTATGGGCCACAAGAATCTGAGCCACAGGAGTTCCTTGTGATGCTCTGAGGTTTGCATGTAGCCCTCACACATCCTTCTGCTCTTTTACAGCCTGGCCTGTGTCCAGACAAAGCAAGACCTTCCCAAAGCTCAGCATTTGGGCAAGGTCAACAATGCTGTACATTGGCTCCTTGTCAGGAAATCTTGAGAAACACTCCCAAGCTTTATTTATTCTGACATGTTTATCATGGGGTACCACTCCTTTTACCTAAGAATGGGGGATCTTAGACATTTTCTACTATATTGAGTCATTCTTGAAAGGAAGGAGTGCCTTACATTTGTCAGCTTCACCCCAATTCCCCTGCTGTCCCTGACACCAGATGGGCTTCCTGGTGAAGCAAAGCAAAGCTTAGTCATTAAGACTTCCAGTATCCAGATCAAAAAAAAATAGAAATAAAACACTGTAATATATTTAACACTTGGATTCCCTCGTTGTTTCTTGATTTCTTTTCTCAAGTTCCCTAAAATGTATTGCAAACACTAGGGTCCAGAGTAATACCCAGGCTTCTGAGTGCTGCTCTCAGTTCAGAAGCCAAAGTACAGCCCAAATCTCCCTGCAGCCGGTTGGAGATGGTAATAATTTTTATACATTACACTACAAGAAGATATGTGTTCTGTTGAGATTTTGATCTTTGGTGGTTGACCAGCTTTCTAGGGACTCCACACGTGAAACATTAAGAACACACTTGACACATTGCCTGTTCAGCCCATTTCTCAGATCACAGGCTCTCCTGTTCTCCACCTCTGCAGCTGTTTCAGGGGTCCCAGGGTCACAGCGCTCTGAAGAAATTACAGTCAAAAAAAGATGCATCAAGTGGATTGCAGACAACAAGGCAGATAAGCTGCAACAAGGGGATAAATATGTAACAGGAATGCAGGTGGAAACAGAAAGAAAAATTACAGTGATATCAAAATTTGGTACACATGAAACTGTCCACAGCTCTGAAACTACAGATGGTCAGGGGGCTGTAACACTCAAATGTTTTCTGTTGAAAGTTTATCACACCAGCGTTTTCCATATACTTTGTATTAATCCTCATACTGTTCTCTTTTCTTAAGTAAGACGTTTACTAGTTTTTAAGTCTTTTCCACTTCCTAATCTACCTCTGCCTTTCAAGGGAATTTGCTCAAAGAGAAAGCATCTTTCACCTGTGTCTATCTTTCAAGAGTTACTGCTGCCTCCTATGATTGCTGTCACTGCCAACAGATCATAGAGATTAGGCCCAGCGACACCTACAAGAGTCTGAATTTGCTTTTGCATCCCTCATTTCTACATTTTAAATCCAGAATCTCCTGTGAGATGTGACAGAACGTTTACTGCATCGCAGGATGTTGCTGAAATAACCCAAGAGTTTTTTATTGTCTGGTTTGGAGGAATTCATCCAAAGACAAGTCTAACTTTGAATGGAAAACGGTGCCTCGGAGTTGGGTGTCACTTTGAGCAGTTCAACACAAGGAGGTTATGAGCCAAACCCTCGACTGGACCCCCCATCTGGGCCAGCCTGTCATGCCATGAAAACGCAGTCTGGTTTTGCCAGACTAGAAAGAAAGCTCACAAAGAGGTAGCCGTGGTTAAAAAAACTAAGTTAGAAGCACATTTTCTCCAGGGAACTGGGAATCATTTGCTGTTGGTAACACTGTTCTTAATGTCCTCGTATTAATTTTAAGTGTTTAAAGGAATTAAACTCAAAAGGGTGCTGTACTGGATTCCTGACTAGTGATTTTTAACCATTTGACTGTGTGTGCAAAAATAAATAATGATTTAAATATAAAAAAGCTAAAAAAATTGATTGTGCCTGCTCCAAAATAAGCTACTAAGTATTTGGAAAAAAAAAAAAAAAAACAAAACAAATATCCAAATATCCAAAGTGTAAATAAAAGTGATAATGACTATTGCTATGGAAACAGCTTAATGTATAGAAGTTCGGACACAACAATTTTTACTGAAAGGCTTAAAAGAAGAAGTTTAGCACTATTCTTCTCAGTTTAGAAAGGGAAATCTGAGGCAGGAGAAGCAAAGCAACCTGCCCCAGTAATGCAGTGAGTACAGAACCGGGATTATTGGATCTTGAATTCTCTCTCTGTTGTTCACTTAATCGCCTTGCAAGACAATCTGTTGCACTCCCGATTGCAAATGGATTTGCTTTGGAAGACTCACAGGCAAATATATTATTTATGCAAAACTTTCAAAAATATTTAATAAACTGATGATGACTAGTTCACATCAAGTAATTTTAATTCATGGATTCCAGAGGCTGCAAGTATGTTAACTTATTAAAAAGACACGAGTACAGGGTAAGTACTACTGAGAAAAGTTTGGAGTTTTTTATACAGAATCCAGAGCAACTATAGCTCCTGGAATTTGAAAACTCGTACAAAGTCCTGAGTGAAGGTGAGCAGAGTCACCATACCTGTCTCTGTCATTATTGTTTAGGTCTCTGTTCCACACCTACTGAAGTTCAGACATCTGGGAATGGTCACTTTTATCGTACCAGAGCTGTGCAAAATGGCTGAAGTGTCTGTATATTAACAACATATTAGTTAAGTGTTCTCTTATTCCTCTTTAACGTTGGATTAGTGTGTTAAGCAAATGGTAAATTGATTTCTATTTGGAGTGTCAGTTATAGCAATCAAATTAGATCTTACAGTGAGCAAAAATATAGAGCATAAAAGATCCATAAAAAACACTGTTCTGTGCATCTGAATGTCACAAAAGCTGCTCATTGTGAATACTGCTTAAGCTTAACACCAAATTTCCCAGCATCAAACAGAAGGGATACAGAGAATTATGACGAGGGAGCTGTCAATTTTAACAGGCTGCAGCTGCGACTGACTGAGTCTCGCCCCTCACACTTCTCCTTCATCCTGCCTTCAGACAGTCCAGGAAACTCCCTGCCTTGCCAGGAAACACTTTTGCATTGCAAACCAGCTTCACTAAAAAAGATCAATACCAAAGAGCAACTGAAAATCCTGGCCCCACTAAAATCATCATATGTTTTTACCACTGGCAGTTGTATTCACTCATCGCTCCTACGTCAGGCAATCAGAGCTGGACGGATGGACTACATATTAAATTATTGGCAAGCATCACCTACCCATGGTCTATTTCCTAAATTAAAGGCAGAATTTGGCTGTGAGATCGCAGGAATACATACAGAATAAACCTCTATCTTCTGTAGTTTTGAAGGAAAGCTGAAAAATGAGATCAAATGCAATGTAGAGACAAGTCTGCAGGGAGCACAGAACAGTGACATGAGAACTTCCCTATTCTCATAGCGAGGGTTTAATCAGATAAAGCCGATAATTTAAATACTAACATTGTTAATTATTTCCGTGAGGACTTGTCCACCTGGGAAAGTTTTGCCGTTTACTTGAACTAGCCTTGTTATAGTAGGCTCCGTTAAACTGTTTTAGATCAGATCTGGTTTCTTCACAAGCAGTGGTATAATTTTATATAGTGCTTAACCTGGTCTATGCAGAATGCCACAAGTCCTAATTTCCCCTTTTAAAACTAGGAGAAAGCAGCAAGGAAACTCAAATGGAAGATTTTTTTGGTAATTGGTTTTCTGTGGGATCCGTGATCCAAACTGATACGCTTGGCAGGCACAGGACCACTGGATCCTTTGGAAAGGAGAAGGGAGCAAGTAGCCAAGCAGCCAGGAGGGAAGTGCTTAGAGCAACAGCAGAGGAGGACTCACAGTCTGCAGTGAACTAGGCTGAGCAAGTTGTAACACTGAACCTTTACAGTGTGTGCTTGGGTGAGGTCTGAGTGGAGACGCATGAACCGCATGGTCTGAACTGGTTTAGTTCAGTTTATACACGTTACTCCCCTGCACACTCAAGCCTTAAAAGATGGGGGAGCACAGATCTAGGTAACGATCCCCGAACCATCCCTTTCATGGTGTATTTTAATCCCACTAACTCATGGGTTTTTTTCTCACCCAACAGGCAGCTGAACTTGGGTGTTCATGTTGGACCCACCCACAACCTAATGAAGCCTCAATGCAGCCCAATGTGTCCAGTTCTGGGTTCTTCAGTTAAGGAAGAACATTGCTGGAACGTGTCCAGAGAAGGGCAACAAAGCTGGTGAAGGGTCTGTTAGAAGCAGCTGAGTGTGTTTAGGGTGTAGAAAAGGAGGTTTGGTGTGACCTTATCCCTCTCCACAACTCCCTGAGAGGAGGTTGTAGCCAGGTGTGGGGCGGTCTCTTCTCCCAGGTAACCAGAGATAGGACAAAAGGACAGAGTCTTAAGCTGGGCTAGGGAAGGTTTGACACCAGGGGAATTTCTTCACAGAAAGTGTGATTAGACATTGGAACGGGCTGCTCGGGGAGGTGGTGGAGTCACCGTCCCTGGAGGCGTTCAAGGAAAGACTGGATGGGGCACACAGTGCCATGGTCTGGTTGACGTGGTCAGGGTGAGTAAAAGCCTGAACTCGATGATCTCAGAGGTCTTTTCCAACCTAACTGATTCCGTGACTCTGTGACTCTACGCGAGCCGGGCATTCCAGAGGCGGTGCGAGCAGCCGCCCATGCTGGCAAGACACACCCGCAAACCCTCATCACGGAGATGTGTGAGCCTCTCCCTCCCATTCCCACTGCTCAGTGTTGATCCCGGGCAGGTAAAGGCCCTGCTCGTCCCCCTCCTCACGCAGCCGGGACAGCTGATACCCGTCACTTTCCTCCCTCCCTCCCTTCCCTCCCCCGTCCCGGCCGCCATTCCGCCCTCACACCGCCCCGCGCACGCGCTCCCCGCGCCCCGCCCTCCCAGCTCCGCGCAAGCGCGGCGGGACCCGGGGTGGGCGGGGCTGACCAACCAGCGGCGCGCGCCGCCCGCCCGCCCCGCCCCGCGGGGGGAGGGCCCGGGTCCGCCGCCGTCCCAGGGTGCACCGCGGCGGCGACAGCGGCGGCGGCCGCCATGTTGTGTTAGTTTGTTGTTCTCGGGCGGCGGGAGCCGGACCCGCCGGGAGCCGAGACCGGCCCTTTCCCCGGGCCCTTCCCGAGCCCTTTCCCAGCACCTTCCCCGGCACCCCCCTCGGCGTCACCGCGACCCGCCGCTTCGGCGGGTGGCGCCGAGGCGCTGCCGCGACCCGCCGCCTGGGCCGGGCGCAGAGCCATGGCTGCCGCGCTGGGAGGAGGCGCAGGTGGGTGCGCGGGGGCCTCGCCGCGGGAGCGGGGCCGGCCCGGGGTGCGGGAGCCGGGGGGCCCTGCGGGGCCTGGGGTGGTCGTGGAGCGGGGGCGGCGGGGCCGGCGGGGCGGGTTCGGGGACTCCCGGAGGCCCCGCAGGCGCCGCTGCCGCTCCTGCGAGTCCGGCGGTGGGAGCTGGTGCGGCCCCTTGGCCGGGGCAGGGCCGAGGGCAGAGCGGCCTCGCCACTCACGGGGCCTCCGGGGGGATGGGTGTGTTGTACCTAATGGCGTTCGCAGAATCAGCGGCGCTGGGAAAGAGCTCTGAGATCAGCGAGTCCAACCCGTGACCCAACACCACCATGGCAGTAAGTGTCCAGCCTTTCCTAGAACGCCTCCGGGGACGGTGTGTGTTCGTTCCCATAGTTTTTACAGGTACAGTGTATGATGTCTTTGAGTAACATATCTCTGATCTGAGGTGCCCTTATAATTCATTTTACAGACTGTCCAGAAGTAGAAGGGACTCACTTGAAAAATGTAAAATGGAGTCAGTGCTGGACCCCAGGACTTTCAGGTGTTTCAAGGGGCTTCTGCTTGACTAAGGCCACCTCTACACGTAGCGTTTTAAATGACAGCTCAAAACCCTCTGTGGTTCTGATTGGTATATAAAGCAAACTTTAAAATGAAAACATTTGCTTGGGTGATTAAAAGAAAGATTTGCCAGGGTCACACTTGGGTTTGCAAGAGAGATACAGTTGTGAGAACATGGCTCTTTCTGCTGCTTTGAGCCTTGCTTTCACTAGGAATAGCAGTTTGGATAAAGGCTGCTCAGAGTTGTCAGTTGACCCACTTGTCCTTGTCTGTACAAAAGTTTGTGGTGATTTAGTCTAAGTTGTCAGCGAGAAGAGTTGTGGCTCTTCTCATCATCCCCTGCTCACTCACCTCATTGTCAGACCCCACTCCACAGTTACTCTGATGGGTAACAAAGTACAGAATTACAATTATAATTCCTATGGTAAATCATACAATGCCTAAAGGTAAATGTTACAAAGAAATTCCCAGATTTAGGAGTATATTTTGGGAAGAAGGCTCAAAAGGACAGCACTGATTGGTAAAACAGCAGATATTAAAATATCTTGGTCATTGCTATAATAACTTCAATATTGTAGTATATTTAATATTATCTTACAAAAGTATTTGTGCTAATTTTTGTGGTTCAGGTCAGTTTTATGCGATGTGAAAGTAAATTTTGCGTGCCTGTTCTATGTCAGGAAATTTTTGTGGTATTGTGAGGACAGAGCAATTTAAAAAAAGTGTCACTTTTGAGGCATTTTGGTTCTTGTGTTTAAAACTGCTGCAAGTTGAATGAGCCTGGTTTCACCTTTGCAAAGGTGCAATGCAGCAGCAGACAACCTTCAACAAAGTGGTGAAACTGCAATTTTAAGATTGATTTTTGTTTGCTTGGTTTTGTTGTTGTAGAGTTCCGTTCCTGTCTATTCTTGAATTGGGATCCCTTTGTGCTAAGTGGGCACGAGCAGTTGTTTGCTCATCGTTAACACTGGGCTCAGCCATAAATGGTGGCCAATTAAATATGATCCTTACCCCATATAAACAGTGTTTGTTTAGTCTTCGTGAATGAAAAACACCAGAGGTGTCCCACGCCTGTGTCCACGCGAATAGTCAGGGAAAATTCCTGGCTGAAGTTGTTAAATACACTTTTAAAACCCAGTAAAAAGAGCCTAGAACATACAGAAGTGGAATGTGCAACCCTTTTTGGAAAGGGACTTCTGTCTAAAATCAATGGTGGTAGCATGAGAAAGAAACTCAGAACTAAGTGGTTATTTGGCTTAAATGGTTTTGTCATTTAAAGTTTTAACTGTAGAAACTAATGTTTGGGATTTTGTTTTAGAATTTTTTGCGTGAGGGAAACACTTTAAAATATGGAGATAATAGCACCCTAGTGTTTTCTTAAAAAAAGAAAAGGCTAATGATTGGCAAATTAGTACAGAACAGGTCTTGAAAAAATTAATTGAGATGTTTAGTTGCTGACATTGCAGGGTAACAGTTGACAAAATGAGGTAGTTTTGCCTTTAAGGATGCAGATTAAAGATTAATATATCCTCTATAAGGATACGTTATAGGGCTGAAAAATGAAATGGGAAATGTCTCTGGTGGCTGAACATTTAAATATATTTGATGGAAGGAAAGTGATTTGTTTGCTGGACAGCAAGTGTGGACTCATTTATTGGTCATTTATAATCTTTTAGGCTCTAGGGAGATAATAATAAAATATTCATATGTACTTCTGTGACCAGGTGTGTTTGTGCAGCGAAGGTTTCTAAGGATGAAGGAAGGTAAAGGCTCTTTTGGTGACAAGTTTCACAAACAAACTAGAAAGTTTACAAGTGATGGTCTGTGAGGTCTCTGGGAGTAACTCACTGTTTCATACTTCACAAATTGTATTGCTGGGCAGTCTGATTCAGCCTCCTAATTCTAGAATGGCTGTATGTTGAAACATAGAAATTCCAGGTGGGTGTGCTGGTGATGAGGAACCTTGAGGGGTCATAGTTGCTCATGAGTTTACTGATAAGGGTAAGACGGTGGTTCCCAAACTTTGATTCAAACTTTCATATAAAAACAGAATCAGAGCACACATGTTGAATCTTACTTAAGGGATGGGTACAAAGAAGATAGAGGCTTTCTTTTCCCACGGAGCCGTGTGGAGAAGACAAGGGGCAATGGCTTCAGGTTGCAGCAGGAGAGGCTTCACTTGATATATGACTTATTTTTCTTCAGTGAGAACAGTCAGTCACTGGGAAAATTTCCTTGGGGACATGATGGAGTCTCCATTACTGGAGGTTTTCAAGGTATGATTGGACAAGGTGCTAGATAATTTATCTCATCTGGACTCTCTTTCTCATTGGAGACCAGATGGTCTTTGAAGGTCCCTTCCAACCTGGAGTATTCTAGGATTTATTGATCATATGTTTATAGTGAAACGTAACAGCTGTTTTGTATAGGTGCTGACATTTTTTTTCTTGGTATTTACTGCAATCAGTTTACAGCTAGATTTTAATCTCATTCAGGGAGGGATGGTTATAGGGTAAGCAACAAATCATCACCAGAAGAAAGCAAGAAGCACCTCTTCATTGTCTGCCAAACTGAACTAAGGGAAAACTATTAGAATTTTCTTATTTTCCAATTAGTTCACTTCTGATGAACTTCAGTGGACTAGAAGACTTTTGGATGTAGATGTCCTTGGGGTGTGAATCATGGCATGGGCTGGAGGAGGAGCTGAAAGAGGGTCCCATCAACGTGTCTGCCTTCCTGCTGGAAGTCCTGTACCAAGAGTAACAGAATGGGCGTTTCTCTAACCCCGAGCCTGTTATGTTATTCCTCCAGCTTGAACTTAAACTGTCATCAGTTTGATTTCATTTGAATATACATGATGTCTGCTATTGTACTCTTAGCAATGTAATGACTTTAAAAACCTCTTGAGAAGCTGTTGATAAAAATAGGAGAAAAGCTTATACTGCTAGCACAGCAAGCACCTTTCTCAGCGTTGTGGGCCACTGTCCAATTCAAAATCTCCAGTGTGACAAATTCAGTTGAACTTGTTGTGCTTCAGGCTATTCAGCAGCAGCAGACAGGGACTGGAAATAGATTCTGCATTTGTGTTTAGATGAAAGTGAGTGGAGGGCTGCCTTTATTTTGGTCTCTGTGGTTATTGCATCCTACTTTATTAGATGGACTGGTGCAGCTGGTCACAGTATTTAAGAGTTATCTTGGAATATGGAACATTAAAACTCCTCTAAGTGCGAAGGCCTTTGTGTAGAGTTTGCATGATATGCAGAGATATGCTCATGGGGTGCTATACCAAGAACTACTGCCATGGTATTGCACTTAGCATTGTACTGAGAACCAGTGCCAAAAAACATTACTACTTCAGTGAGCTTGTAGCAGGGAGATTTCCTTTAAACACAGCAATTTTTAATCTCTTTATGCTTTTCTGACAAGCTTTTGCTGAAAGTCGTTCTTCTGAATGTACCCTATTTTCAGGTCATCTGAATTAAACATAGCCTTTAGTATCAGTTGTTTTTGTAAGAGCCAAACCAGGCTTTTTTGCATCAAATACTAAGCCTCAAGTTTTAGGTCACGTAGAATTTGTTGTCCAGAATAATTTAGGATGATGGTTGTCACTGACTTGACCAAAAATCCTCCAGGTTAGTAGTAATTGGTCGTGTGTTAAGTTATGCTGTAATGCAGCCTTGATTTTAACTTTTGGTGGCTGTGAAGGATGCTGGAGAGTTTCTGGGGAGTTGCAGTTTCTAATCAGTGTCCCAATCCGTTCGTGTGGATTTCATTTAAACTCTTGGCCTTCCTACACTGTTCAGTGTTTGTGAGAAGGACTATGGCACTTTCGTTTTTCCAAAGAAAATATGTTTTCTAGTTTAAGCAAACTTTGGAAGTAAGTTTTGGGGTTTTTGTAGCTTCGATTCCAGGCAGCATATTATAGTTAGTTCTGTTCTAGCTTGTTGCTAGTGACTTGCTTTGTGTCATGACAAACTCCCAAAAAAAATGTTGGTTTTGGGGAGGTAAAAAGAACTTCTCTCCTGTAGAATTTAGTTTCTCTGCTTTATTTCTTGGAGGAAGTTAAGTTCTGTCTATAGGAGTAATTTAAAAAAACCATCAAGTACACTAATTGAGGGACATGTTAGGCAATTGTTAGGTTGTTATAAATATTTAGTCACCAAATATTTAAGGCTTCTATGAGTAATTGTTTACCGGTGTGAAGGCCACATGATGTCTGTTCCTGACAGATAAACTAAACTGTATGTGAATGTGGTGTATTTGTGTATAATGTGATTTTTGTGATGGTGCAGAGAGCTTGATTTTGTATAATAAGTGGGACTGGATTCAGAGTGGGCTTCATGCCCTGTTAGGTTTCCTGGGGAACGTCTGTCTCTGTAACACGGGTTGGCAGTGACTGTACTGCCAACACCAGTTGCATGAAAACTTCTGGTGACAAATTGTGACAGCATCAGGAAAAAACACAGGTCAGCAGGAACTCCCGAACCTTAGTCTGCGATGTTGTTCTTGTTGCATCACATAGCAAGAGATACTAAAATTCAGTTCACTGTGGGGCAGTTTTTACATGGTGTACTCAGATGCTGAAAATAGAAGTTTATGCAGTACTTGTGTTCTATAACCTTTTGCAATGAAATACGAAGAAAAATGTTTTATAGAAATAAACTTTTACATAAAGATAATCTGGTAAACTGTTTTTTATCCAGAGACTTGTGTTGGAATGCTGTCAAGTTGTCATGTTCTGTGTTTTAAGGGGATAGATCAAGATGAACTTGTTCCAATCAGCATTATTTGAAAGATAGAGGAGTGTTTTTTCATGTGGTATATGACTTTTCCTCCTCTGTTTTTTTTTTTTGTTTGTTTGTTTGTTTTTGTTTTGTTTTAATTTTAACTAGCTCCATTACCTATCACAGAATCATATCATAGGGTTTGTTTTTATTTTGCCCCAAAGCAGTGAGGCTTAGTTACTTCATTAAAAGACCTGTTGGGCAAAGAGTGAGTAGTTCTTTTTTATCCACTGAACTGAAGCGCCATAGTGACATCTTCATCTGGTTTTGGATAAGGAGAAATCTTCGGTGCTTTTTCATTGCCTAAAACTAATAGCATGTTTTATGGCCATGATAGTGTAATATTGAAATGAACCAAAATACAAAATTTTGAACTGCCAGGGTTTGAGGCAGCATGTGGTTGGTGTTCTGGGAAGCTTTCAGGTGTATTTCGGGGAAGACCAACAATACAGTCATCAAATGTTTTCCCTAGTCTAAAAGTCTTGGCCATCTCATTGCAGTAGAACACTCCATCTTAGCAACAGTTGCTATGTGGGACTACCTTTTTAGGCTTTGTTAGTAACAATTTATGATGTTAAGAGCTCTGCAGTGTTCCTGCTGATTCACCTCCCACGCTTGTGAGACTGACTGTGTAGCTTAAGACTTCCATTTTACATAAAAAAAAATTAGTGAAGGTTTTATTAAAAGGGTGTCCACAGAGTTAAAAACTGCTATCAGCATAGCCAAAGAAGAAATGAGGCTTGTGTTCTGTGGATTTGTAGAGTGGATGATCTGTTCTTGTTGAACAGGAAAAAAGATACAAGTTCTAAACATAAAACCAGAACATGAACTGTATAGAACAGCTTGCAGCACTGCTGCAACAGGGTAAGCACTTTGCTACACCAGGGTAAGTATAAAGAAAATAAGAACCTTTAATTTGGGGCCCAAGTGTGTTTGGCTGTCTTTGTGCTTATTCTGGTTCACAGCTGGTCAGAGCCTTGCAAGGCAGGCTGGTCTGACAAAACAGTGTTACTCTGTCTCTGCAGCATCCTGAAACTTCTGAGCCACTTTGATCATGGTGGTTTTCCTAGAACTGCAGTAGGAAGAGCCAATTTGGTGGATTATGGTTTTTTGTTTGTTTGTTTGTTTTCTATAACTGACCTGTTCTGCTTGCTTATTCAGTTACTACTTTTCTGGTATTTGATAGGCTGTGGTTGGTTGGGTTTTTTTGTTGGTTTCGGGTTTTTTGTTTGTTTGATTTAACTTTCTAGTTCTGCCTTAGAAAGGGACGTAGATCTTCCAGTTGGTACCCAACTGATGCACAAACATCATCGTGGTGAGCCAGAATAGCAGGGAGGAGCTGTAGCCAGCGCCTGGCGTGTCTTAGCAACAGTTGCCGTGTATGTTGCACTGAGACCACTGGAAGAAATACAGAACCTCCTCCAACTGCTGCAGTAGATATTTTCATGCTTTAAAAGCTTATGTTCATGGATTCACACCCTCACGTTTTTTCCTTCTCATCTCCCACACAGTAGTACTGAGAATTTTAATAAAAAAAATTAATCTTTGGCTGTTGCTCGCAGTGGTTTTGTGCCCTGCTGATGCTGAGTGTTCTTTATTTCTGTGCAAGTTAATGTTTTACAGGCATTTAACCACCCTTGGCACAAACATTGACTTTCAACTTTCTCAAGGACAAACATCTATAGATGTTATGCTAGCTCTTGTTTACTGGTGTTTTCCAATGTTATTGCCTAGACAGGTAGAAGAAAAATGAAACTGTGTGGTTTCGGAAATGGAGAAGAAAAATGATGCCTCAGGATGTCTGTTAGGTATCACATTGCACTGCAAGTGCAAGGCCTGTGTCCAGTGCAGGGCCTGTTGTCTCACAAGTGATGAAGCTGGCAAGGAATGCTATTTGTAGATGTGTGACTGTTGTGACCTGCTTTTCTGAAGGAGAGCTACAACCTGCTTTGGGCTCCTTAATGTCAAAATGGCATAATTTGTAACACTCATTGTCAGTGTCAGCTGTCACAGAACAAATGAGCATAAAAAAGAAAAACTGTCTCCTCCTTTATGTCACGTGTGTTGAGACAGAGAGAGAAGAGATGAGAACAGGGAGGCGGTGGGGACACGTGGAGCAGTTCTTGCAAGCTGCAGTCGCCACACACAGATTGACCAGTTCTTGAGGCTTTTTTATGCATCCTGCTAGAGGGGACTTGTGAAAAAGGCTTTGCTGGATGTAATTCAGCTTTGAATTTTGGTAGAAGCTGCTCTTAAATAAGGGATAGGATGCGAGAAATTTGGTTGGAAGAGCTGGAGGTTCATGATGTTTCCTGAGGGGTGGGAGTTCAGCTCCACATTAGAAATTTGCCAGGAACTTGGACCCTCTTTTGATATTGTTTCTTCACCAACAGTAATAACACGTTGAAGCACTTTTATGGCTGTGAATTAGATATCTGGCCTGAAAAAGTACTATGAATTGTACTGAAAAGTGTTTCTTTTTGCTGTAGAGAGATTTTAACTGAGAAGAAGTGTTCAGTGTGTAACTTCCTGTTGTCTAGATTTAAACCTGGCTGATGTGAAGATCTCTCTGAAAGAATTGTGTACCAAGAGCTGAGATCTTCAAGTGCTGTTGGTTTATGGCTCAGCTCTCTGGTTCTAACGTGATGCCTGGCATGAAAAAAAAGGCCTTGCAAGTAAGCAGGCACAGCTTAAAAAGAAGTTAGTCTTCCTAGTGGTGGTCATTGTCTTGAGCTGTGTTGTGTGGACACTTGTATTTTGGGGTGGTGCCAAATCAGGTGCATTACCTTAAAAAATAACCATTGGCAGTGGTTGCATCAAGTCAGTGGATTACAGCAATCCAGCTGTAAGAACAGTGACAGGACAGGATATTTGTGCCCTTGAAATGTCAGTGCACTAAGTCACTGCAGCCTGGTTTTAAATGACCATAAGGAGAGCAAAGTGGCTTTTTTTTTTTTTTCCTTTTTTTCCCCAGAAACCATAAAATTGGATAATTTAGCCTTCAAGAGGAAGATGGGAAATGCTCGTGTATTTGTCTGGCTTTCCCCTGTGGGTGAAATAGGAATTGGAATAGAAGGAGGCTGTAATATGTAGATACATAAGCAGAGAAGTGTAAAACAACTGATTCAATCATGTTAGCCCAGGTAAATTAGTTTAAATATAGAAAATGAGTTAAAATATAAACCTAACTGTTGATAGTAAAGTGGAGAACTTGATCAAGGAGAATTATTTCTTACCTGGTTGGTTTCCAGACAGAAGAGTTGCCACATTTGACTTGTGTTACATAATAATTTGTATTGAGCAGTCTAACTTTCATAGCTATTTTTGATTGAAATTTCTGGTTTGAAAGTTCTTAATTTAGTGATGTTGCAAGATCTGAATGTTCTCTTTTTAATGTTCTACCTCCTTTCAAACTTCTGTCAGTGATTAACACCGGTGTTTTGATAATATGAAGTGAAAAATGAATAGGTTTGTCACTGCATGTGGCAAATATTCACTAAAGGATAGTGGGTTGAGTTTAAAGAGCTGCAGACAGAGTTGGTTTTGAAGGTTTATTTAAGAAACTAAACGAACTCAGAAAACCCAGTCAAATGAAACAGTTGTTCTGTGGCATTGTCCTTGGTCAGAGTTGAATGCAAACAGTCCAGAGGATGAATAGAATCTTAGTGATCACCAGTTCAGACTGCAGGGACTGGATTGCTCAACCTCCTGTGTTTTGCAGACCATTAAACTGCAGCACCTTTCCCCTTGTGTTGAGCATAGCTTTTATTTATTTTATTTATTTGTTTTTGCCATTAAAGTGCATGAAAAGAGAGTGAATCCAGATGTGCATTCCCTGTCAGGCTGTAGCCAGAGGATGGGAGAGTGAGGGTTCAGTATATCTGAGGGTATGTGCTTCCAGCTCAGAGATGACAAGACATGATGTCTGTTCAGAGCAGATGACCTTTGCATTTCCTCTGCAGATAAATGGAAGATTTAGTATTTTTAAGTAGCGAAATACTAGTTTACAGACTAAGCTATGGAGGATGATTTGGTAGGCTAAACTGAGGGTACTTGTTGAGAGAAATATGGAGCACCAGTTGTTTCTTGGAAGACAGGTGCCTGCTTAGGTACACACTGTAAACTGCTTCAGTGACCTGTAGTGGTTTTACTGCCCCAGTTGAGATGATTGATGGTGTGTTACACCTGACTGCCCTCTTCTGTTTTGGGCTGCTGGTACTGACCTACCTTGTGCTGACCTCCCTTTGCAGGTTCAGTGTTAGTGGATGAGCTTGTGGCCCACTTGGCACATGGAGATTTGACAGACACTGTTCCCTTCACCTCCATTGCATCTGTTCTGTGCACTTCTGGGAAGCTCCTGTCTATGGAATGACCTTCATTGGCAACATTTTCCAGTAATTTATCTCATGCTCTGTCTTTTCCTTGGGTAGTCTTCACCTCACCAGTGAGAAGAGGGAAAGCTGTGCAGTACATTATGGTTTTTTATTATTGAAACATGGAGGTGTTGGTTAACAGTGGCTGAACATGAGCCAGCAGTGTGCCCAGGTGGCTAAGAAGGCCAGTGGCATCCTGGCATGTGTGTGTGGCCATCATCATCCCCCTGTATTCGGCACTGGTGAGGCCACATCTCAAGTCCTGTGTTCAGTTTTGGACACCTCACAGGAAGAAAGACACTGAAGTGCTGGAGCAGGTCTAGAGAAGGGCAGTGGAGCTGATGAATGGTCTGGAGCACAAATCCTGTGAGGAGCATCTGAGTGAACAAGGGGTGTTTGGTCTGGAGAAAAGGAGGCTCTTGCTCTCTACAACTCCCTGAAAGGAGGTTGTAGCCAGGTGGTCAGTCCTTTCTCCCAGGTAACAAGGGACAGGACAAGGAAATGGCCTCAAGTTGTGCCGGGGGATATTTGGATTAGGTATTAGGAAAAAGAAATTCACAGAAAGGGTTGTAAAGGATTGGAACAGGCTGCCCAGGGAAGTGGTGGATTCATCATCCCTGGAAGGGTTTGAGTGACATGTGGATGTGGCACTTGAGGACATGGTTTAATGGTGAACATGGTGGTGGTGCTGGGTTGACAGTTGGACTTGGTGATCTGAAAGCTCTTTTGCAACCTTAATGATTCTGTGATTCTGTGTTGGATATTTGACTGCTTTTACTTCATGTTAACTTGGAAGGTAGAAAAAGGTATTTTTGCGTTTTCTGAACAACGCACACTCCCCCACACCCACCCATAAAATCCCATCTGTGTGGTTGCTTTGGAAACCTCTCATTTCAGTAAGAATTATTTAACGTGATCACCTTCTTTACAGATGATGACTTTGATCAGTTTGATAAGCCTGGTGCAGAAAGGTCTTGGAGAAGACGAGCAGGAGATGACGACTGGGACAGGTAGGCAGAGTGTTTTCATGTTCAGTTTCTGTGTGCTGAACGGCATTGCTCTGTTTTCCCATTCTGGCATTTTGTGTTCTAACATTTAGAGCAGTGCACATTCAGATACTAATGAAGATGTTGGTTGTTTTGCATGTGTCAGCCCGTGCTGGGTCGTGCCAAACATGTACTTGCCTTGAGGAATGTAGAGCACTATGAATAGATACCATTTAAAATTGGATAAATACAACGTATTTGCGGTGTGTAATTTTGCAATTAGTGTCTTGATTTTCCTTTTAAATATGTAGTGGATCTTGGTGGTTTAAATAGTTAGAATTTGCTAGTACTTAAATTTACTCCACTTAATTTTTAAATTTTTTAAAATGTGTTGTTTAAATTTTTATTCTCAAAGTCCCACTTTCGGTTTTACATTGGGATTAGCAGAGCTTAGGGATGGGCTTCTTCAACAATGTGGCTTGTAAAGATATAGAAGTATGTAAGCACTTGGATTTTGGGGCAGGCAGAATAAATATGTTTTTTTTATGTGAAAGGAATCTGGCTGGGAAAGGAATCAAGCACCTGGCTAGACTGGTCTATTCTTTCAGGGGGAATGTTTCACTAATTTATGTTATTTTTCTATGATTCCTTTTTAGTAATAGACTTGTTCAGACTTTGCCAGTGGTTTTCAGTGTCAAAGGCAAAAAAGAACAACCCATTCCAAATAGATTTTTATCTGCTGTAATAATCACTCAAATGATTGTAGTAAACAAATTTTACTCTAAGTGGTTTTCCAGTCAGCTGAACCCTTGGAGTGAATCAACTGCTCTACAATTATTGTCATTCCAGAGGGATTAGTTTCCTCTTCCATGCTTTTCTGCTAGGTTAAGTGGGTAGTTTTCATTGCTGTAGGAGGCAAGTGTGTGACGAAGGAATTTGGACAGTAGCTCCAGTTTACAGGGTGTTCTGCTGTTTGCTGGTGGGGAGTCTCTGCTCTCTGTCAGCCAGTACAGCTGTTAGAGGGTTGGATGGCGAACTGCACCAAGGAGCTGCTGTGGTTTGAGAATGGAATCAAAATAATTCGTTCAGGCTGGGTCACTGTACTGTGCTGCCTCCCAGTCCTGGGTCTGGGTATTCAGAAACCCTGAAATAAGTTCTGAAGGCAAGGTGTTTTGTATTAGCATGTTTTTTGAACGTTTTTCGTTTGCTGACTTTGTGGTGTGAATAGGTGGGCTCTGTAGATGCTGACTGGTCACATTTAGTTTTAGCTATCCTACCTATCACTGCAGAAAATTTGGAAGAGTGAAACAGCCATTGCATCAGAAGTTTTAAGCTTATTCCCCGTGGTAAACTCCCTGCAGCAAAGCTGTTTTTAATGGGGCATGACAGAGGTTTTAGAGTATTTTCCCTAAACTGAGACTCTGAAGCACACAAGGATTCAGTTTTAGGAAAAAGTTTTACTTTATGTGTTTATTATTACCTGCATATAGCTTAAGATCGATATAAAAAAATGCAGTAATTCAACTTACTGAAATTGTAAGAGAAGTGGTTTCAGGTGCAGAGCAGAATATTCCAGAGCCTCATAATTTCAGAAGTTTGGTTTGGGTTTTTTTTTTACAACTCTATCTAGTAGAATATTATTTGCATGTTTTGGAATATTGTTTTTTAAATATTATTATTCTTTTCAGATTGCCAGGGTGTATTTGGGAATGTAAAATTCTGTGTATGTCTTGGCAATTACAAATTTTGAACATGGATATGTTGTCGCCTGTTGTAATTGCTTCAAGGTTTTACCTACTGGCTTAATTCATTATAGGACAGTTTATTGAAGATGGAAAAAAGGCTGAACAAACACAGTAGTCTTGGTAGTAGTAGTGTTTTAATCCTTCGTGCTTTGTTTTGCAACCTGAGTATTGTTCTGGAGGGAGGTGGAGTTCTGCTGTTAGTCACACACCTTGATCAACCATCAGCTCCTACTGTGTTGTTACTTGACTGAGTCACATCCCCCAGTCATTTAAAAAATAATCTTAAATTTTCAGATATCTATCCTTTCTCAAACTCTGGAGGTGATAACTGAGAGTTGGAAGGCCCCAGTAATTTGGGATACAAATGTAACATTGCTCTTGGAGAACTTCTATTTTTTCACAAGTTCTTTTCCTGAAACAGTTACATCCTTGCTGCTGCTCATGTTTAATGAGGCATGCTTATGAAATTATAGACCAGAAACACATTTGTACATTTGTTTCTTTAGGTAACCCAAAGCTCGGGTTTGGGAAAAACCTGCATTTCTGGTGTTCTCCTTTGAGACGACAGGAATGATTTAGTAGTTGACTTTTGCTGAAATTCACGAGTTCTGACCCTTGCTCATTTCTCTGTTCTGGTAGAAAACTTTCCACTTTTTGTTGTCTGCCTTTTTTATTATTGCTGTCCTTATTTGGTGAACTGAATTTATTCAGTGCAGGGAACTTTAGGTGTCAGAAGTTAAGGCATTGTAAGGAAATGGGTCAGTCTCTTGTGAGAGCAGTGAACTCAGATTATCTTAGCCCAGAATTTCCTAGCACTGTGGTTTTGGAAACTTTTGTATCTTGATGAGAGTGAGGGTGAGATGACTGGAACTATCACAGATGTGTACTTTTTTTCCAGTTCAAGTTATTTTATATGGTTTAGTGTGGTAGCAAATGGCAACCATTCATTTTTGTCTGTTTTTTCTCAGCTAGTCTATGATCTTTCAGTATCCTTGTTTTGTGTGCTCTGTGTTTTTTAGTTTGTTTTGGTTTTTTTAATGGTCGGATTTAGTACTTCTGGTCCTCTTTGAGATAGATAACTTCAGACACGGCTGTTTCAGAAACCTTGAGCTAGTACAGATTTCCTGTGCAGGCTTTTCACTGTTACTTTATTTATTCAAAAAGTTATGGTCATTTTTCTTGTTTTAATTAATTAACGAAAATACTTGAGTGACATTGACTATTTCAAGAGGTTTGAAATGACATCCGGTAAAGGCTTTTGTTTCTCATATTGGCTTCATTTATATGCTAGTGCTGTCAAGCAATAAACCAAAGCTTCTAAAAATCTAGAATATGTTTGCAGTTATTTCTATTCATCAGTATTAATATTTTTCTAAAAAAATCACATCAAGGATGTTTTTTAGTAACACAATAAATATCCCTCACTATGTTTAGAAAACTAATTTAATCTTTAACTTTCTTTTCCATTCCTTTTCTTAATCTGAATTTCTTACTTCCTGAACTTGTTTTTTTGTCTTCAAATGCTGCTGTAACACATACTGTTGCCGTCCTTTGGAATTTCTCTAGTGCAGTTTTATTAAAAGCTGTCAGTGGTGGACCATAGTGCTGGGAAAGATTTTCAAACCCTTTGGTGCATTTGTCAGGTTACTGGCAGCTGAAGAGATTAGTGATTTTTACAGACAAAATTGAAGCAGAAAATGCTTCTGCAACCATTTCTATAAGGTAGAGTTTCCTGTCTCTGAAATAAAGGGCTTAAATTTTAGTCAGTTGGCTCTTCGGAATGTGTCATGTATCTTATGTCCTAATTTTTGTTAAATATTACTGTGAGCATAAAAAGATTGCTATTTGTTTATGTTCAGTCATTCCTGGAAATATTTGAGATCAGTAACCATGGATAAATTCTGTGTACTGATAATAATGTCCTATTTAGGGCTGATTTGGCATATCATCTGTTCTTTCCTAGCCCACAAATTTTTATTCCCCTTCCCACCCCCGTGTTATCTGTACAGTAATCAGCTCTGAAAGAGACATATCCATCTGCAAAAGCAACTCTTAGCAGGGATTTATATCTTGGAACTGCCTCCCCGTTTTCGAGTATTTACCATGTAGTCCTAAGGAACTCTTATAGAAATTCCTGTTCTGCTCATTTAGCACATTCTCACTTTGGAGAATTTTGTTCTTGTGCAGTATCTAAGGCATGGTGGTTTTGTTGATTTTTTTTTTTTTTTTTTTTTTTTTTTTTTTTGAAAGCTATGCAGGTAGAAATTACAAACTACAGCTAATATTTCAATGCACTGGCATCTCATTTAAGTATTGACATGCGTGTTCTATTGTCAATAACAACTATTAATTATAGAAGAGGGGAATCTGTTTATCCTGCCACTAGATAATTCTTTCACTGAAGGAAGAAGAATGAGATTAATCAATTGTTCTAAAATTTAACTAATCTAGGCTGTAGTTCTTTGTGTTGAATCTTATTTGTGGGACAGTTGCTATGTGATGGCAGGAGTTTTGTAAGCCAGGTATTTCTGTGCTTCCTGAATTCTTGAACACAATTATAAAAGTGGTGAAACATGCACTTGATTTTGTCACCCTACAGGTATCTGACCTTACCCTCAACTTGAGGAGGAGGGAGTAAAATATTTAGGGAAAATCTAGGCCTGAGCCTCACCTTTAGGGAAGATCCAGGCTCCCAGGCCAGCTGGCCTCCCTGTCTCGCTTTGTCCCTGGGGAGCTGGAAATCAGCAGTTTGGGCAAAATGGCCTTGAAGTGTAGGATCTAGGATGGGGACCTGGCTATCTGTGTTTTGGCTGGCTGTGCCTGTATTTTGGCTGGGTTATTGTGCTCTGTTTATTGTAGAGAAATGGAAAGGAGAGCATGTGGAAATGAAATGACTGTGCAACAGCACACAATATGTATGGTCTGTTGTTGCACTGAAAAGAGGTATCTCTTTTTCTTGAATACCTTGCTTTTAAAAGGAAGGGTTTGTGCAGACTTTGTGGCAGTTCTCCTCAAGTCAGTTTTTTGAAGCATGTACCCTATAAGGTGTTTGTTTCTGTTTTCTAAGGTTCAGCTTCTTAAGTTTTTTACTGTTTTCCAGTGAACTTGATGATGACTTGCTTGGAGAGGACTTGCTAACTGGAAAAAAGGTGAGAAATGTGCTTTAAAGTGAATTGTTGCAGATATTAAAATGTGAATGTTGTTCAACTTACCCACATCAGGTGTTTGGTTTGGCCTCATGTATTTATGGTCACCTCCCCAAAGCCTGACAGCCACAGGTGCCTGAGCTCTGCGCTATTGCCAGCGCTCTGTGCACCCAGAATTGTGTTTCCTTTTGTGAAAAACCTCCAGGTGAGGCTCTTTAAAATACATCTTTTAGGAAAACGTTTTTTTTTCTGAGATAGTATTTCTTCTCATAACACACAGTTCAAAAAGGATATGATTCTCAAAATGAGAATCTCTGTAACTCATATTGACTTAACAATTAAAAAGAGAAGGCAAAACAAACAAAAAAAATAGGCCTCCTGAGTGCTGATTAGCATGCTGGAGAATTTAATTCAAGTGCTGGTTTCCTGGCTATTAAAAATTACTTGTCAAAATACCGACAGAATTTACCAGAGAGTAAGTAAAAAAGAAATCAGTGATGTCTGTTAAAGATCACCCTCAGTGTGCACAATCTGCTGCTGTGTTGTCTGAGGAGTAAGTGGTGGATTTTCCCTTTTACAGTGAGGGGGAAAAGCATGGGAGCAACTGGAACTGGAGAACATAAACAAGTTCTCACCATGTCTGCTGTAGACTCCTCATGCTGATAACCATTTCCAAAGCTGAACTCTGTGAAAAGAACTAAATGTATGTTTGGGTTTGCCAGATATCTACAGGAGAAGACAGGATTCCTGTTTGGGAAATCAAACTGGCTAGTCACCTCTTTCTGTATTTTATCTGCTAAATGAACTCATTGACAAAGTAATTTTTTAAAGTTTTAGTTGGAGATTAATAGATTGGTTAAGAAAGGCAGATCTATTAAGAGTTGAGTTTCATTTGATGTAGTTTTCCATAACCACACTCTATATGTTGCAAATAAGCTGCTTGAAACTATTCTGTAAGTATTCCCATTTAAAGATAGGAAGTTCTGTAATCTCATGTACTGGTTTAAGAAAGAAAATAAAATTCCAGGAGTATAGGGATTGCAGATGTGTGTTATGCAGTTATCAAAAACGTAATAAACAAAGTTAACATTGTATATATATTTGTAGTTGGAATGCAAGTTGATAAAACTGCTTGCTTATGTTAAAAAATATGAAATTATCTGTGTGAATACTAATCAGTACTAGGTTCTCCAAAGTATTATTTTTTTCTTGTGCTTTTTCTATTCTTTTCAATTTGCAGTGTTACAGGGCAGTATCTGTGGGTATGGACACATATGGTGGGGTAAAAATAGATTTCTCAGAAAATCTTCCCTCAGCTATTTATGATAAACTTCCTTCTACTTAATCTCATCTGAGTATTTCTAGATAAATCTACCTTTGTATAACCTTTCTGCTTCTTACTTGAGGGGTTGGAAGTGTTGTTTAGCAAATCTGCAGTTCTCTCTTCTGAGTGGGTATTTATTAAAAAAAAAACAACCAAACACCCCCTCCCCCCCCCAAAAAAAAAAAAAGACGTTATATCCTTTTCTCCAGTCTGTATCTTTGCTCTCTAGAACTTACGGTAATTTCATGCATTTTCTTGACTTGCCTAATGCATCGGGGTCACAAGGCCATGAACTAGAGCTTAACCTTTCTTCCTTCCTGGTCTTAAGTGAGTTGTCATTTTTGGCTGTATTTGAGAATGGATCAGTGAAAAATGTTAACAGATAGGCAGATTTGAGTTCTGTAAATTTCCATTTGACTATCAAAGATGTATTTTAAGATTTGTTGTCATGTGTGGTTTTTTTTTTTCTCATCAAATTAGTTAATTTCCTTGAAGGTATGGTCTTAGTCTGAGATGTGTTTTTCATAAAAAAATACTTAGTGTTCAGAAGTGTCAGTAGTTATCTAATTAGTTAAAAGTATATATCTTTTATGTTCATGGTTGACTTTTTCTGAAACCTAGAATCAGTCAGACTTGTCAGATGAAGAGCTGAATGACGATCTTCTGCAAAGTGACAATGAAGAGGAACAAGAATTTCGGTATTTCTTTCCTAAATGTTGTTTTGGATAACTCAAAGCCATTAATGGCTACTGCTACTGATGACTGATAACTACTAAACTAAAGTTATTGTTATATGCTTAAAATAGTTTCAAGTTTTATTTAACCAGTTACTTAGTGATGTGTATATGTAGTGTATTTAAGTGGCATTATTAGCATATCAGTAACATTATTTTTGATTATTTCAATCTCAAAAATTTAAATCTATAAAAAGCTTATAAGAAGAAATGGTGTCGTCTCCTGTCCATATAGAATTAATTATAAACACAGAGCTTAGTTCTTTGCAGCCTCAGTATTGTTGTAAACTTTCTTCTCCTGTGAAGTCCTTTTCTGCCATCTTTCTTTTAAAAATAGCTTACCTCCTAAGACCCTGAGGAGGGGAATTGCACACTTTGCAAGGCTTGATTTGTGGCTTAACTGTTTGTGTGTAATTACACAGCAGAAGATTTGTAACAGGGTTTACAGACTGGAGCAGGTACTTCCATGGGAGTTCCCTGAGGATCCTGCCCTGTGAATGCTCTGTGGTGATAACAGCTCCACAGCTGAACTACGGGCATCACAACTCTAAATGAGTGTCTTGTCATTTTTACCTTTCAAGCTGGACTGAAGCATTGGGGAAGATGCTTGCGATGCCAAAGCGATGCAATACCACTGCTGCTTTTAATGGCCTGTGTGTTTTTCCAGCTTTTCCTTTACTTGTTGCATGCTGTGCAGGGCATGTCATCTGAAGGGGTACGAATGTATATATAACATGCGTGGATATATCTGTATCTCAGAGATCTCCTGTGTTTAGCCATAATTAGCATTAGGAGTCCTGTTGAAGTGTTGGACTGATGATGCTGTGATAAAATGCTCCAGCCATCCAGCTATCCATTGGCTGCTGTTTTCCTTCCTGCACGAGTGAGGATTGGACTATTCCCTTCAAAAGGGGGAATCCCTGTTGGTCTTTGCTGTTTCTTCACTGTATATCCTCCTCGAGACCCCTGGGCAGCATGTAACCACATGAGTGATAAGAAAGTATCTGAAGTGTGATAATATTGCTCAGTGGGAGCAGGTTTCTGCAGACAAGTTTTGCATTTTTAGCAGTTTTATTGGCAGAGAGTGAGAGCTTTTCCCTTCTTCTTCTATTTCCATTCAACCTCATGCTTCTATAGTTGGGAGGATAATGATAATCCTGCATAATGTCTTCATTTTTGTGTTAAATCTTCCCTGTCTTATAGATGCAAATAGCTCAGAACTGCCTGGATCTTTTTCTCCTAAATGTAGGAAAATGGTGAATAATAGGACTGTAAAAGAAAACAAAACAGAACAAATATCTTTGTTTTCATTGTACCATGAGCCCTCAAATCAAGAAGAGCTTCCCCCCCTCTGCTTTTCTAACTTGTCTGCAGTTGGTTTCTTGCTTTTTTATGTGTTGATGGCACTAGCTGTTGTAAAAAGTAAATTCTGAGCTTTGCTTTGCCTGCAGATTATAATCTTGTCAGGTTTTGTATTGATTGTTTTTTTCAGTGTCTGTGCCAGTGCTGTTACTAAGTTGAGAAGGTCTCAGGCATTTAAATTATGGTTATTGACTATGTATCTTATATGAAGTGAAACATTAAATCTGTCATAAAAATGTAACTTTGAATTCAAGATAATCAAGAATGAACAACATGAATACATTTATTAACAAATATTGTACTAGAGTATTCTGAAAGATTGTGAAAACAGATGCAATTATAGCGATTTTATGTATTTTTTGTTAGCCTTGGAATTAAAATTGAATCGAGTCTGCTTTGGTTACCAAGCAGGACTTTTGCCAGTTTGACCTGCTAAACCATCTGGTTCGTTTGATTCCCCTGGTCAAATAGCCTGCAGCTGGTGATAAGCTGCAGTACAGTATGCATGATGAGAACATGGCATGCAGTCAAACAGTGTGTGGGGTATAATTCTGTCCACCAACTTAGAGAATTTATGTTTGTTGGCTTTGTTTTGCTAAATCTTTGTGAGTAGTTGACTGTTACGCTCCAGCCTCTGAATTCCCCCTGTCCCGCAGCTCTCCAGGTGTCACAGTGAGCCTCAATGCCACATCTGGCATGCTGGCATCATATGAGTCCATCAATGATCCATCATTAGAACATGAGTATGACCAAGGGGAAGATGAAATTGGTTATGACAAATCTGAAGCACCTGAAGAATATGCTTCAGAGTATGCAGAGGAAGGACATTATGAAGGCAATGATCCTGAACTGACAGAAGACCAAATAGAATATGGGGAAGAGCCTGGAGAAGAAGATGAAGTGCTAGACCTTGAAATCAATGAACCCCTCGATGAATTTCCAGTGAGTTTCTTTCTATTGTATCTTCAAAGATAACATTGCTTTGCGTGCATAGGGTTTTAGACTGATTTAAAATCTGTTTTCTTCCCTAGGGAGGAGGGTAAATTAGACCTATTATCACTGTCTGCCAGTTTCTTTATCTAGGCTGTGACAAAGTTTGTGTTGACAGCTTGTTTGGCGGTAGGTAATGCTCCTTTGTCATGCGGGAAGGCAGTTGAGAATCATGACCTTGAGGATTGTATCCTTAAGGAAGAAAACAGCTTTGTGTGGTGGAGATACACTGCCAATTGTTAGAAGTACTTAATGCAAAAGCTTTTATCCAGGCTTTAGACAAGATCTGATAAAGTCCTTCGAAGGTGAAAAGATTATTGACCTGCTAAAGACATCTTTAAGGTGCTAATATCCCAAAGTGATTGATGTCCTGCTCGTTCATCCTTTTTGTAACTGAGAACTGTCTAAACCTGAATAAAGAGATTGGAGGTTAGTTCAGAAAATGTCACCTGCATAATTCAATATAATTTAAGCAGCGTATTAGAGAACATGCACTGGCTTTAATTGCTAGTGAAGTGGTTTAATCTTAAAACTGTATGTGATCAGTGAGATGTTTTAAAATACAAGCAAAGTTACTTAGGAAAGCTTTTGCTCGTGTTTTATGTTTATAATTTTTCAGAGTTGAACCTGCTCATATATAAGCACTTGTAGAATGTTTTGAGACTGTTTATATGCTGATGGGGTAAAATCTGATGTTAATGTATATGTGCTATAGATGCATGTTTCCTTAGGTAAGAAAGTACTGCAGTGTGTGCTTCATGAATTTGTAAATGGGGGATGTAGAGGTATAGAAGAAGTTGGGGCAAACACTATCAGATGGGATCTTTATTATGACATTGGTATCTGAGTGAGAACTGCTTTGGTTTTGATGATGTTGCAATTATGGTCTAGTTAAAAGCTCTACTAATTATGCTATATATGTGTCATATCACTTATAATTGACAGTTCTGATAGAGACAATACTTCTCTTCCAGTCTGGAAGCCATGACAACGCAGCCAGACCCCACCTCTTCCCAGGTTTGCAATTCTGTACAGTTTGCCTGTGTCTTTTCATCTTCATGTGTTATTGCTTTAGGATGAAGATTACATGCAATCATATAATGAGCAAGGAATGGAAGAACAAGAAGAATATACAGCTGAAGAGGAGCTGGAAGAATCCCAGACAATGGCAAATGAATCAGAAGAGGTATGTTGTGAATTTAATGGAAACTGAACTAGTTCTTTTAGAGATTGATTTCACAGAATTGTACCTATTACAGCGTAAGAACTGATGCACTTTACCAGTGTTGAATTATTGGTCTTACTACTCTTTGTATAAGATGAATTGTGATAACATCTATATTGTCAGATACCCTCTCTCCCTTGGGATGAAAAACATTAAGAAGAGGCCAAAGTGTGCGTATTTAATCTTGGCTTCAACATTAGTAACTTCAGAGGCCTGTTTGGGTAGGAGGACGACAGGAACACTGCATGCTGTCTGTTAAATCTTTGATAGCTGCGATGCCTCACTTCCCGGGTGGATCATTTGTGCTGTTGGGAGTGTAAATACAGTTCTTGGGTATCCCTCTTTCAGGACGAGTGTGGACATGGAAAATTCTATATTTTAGAAGGGCAAAGGTTAGATTGTTGTTTCAAAAGTTGTGTTGGGACTGAAGTTCCTGTGAAGTTTATTTTACTTCTTCGCTTAGGAAAAAGAATGAGTTCCTTCATTTGCAAGAAGAAAGCTTATGCCAAAGACTGCCAATTATACATTCACTGATTATAGCCCAGAACAGAGGAATCATACCTGTTTTTAATTTGCAGCAAGTTTTTGATGGGGGATTTTTTTCTTTTCCCCAGCAGGAATCTGCTTTAATATTACTTTTATTCCAGCTCTTAATTAAATAGGATTGAATGGATTACCTGCTGAGAAGTGTAGTCAGAGTGTGTTTCCTCTTTGGAGCTTTAACTCATCAGGAAATTAATTCCTCAAAGACACAGCAGTGTTACTCTATGAAGTTCTTACAAGTGGGTGTGGTGTGATGCTCTAGTTGTATCAAACCTATTTTAGTAAAACAACATTCCTTGATAGGTAGAGATCTGCACTGAAAGGGGCCACCTGTGTTGTTCAGTCCTCCACTGTTGCAAGCATGACATCTAGTACCAAATAAACCTTAATGTAGTTATTTCCTACTTCAGAAGTATTTAATCTACTCTTTGAAAGAATTGTGTAGTGTCTAAACATGTTTTGTTCATTCACTGGATTATATGCACCTTCTTTTTGTCATTTTGGAAGTGGAGTGATGCATTTGGGCTCTCTGCAGCTGCAGTCTGAGATGATGGACACAATGCACATCATGTAAAATTAAGTACATAGCTGAGATTCACTGTCAAACTTATGGCCTTAAAAAAGTACAGCTTCATTTTTAGAGTTCAAACTACTGAGAATTCTGTAATAATGATGTTGTCTGGACTCATCCAATTCAGAATTAAATTTCTTTAATTCGAAAGGTACTATTAATGAAAGGTTTTAATTGTTTTTCTCAATAGAGCTTTTACAGAATTTGTTCATCACATAATGTGAACGTTTTGGCCATATCTTTATTTGGTTACTCTACATTCTGGCATTATTCTAATGGTTTGCAGATTGCCACAGGTTTCTTTTTTCCAAAATAGTACCATCTTTTTATTCTGTTCTTATTTCATATGTAGCTTATTTACATTTGGCAGTAGGCTCATAATTGCACTCTCCAAATGAGGATACTGCTAAGAGAGAGAACCTTTGTAGAGTATCCAGTTCTTATTATTGCAAGGTTAGGTGCCACCTCCAGCTCTGAAGAGTGTTCTTTATTTGAGTGTTATATAACAAAACTCTCCCTTAAATCTCAATTTGTAAACAAGGGTAAAGTTGGCATTCTCCTGTAGAGAACACAACACAACAATGGAGCTGTAATGGGTGCAAAGAAATAGCATTAATATCTCTTGGTTGAAATTTGGCATGTGAACAACTGAGAGCGAGCTGACAGAATAGTGTTTGGCCTTGTATTTTATGCAGTTTCCATATTAAAACCAGATAAAGCTTCTTATTATATTGCATGAGGAAGTTTTATAAACCAGCGGAAAAACTGACTGGATGGGGAGTTGGAACATGATGGGAGGAAACAAGTGAATATGGGAATTGAGATACCTGTTAGGAGTGCGAGGTGTGAGGAAAAGGCAGGTAAAGCTTGTGCTTGAAACAGTGCTTAGAACTTTGGATTTGAAATAAATAACATTCTCTGTGGAGCTTCCTTGAAAAATGTAGCAGAGGTTCAGAAAATGTTTTTGCCTTCCTAAGGTACGAAGCAAAACCACTCGATACCCAGAAATTTCAACAGCAAATAGGTGTGGTAGAACAGTCACATGAGGCATCATGCCCTAAATATTTTTAGAGGAAAAATATCACTAATTACTTCTGTGAAATGTGAATGTGAAAATGAAATAAAAATAAAACCTCCTGAAATTAGAATTCATGATTTCTTTGTTTTGTATCAGAACTGATCTGTGAAGTGTATGGTAGGGGATTTGTCATTGCATAAATTTCAACCATGTCTTGGGCTATGCTGATAAGAAATGCAAAGGACTTTAATCAAGAAAACATTTCATGAAAATGTTCTACATACTGCTTTTCTTTTAATAGAATACAGGCTTGGGAAAAAAAGGCCAGTGCATCTGTCTGAGTTTGTTCCATCTGTGTTTAGCCAAAACTTCTGCATTTTAGTACTTCTGTTCAAGTTTGAAGACACTCTTGTCAGCCTGGAGGAAAATGATAAAAAGAGTGCAAATCAAAACATCCAATTTTAAAACATATTTAAAGGCACTTAGGTTTATTATTTTAGTCCCATTTTTCATCCGTGGAGTTGAGGTGCCCTTGGAATAGATGTAACATCCCCTTATCTGCCCTCTTATCTCTTGATTCCCCCAGGACTGAGCAATTGCTGCTGCTTCAGTGTTAGCCTCTAGTAGATGCCTCCACTGCCTATTTTCTGGCTAGTTAATAAAAGTTCTTTGTTTCACCTTTGTAATGTTTCTGATTTAGCCTTTACAACATCTTACCAATCTCTGGCACAAAGCTGTCCAGAACACTTGGCAATCCTATGCTTGGGAGGATCATGCTGAGCAGTGTTTTTTCCTGCTTTCCTTGGGCTGTGTCTTCTCCCACTCCTGGAGGTGCCAGGTGAGCTATCTGGGTCAGGAGCACTCCCTCCTTCTCCATAATGGATCATAGCCCAGCGTGAGGAGTTCTGGTCAGTGGCTGGGCTTTATGGCATAATTATTTAATGAGATGGCAGGAACCTCTGACCTTGTGGTAGAAGAAAGGTCATTCTTTTTCTTTGTAAGGGTCAGCAAAGCTCTTTGGTGGCTTTGTTCAAGGTGTCAGAGTGGGAAATGTAAAGCTCCCTTTGAGGAGAGCTGCCAGAAGCCTCGGCTGGCAAGTCCAGTCAAGTGACCTCAAGTGACCATTCAGGGACTGCTTATGTATATGCAGAGATATTCACAATTAGCAAGTATTAAAAACATCCTGTAAGTACTAGTGTGTCTTAATTCTGTATCTGCAGTTGTATCTTTTTGAAATGTGGTATCCATTCATATACTGCAGTCTTGGCAAAACAGCTCGTCCTGTTTGGCTGGAGATTGGAAAAGCTCATCTAGAAGTCTTGCATGCTCCAACTGTTGAACAAATTGCAGGGGAAGGGTGTGTGCTCCTACACAGCTCAGCTAACCCCTCCTGGAGCTGTATGGAGAGAACATATGGTTGGCTGTCAGACCTGTTTGTGTCTCCATTGCAGCTAATACAAATCCCTCAATAACACGTGTAATCAGACTTGGACATGGGTCAGTTAGCATTCTCCAACTCTGCCTTTCCTTGGTGCCTTCTTTTTCATCCAGTTCTTTGATTTTTTTTTTTCTTTGATATTTAATGCTTGTAAGGCTGTTGTTTGTTAATAGCATGACATTATGCTGATGAATAAAGTGAGTCAGGCCCAGAAAGCTTATACCCAGAAAGCTTATACCCAGAAATTCTTATACCAAAGAATTGGTATAAGTGGCTAGAAACAGAATAGTGCTAGTCTAGAAAAGTTTGAGAAATGTTTTTTATTGTTGTATAGGTAAGTAGTTGTAGTCTGTTACAGCTTGTGTTCTTTTCTTTTTGGAATGGATCTTTTTGTCCCCAGAATGAGTAGTTGTCGAAAGACAATAGTTTCCACAGGTATTTTCTATAGCATTTCATTAAAACATAGCAGAACTTTCCAGGATAACAGGGACTGCATTAACCTTGCTAGTGCTGATTCTGAAGTCTGAGCTACACGTAGAGCCTTGCACGAGTAAGTTTGGCACTCACAGATGAGATTGCATGACCGAAACCAGTCTTTGATGAACAAAAACTGGAATTCCAATAGAACTTTTAATGTGCGTGGACATAGAGTGTGGATGTCTGGGGTTTATGCTTTAAAGTAAAGCAGGAGTGAGGTCAATGTCTTGCAAAACAGCTGCTCCAGTTCTGACATCCAAATCCTGATCTTGAGGGGAAAGTTTCTAAAAACAAACATTGATACCGTAAAATTATGGGGTTTGGGATACTTAAAAACATAGATTTAATAGAGATATTGCTACTCCTTTCTCTTCTGAGAGTCTCTTTTGAAAGTAAAATGCTAACCCTGCCTTTCCCTTTTGTTTGTTTTTATTAAACCTCCTTAGCATCTCTTTCCTTGCTAACGTCCCTCTTCTGTTCCATGAGTCTCAAGAGCCTGTCCTCAGAGGTGTTTGGATTATACATGGATATGTTAATCAGACCAATTGTGCTCAATTTGGGTTTGCTTTTGAGGTTTATATCTCTTTCACTCTTGAAGCTTTGGGGCTTTTTCCCTGCTATTCTGTCTGGTTGTAGCCTTTTTTTTTTTTTTTTTTTTTTTTTTTTTTTTTTTAATAAAGTTCTTACAAAAAACCAAATACATTAGTGAAGTATAAACCTTACAGTTTTTTTGTAAACTTTGACTGCTCCCTTAGCTATATCTTAGAGCATTTTTGTGAGGTCAGAAAGTGTAGTGCTTGAATGTTTACCTGGGATGAATAAAAAACATTTTGAGATAAGGGTATGATAAAATGAAAATAACTTGTGATCAGGAGTCCATTAAAGCCCAGGAACTAAGTACACAGATCATTCATTCACTAGACCAGAGTTATGGTAGCTTTGAGCTGGGGTTTGTAAGGTGTGCTGTCTTTTAAAGCAAAAAGTGTCTTGCCAGATCATCCTGTTTCTGATCTTACCTCCTACTTTTTCTTTTTTTTTTTGTTATGGATGAAGTTGAGCTGCTGGATAAGGAAATCTGCAATCTCTTGCACAATTCCATTAATTCTTTTTCTTGATCTATGAGTTGATATGTGTCCACCTGACTGTCACACTTGCTGCACCTTTATCATATAAATTTCTACACTGATCTAGTTAATTAGAAGTTTAAACCATTTTTGCATGTTAGATTTTGCTCTTTTAGTAACTGGTCCTCCAGCAGCATAAAAGTTATGGTATGTTTAGTGTCTTAGCATGGAACCTGCACATGCATTTTAATTCTAAGAAATGAGTAAGTGGGCTTGTACAAGAAATAACCAAATACACAGTATCCAAAAAATTTAATGGAAAATCATACCATATTAGAACCCTTCTAATTTTAAACTGCTGACATCAAATATTACTTGTGTAACATTCCGAAACATTCTTTTCATCAGGCCAGCACAGGAAAATGAAATGGATTTTTTTTCCCCTATTAATTTGAAGGAGAGGGATCCATTTTCATTTGGGACATTATCTAAATAAATGTTCTCTGTTGTAGAGAAAACTGGAAAGTAAATGATGGCAAGGGAGTAGCGTTCCAGAATACAAATTCAGTATTTTTGAATTTTATCCAGTACTGTTCTCCATTCTCTTCATCAGTTGGTGAATTTAAACTA
>NW_020955251.1:711955-894311 GCF_003031625.1 Empidonax traillii
TTGAAGGAGAGGGATCCATTTTCATTTGGGACATTATCTAAATAAATGTTCTCTGTTGTAGAGAAAACTGGAAAGTAAATGATGGCAAGGGAGTAGCGTTCCAGAATACAAATTCAGTATTTTTGAATTTTATCCAGTACTGTTCTCCATTCTCTTCATCAGTTGGTGAATTTAAACTAGGAAATATTCAAGGAATAGAAAAAGTAAGGATAAGTACAGTTATGCATACCTAGAGGAATAAGATTGAGATGCCTGATAATCTGGTTTTTATTTGTGTTTTTTTTTTTTTTTAAACATGCTACTGATGGTGGTTAAAAAAAATGAAGAAAAAAAAAAGACCCTAATGATTTACTGTTTGAATTACTCGAAACTGGCAGTATCCCAGGTTTGCATCTTAGTGAATTTAGTGCTAAAATATAAGGAAGTAGCTGCTAATCAGGTGGAGGAGTTTCAATATCCCTGAAATGTTGCAGCAGGATGTATTTTCTAAATAGATTTTACTTTATAATGTATTCTATAGTTCATATATTTTAAAACAATTCACCAGGCTCTTTAATGTTCACTGAATTACACACGAGCACAAAGTATAATGCCAGCAAAATTTGTGCAAAGGGGCTTTTAAAAAAAGCTTTGCCTTTTGACGCTGATCACAAGAAAATAGATTTTTCATGTTGCATGTCCTCTATATTTTGTGATTTAGGCAGCTATTGGATCTCTGGAACTTCAAGAAGAAACAAAAGAAGAATCTGACGAAGAGGAGGATGATGATGAAGAGTCCGGACGATTACGTTTCAAAACTGAACGGAAAGAAGGAACAATAATCAGGCTCTCAGATGTGACAAGAGAAAGGAGAAACATTCCAGAAACTTTGGGTGAGGTTTTGTGGCAATGGACCGTTTTGCAGAGCTCTAATGAATGAAAGTAAAAGACAGGCTTGCCAAAGCTCTTCTAAAAGAGTTTAATGCCAAAAGTAGAACAGTCACCTTCTAACTTACACTGGCTTATATCCAAATTGTCCAAAGTCGTATGTGGTGTCTTGTAGTATGTGAGGTGTCTGTCTCCTTGGGAATAATGTTTAAGCATGTCATGTTTTGAAAATCATCGTTATATTTGTTCACTGGGACTTCTGTGGTGTCTTGAAAAGCTTTCCTGTATTCAAGCAGCAGCCCTCTGTCTGTGCTTTGCTATGTATTCTGATGGATTACATTTTAAGGAATTTCTTCGGGTGATTTTCAGCTGATAAATCTTACTTGTGTTCTGCTGTGAAATACCTGCATGTTTGCTGTTTTCCCCCAGGAGTATAAGCATGCTCTGAACCTGTTGTGTTCCTACTCTTGGATTGGCCTAGAGAAAATGTAACTTGTTGGGGAGTGTGTTAGAAATCACGGAAACCCTTTTTTCCTGGATTCAGCTTTTCTAACATGAAACAATCTGGATCTCTTAAAGCCCCTTAATCCTCTAGGCAGTGTCTAAAAGGTTATAATTTCTTTGTATTTGAGCAACAAAACATGAGGGTGTTTGTTTCTAGGAACACTGCTCAATATATATGATGAATTTGCCACTGCTACTTCAGAAGAATCAGTAGATCTGGAACTTTCTTGCAGTTGCTCTGTTTTAGTCTGTAAATAAAATCAGATTGGTTTATGGCTTTGAGAGTTAGCTCAAGACCTGTCATGTGCCCTGGGTGTTCAGGTATATGGTATGAGTGTTGTGCCTGCCCCACTGGGGATAACCTCTTCATGTTGGCCTTACAGTGGTGGCAATAATAATAAATAATAAGTAAAATTAAAATTAAGGTATTAGGAAGATGGGCAGAAATTAAGCTTTTCCTCCAGAAAGATGTACTATTCTCATAATTTTGCTACTGAACCAAAATATCAATTTAAACTAGAGAAAAAAAGCCCTGATCTTTTGAAGAGAATCAAGATGTGCAAGAGAGGTGAACTGGTAATGAAGGCAGATTGTCAGATACTGTTGGCTAATTGTCAGATACAACTGGGAAAAGATGTGTGTTATGATACTTTCAAGTTTTGGCAGACTGTAGGGATGGATTCTTCACACAGAATCCTGTAAAAGGGTGCCCTGCAGCCTGAACTTGCAAGCTGGGTGGTTCTGCTTTCTTTACAGATGAATTGGTGTCTTTGGACAACAGGGCATTTTGGAATTACATTCCCAGAGCAAATACAAGAGTACTGGAACTCATCCTGATGAAAATTTGCTCTTACCTTGAAAGCTTTGCTTTGCAAAGAATGCGAGTTCAAAGCGTTTTTCTGGTGAATTGTTATAACCTTTTAATCTGATTGCAAGAAATTTGGGCATTTATTATGCCTGCAAAAATGGAGAAGCCTTAATTCTGTAAAGAGGTGTTGTGGCTAAGAGGACTTGTTCATGAGCAGCAAAGGATCAGCTGCAGAGGAGGCTGAACTAGACCTTCACAGTGGTGTTCTGTGTCGTGCTGTGAGAGATGTTAGTGTTTGATTTTGAATCAAAGGTATTTCTCTTCTGTTGTTCATATTTAGCAAAGAGCTGCTTTTACATGCAGTGTCAGGCAAAGCATGTACTAGGGCCTTTATTTGGCATTGTTTTAACAATCAGGAATTGATTCTGATTAGAATCAGACTGAAAGGAACCCTCTAGAGGCACAGAGTGGTCTGTATGGGCAAGGGGTGTTTTAGCTGAGGTGCATCCCAAATATGTTTACAAGCATAAGACCGTGGGTTTACATACCACATACAGACTACATCTTTTTTATACAAAAGGTGCTGGTGGCTTTACAAAAACAGAGTATTGCAAAAGCAAGAGTGCTCTAGAATAACTAAATTTCTGCACATAGTTGCAAGGTAAATGACAATTGCATGGGCATTTGTGTATCTGTGGATTTATTCTTTATTTTAATATGAAAGGATCAGACAGTGAGGAGAAAACAGTCAAGCTCCACTACAGGTTAAAAGAGGAGTGGTTTGAATTAGACTTATTTTTAAATGTAATTTTAAGTAATTTGGGGTGTAGCTCTGAGATACGAGGAAGAGATGAAGCAAAGATGGATGATTCTTTAAGGAGGTTTTTCTGAAAGTGGTATTTGGCAAAAATACAATCTTGCTGTTCTGAAATGGTTTCTATTCATACCAGCTTTTCTTGTTAATTTGTTGGTAAAGAGACCAGATGATTGACCATGTGGTAGAAAGTTAAACTGCAAAAGATTCTTGTTTGCATATAAATATCTACTTCCTTTTGAGATTATAGAGCAAATTTTTACAGATGCTGTAGTTTAAAAATGAGATTTCATTGCAGACCTACATCTCCGTACTTCAAAATATGAACATAGTTCAGAAAATACCTAAAGAGGAATTAACATTTCAGTTGAAGTTACAAACGTAATTTCCATCCTGTCACATTTTGGTGACCTTTTGTGACAGCTTGTCTCTATTGGAGGAGTGCATTCTTACTTACTGATTAAAGGTGTCATTTGAAACCATTTTATTACCAGCGATAGTGAAATTAATCTTGACACTTAGAGACACTAGAAAAATAATTGCTGATTCACTGCATTAACTGTGTGTGTGAGAACTGTACAGTCAGGATGAGACTAAGTGTGTGCTGGTAAAAAAGATGTAAAAATATAAAGTGTTCTCATGAATGTAGCTGAGATCTTTCCTAAATGTTTCTTTATCCAAGGTAATGTAAATGGTGGTTTTGCAAAATCTAAAGAAGAGGTATCGTAGGACAGCTATGCAGTTGATTTCTGGTGATACCAAGTTTGTCATCTTTGATAAGAAATAGGTAACTTCTTTCAGAGCATGTAGTTGAAGTCTTTCCAGAGTGGAAATTGCCATTATTCTCTGGATTTAGTTACCTGTTAAGGAATGTAAAGAGAAAAAATGTCTTTGGTATCACCAAACTAAAGTATTTCCTCTGTATCTAATTTAAGAAAAAATCAAACCAAACCCTTACACTTATTCAGAACCACTTGCAAAATGCTAACAAAGGTTAATTGGATGTGGCAGTACTTTTTGTTATGCCCTGCTTAGTTGGCTTACGTTCACTCTGATGACTAGTGGCTGAGATTTCAGGCATGACTAGGAAATTAAACCGAGTGGTTTCACTTTTGTCCTGTTGCAGAAGCAGAGAGTGTAGTCAATTTGCAGATCTGGATGATGAGGAGGAGAAAAAGTTACAACATGCTGCATATATATGTAAATGAATATATATATTTGAAAATCTCTGCATTACCCAGGATCATACAGATTCTGGGATTTTTAAAGCTGTGGGTTTGCAGTGCTGTTGCTCTGGGGGAGCAGCGTGAGGCAGAAGTAGCTGCAGAGCTGTGTGCTCAGGGTTGGTGTGGGCAGGAGCCAGGGCTGCCCCAGCCTGCACACACTGTGCAGGGAGCTTAGCACCATCCAGCTGGGCCTGGGCTGCTTTGGCCACAACATGCACAAGTTCTTAGCCAGAAGGAAGCCCTGTAGGGAAAGCCAATCTCTTCTTCCTCTGCTTGTCGCCTCATTTCAAGTTAGCAGTGTGATCTTGCTCTCAGGGAAGACAGGCACTGTTTTTCTTGCTTCCTCCCTGCAAAACCATCTTCCATGTTGTCTCCTCTCCTTGATCTCTGTATTTGTGGCACAACGCTCTCAAATGCAACATGCAGCCCAGCTAATAATTGAGCTGACTATTTTTTTCTGTGTGCTGATGTATATCTATATACAGCACTTGAGGTGTTCTTGACATGAGTGTTGACTTTTGCAGTCTGTGGTTCTGAACCTGCACTTTTGTGTCTAAGCAAAATTGTAGGACACTGTTGCCTTACTGGCATGCTGTGAGGGAAGTGTGTTTGATGCTGATGTAATCTTTTTAAAAAACCAGATGGTTATATTCTGTGGTCATAGATGTGGTATGAATGTAATGATGTTTGCTGCAATGAATTCTTGGGACGGTTGGATGTTTTTTCTAAGGTTAGTGTTACACACATGTTCACTTTCTTGGCTGAAAAACTGAACACATGGACTGTGCCTTTAAGGACATGGCCTTCAAACCTTGAGAAATTTTGTGTGAAGTGGGGAGGAAAACGATTTATTCATTTTAAAGAGAGTGAAAAGCGCATCAAAGATCTTTGCGTGGATGCTGTCATCCCTTCCCTAAGGTTAATCAGCAAAGTGCTCTGAAGTAATTTTGTTTGGAGCAGCCCATTCTTTCTTCTGAAGTTGTTTCTGTTCAGTGTTCTTCAATATGTACTCAAGAAGCTGAGAGACTCAGGCATAATCTTGCCTTTTAGGAAGTCTAGCTTTATTTCCAGGTTCATTAAAAATTACTTTCCTCACATGTGACTTCTGTATAACAGGAAGTTGCTTCTTATCATCTTGTATGACTATCAGTGGTAGGTACTTGTGGAAGTGACTGAACTTTTTTTTTCTAGACTACAGCCTTGCTGAGTTCAGGATTCTGGTATGGAAGACGGCAGAGGAATTGTCCTGCCTGTCCTATTCTTGGGTTAAAAAACCATTTTTCCAAGTAGCAGCGCACCCAGTGTGTGCTGCAGAATTTAAAGCAGGAGTGTTACTCCTTTGCAACATAGTGACACTATTTTTGCCCATAAGTACATGGAACTAATGATCCATCTTTCTGGCAGACCAAGTCAAAGCCCACATCTGCTCTTTCGTGCTTGCAGACCTCTGAAGAAACAGAACTTGCTACAGGTGTGGAGAGAGGAGGCTTGAAATCAGAGCCCAGTTTTTCCTACTGAACTGGCTTTTTTTTTTTATCTCTGTCAGCCAGAGATGGCTAACATGGCTGTTTTAGTTGCATCTAATGCTTTTGATTGCTTTGGACAAGAGTACATTTGTTTTAATTTTGCTCAGAAATATATAGTGTGCACATAGAACACCATACTAAGACTTGAGGCACTGTGGTTCCTTGCCTCTTTCTAAAGCATTTTGTGAGATTTTCCTGATAAAGCCTGATTGTCTTGGGCTCTGCTGGTGTCTTGAGGCATGTTCCTCGAGGTCAAAGGTAGCATTTCATAAGAGTATCTGCTAAGGCTTTATGCCATTTAATTGTGGTGTCAGAGAGGAAAGGAAAGGAAAGGACAAAGAGAAATTTATCTCATCACCAACATGCAAAAATGAAATAGGAAACTCTGTGGCAGATCCTGAGCTTTTAAAAGTCTGTAAAGTTTGCTGTGTTCTCACAGACCATCAGCAAGTTTTCAACTTTTCCTTTAAAAAGCCACTGCTTTGTGGAGGTGCTGAATACTTCCGAAAACTGGGACATGCAAATTTACAGTCTTTGCAGCTCAGTCATGCAGGTAGTTTTTGTAGCCAAGTAAGAACAACTGCCGCAGTGGGAATGCACAGCGCTCACCCTTCTCTGCCCTTCTGTCAATCCTCAACTTCAAAGACTAATGGAGATTACTTATGAAGATGTTTAAGGGGATGGTTTAAGTAGCTTTGGCTTTTAGACTCGCAGGAAACTGTAAGAGTTTTCTAATTGCCTTAGCTGTATATTCTTGGTGTATATCTAGTGGTGTGGAGATGTGTTAGTGTCTCAGCTGCCAGATACAAATTATTTTTATTCTGATATTCAGATATTGCAGCCACTGTGTGTAGTAGTGCCAAGTATACATTAGTTCAAAATATGTTTTTATTTGTCAGGAGTATGTTTCTTTTAGAGTAGTTTAATTTTGTCTTATTAGAGGGAGAAGTCAATATCAGAGGCAAAAGGGATCTGGCTGATGAACGGCAAAAGATGAAGCTGCATGTTTGAGGTTCAGTTTATTATCCTGTTAAGGTGATTCAAACCTGGTGAGTGGCACTGCTCATACTGCCATGGTGTGTTTCCTGAAGTCTGTTGTAGACTTTCTCTGCATTTTCAAGTAATTTCATTACCTGGCTCTGTTACTGAATAGTTTTAATACTCTGTCAACATTGTCCAAGGAAATTTGTCAGTCTTTGTTGAGTACCCTCTTTTCTCTGGTGTTTACCTGTGATGTGGGTTGGGTGGGTGTTATCAGCAATGTGTTTTTCTTGAGCTGAGAACAGATCTTACTTGATGCTCACTTGTGAAGTACAGCTGAGTCTTAAACCACATACAATAAAATAAATAGTAATTAGTTACATACTGGAAACTCACTTCAGCCATCAGAAAGTGCTTCTTTGGAACTGGCCAGTGTGCAGAAGAGTTTGGTGGATAAAATCTGTTTATATGTAAGGCTCAACAGATCCTTTACTGAAAGTTTATGGAGGTTTCATTGTCCTACCTGACATTTCTGCAGAGAAGTGAGATGCTTAAGATAAAACTTTAAAGGAGTCTCAGCCATCTCTTACAGCAGAAGGCAAATTTCAATACCATCTTAAAAAACAAAACAACCAAACCTCTTTGTTCGTGTTTGTTTCATTTATCTGCTGCTGTTTGCCTGTGCAAAAGACACAAGTATCTGTGATTTTTCCTTTTAAAGATGTCTTTAATGAAATGTTAACATGCCACCTAAAGGAGATCAAAGTGCCTGCAAATTTGATCTTAGCGCAGGGATTCTTCTGTAGTTCTAGCAATGTTCTTTTCATTGTGTTTTCCTTCTTTTCAATGGAAAGCTAAAATATTTTCCCCCCCTTTCTCTCTTAACAGAGCTTTCTGCAGAAGCCCAAGCAGCATTACGTGAGTTTGAAGAGAGGGAAAGGCAGCTCAAACAGGGACGATACGGCTCCAGGAGAGGAGGGCGAAGAGGAGGCTCCGTTATGTGCCACGGAATGGGAGAACAAAGGAGAGACAATAATGATAGGGGAAGAATGAAGGATCACAGGCCTGCACTGCTGCCAAACCAGCCATCAACAATGGTACCTTTTAATCCTTAGTGTTCTTTGAACTTCCTTTCAGGAAGTTAGGGAGAAATGCATTCTAAATCATGAATTTATGCAAAGGTGGAATATATGTTCCAGTGTAGGCCTTTTGCTCTTTGTTAGACAGGATGGGCTTTGTGTAACTTGATGATTGTGAAGTACCTGCTTCCAAATGTAAAGTGCATTTTGACTCGTACAACACAGTCAGACTTAACCTGCTGATTTGCATGAGGATGGAGGAATAACTTAATTCTGAGAGGTCCTCTACTTGCAACACGGAAACATGTTCAGTCCCACATTATTAATAGCAATGTAGTTTAAAAAGATTATTCTTTAAAATATTTCCTTTTTTTAGTCAAGTAATACTTTTGCTGATACTTCTTAAAAAAATAAAAAAATCTATTTGCCTGACAGCCATTCTACTGTGGAAGTAAATAAAGCCCTAGGAAGGTAATCATTACCTCCCTAAGAGATAAATTATTATTGGGGATTTCAGATGAAATTAAACTTTTTTGCTACTTTGTTTTCCCCATGCTTTGTATCACAATCTAAAAGACTTTTTCCATCCAAAAAACCCCCATCAACTCTAACAAGTGTGTGATCAAGAGATAACCCACACTTATTTTTGTTCACTTGCATAAAATGTACTGGAAACTGAGACTGTTGAACAAGGTCCTGTGTATTTCTTCACAGGACAAGGTCTTCTGTATTAAACAGAGGTGTTTTTTTCCAACAGCAATAAGTAGGTGCTGGTCACTGGCAGGAGTCGGTGTTACCTCAGCAGTTGAGAGCCCTACAGTAGAATGTTTCATGCTTTTAAAACAGTGAAGGTTGAATAATTTACTCTTCTGGTTTGCTGCAGTCTTTGCTAGCTATTTTGATTTTAAATGTTGTAAGCGTTTTTGTGCTTGTCACAGTATCTACTTGTATATACTATGTAGCTGGTGTGCTTTGTGTATGTGGCTGCAAAAAAAAAAAGTGTCACATCTTTGTTGCTAAAAGGTTGCCTCTTTGGGACTCAAGATTCTTCACTATCATTTGGAAGTTACTGGATAGTTCTGAGACCTGGTGTCACTGAGTTCAGAGGCAGAAGAATGTCTCTAAAAAGAAAAAGGATTTTTTTTTGTTAGAACTGATTTTTGCTATTTACTTTTAAATGTTAAGCAGCAAGAGACTGCCTTCTGTGCTAGGAAAGGTACCTTTGAAATGTGTCCTTAAAGTAGTTTTTTCTTCAAGCAGTATGGATAGATTTGCTGCACTGATAACTAAAGAATCTAGTTCAGTTTGTGTTTTAACTTTTTTTTAACCAGTTCTAGATATGTTTTTTTTATGCTCTTCTATGTGTGAGACAGAAGTTAGTGGATTTGTTCTGATACCTGGACTCAGATTTCCAGTGTTCTTTACATATACATTATTGCAGTTGATGACAGTTTCCAATGTCATGCAGAACACTACCATATGAAAGTAGACAGTTTTACTGTGAAAAATAAGTGACTGTGTCTGCATGCCCTCTGTGCTTCCTTGTTCTCTGCTCTCCTTCACATGAATATCTTTGACTGCTCCTTTGCTTTCCTGTGCTGAAGGTTCTAAACAGTTCCAGTTAATATAGGGGAAAGAAGTTTCTCTGTTCATAATTGGCCTTAATTGTTCTCCAAAGGTGTCTTGGTTTTGTGCTCATTTATGTCAGGATATTTTAACTTTAAAGCCTGGTGACTTTGTTCTTTTGTCTGACTTTAGACTCACTCACAGAGGTTAATTCCAACACACCAGCAACCTGTTATGAGTCTGTTCCAGCAGCAACAACAGCAACAACAACAACAGCAACAGCAGCAGCAACAACAGCAGCAGCAGCAGCAACAGTTACAATCTCTGCTTCCTTTACAGCATCAGCATCATTCTTCTCCTCCTCCAGTGCTACATATGCCTCCTCCGATAGAAACGCCTCGAATAATGATGACTCCACCTCCAGTGACACCTCAGCAACCGAAGAACATACACATAAATCCACATTTCAAGGGGACAGTAGTGACGCCCGTACAAGGTGAGCTTTCTGAGCACCTTTCCAGTCATGCAAGAGTGACTCATCTTTTTCTTTGCCAGAGATGCAGCAGTTTGTTTACCACTTCATGGAAATATGCTTCCGGCTGCTGTTGTTTTCTTTAAGCTGGAAACAAATGTTTTGCCTGAAGTAAGACATAATGTTGTTGGACTGTCGCCAACTGAAATAGCAAAGCCTTTTCAGCTTTTATGTTTGTTGCTCTAATGTAAAGCCTGTGAAGAGCAGTAAGAATGGAAGCTGAAAAGAGAATGGGCTTTTTAAAAATAATAAATGTCAGTTTTCAAAGCTAGGTAAGTACTGCAGTTTGTAATTTCCCACGTCATTCCAGCTTCAGCCAAGCATTCACAGAATGACCACCTGTCTGTTTCAGTGAGAGGGTACTGAGGCACTCCTTGCACTGTAATTGCTGTGTGAAAGGTACCAGTTTGCTGTCCTTCCTTGACAAGATACATGTCCTCAATTCTCCTTTCAGGGCCACATTTGTAATTGTTTGATTCACAGCCTGCAAGTACATATTTTTCTGTAAGTTAACACAAACACTCTTTGGGCTACACTTCTTAGGGTAGCTTTCAGCAAAACTGATAACGTTACTTCTTATTTAGGAAATGTTTAATCCCTAAGAGGGTAAAAAAAGATGCCTGCATAGCTCTGATTTGTGATTTTGTTGGGATTAGATAAAGTAAAGAAATACATAAATATTTATACATATTTACCACTAGGTTTTCTGTATTTTTCCTCCTTCAAATCAGCAGAACTCCAAGCCAGTGCTATCTCTGCTTCATTTATTTAACCAATGAAAAGTAGGAACTTGGCAGGGTAGAATATTGCCAGTATGTAGAGATCTATTAGGCTTCCCACTGATGGCTTTGTAGTAGCTGTGTTGTAGAGCTTATTTGGCTTTTCCCTGTGATGCTTTCCATAAAATTATACATCAAGACAGATTATCTGGAACCACTCCAAAAGATCCTTTACTCTTGGATTTATGCCTTCTGTGCATTTTCCTAACATTGCCAAAGTAGAAGTTACTGTTTTGTGAGAAGCAGTAATTGCTTTTAGACTGTTCTTCTCTTTCCCTATGAAACAGCCAACAAATCTTCTGTATCTAGGTGAGCAAGTGTCCTCCTGATGCTGGGAATGGCTACTGAGGACCTGTGCTTTTGACTAATGTCAAAAGTACACCTGTGTATTTTCTTTCTTTCATCTGAGGTTTTTTTACCTTACTGGGCAGCTTCAGGCTTGTCCCAGCCTTCCCACTACGCCTGTGGCAGGTTGCAGGTCTCTTGCTTTATCTTGAGCATAGTCTCTTTTTCAGTCTTCACTTGCAGATCCTCATCTCACTGCAGAAATTTAATCTTCTTGATTAGAGAGCGTGTATTGGAAGCTGAGTCCTCTGCAGTGACTGAGCGCAGTGGCCATCTCGGTCTCTTAGTCTGCAGCAGTACAGCTATACATTTGCACACCTAAGGAAAATGTGTTTGAAATTAGGAACCTTCTGTGGGTAGATGAGGATAATTCTGAAATCTTCAATGCTATTTGCATATTAAAATGAACTTCTAAGCAATCACTGCAGGCCAATGGTAGGTAGAAATTCCAGTGTAGGGAGTGCCATTCTAAACTTCCTCTTGAACAGTGTTCCTCCATTTAATCCAGCTGCTTGAAGCCCCAGTAGGCAGAGACTGGTGGTTGATAACATAAGGATGTGTTTCACTTACAGCATCATTAATTTCAGGGTAACAGGAACTATGAAAGATCAGATTGACTTCATGTTCTCGATGATGCCTTGCCCCTTTTTGGCTGAACCTATTTCCAGATACATGAAGGTTTTTACACATTGGAGAATACAGTCAGATCGGTGCAAAGTTTATTGGGATTCTGTTGTTGAGAACATTATGCCTGGAAGCTAAAAATGCCATGTCTGGGAGTGCATGATATGCACATTTAGGTTCTGGTAATTTTAATGGTGTGCTGTCATGTTTTAGTGTAGACTGGCATTTTTTCCTCTCTAATTTTATGGCAGGATTAAGCTAACATACTTCTAATTGTCAGCAGCAGGGACACTTTTCCCAACTGCAGATCATAGAAATACACTTTTTCAACGTCTTTTTGGTTTTAGTCTTGAAATGAGTCGAGTATATCACTATTTTCTAAAATAGAGTCAAACCTCCTGTAAATTATTATGAAATTTTCATGTGAATAAAATACCATATAAAAGAACTCTAGTAGACAGCTACTTCAGCCTGAAAGGGAGTAGAAGCACTCTTGAAGAATCCTATCATTGGCTTATTCCTTTGATGTTTCAAAGGCATATCTCTTACAGTGGCCACCATCTCCCTGCCCAGCCTTGAATCTTGGTTCAAAAAAATAGTTACTTTCAAGTCAGTTTTGTTTCAAATGAATTTGTACTATTTTTGGTCTTTGAAGCTTCATAAATGATTAAGGACTCAGCCTATCAAGCCCCTAAAACATGAGCTTCTGTGAATACCTTCTGCAGGTACTGTGCTTTTAGTGCTCAGTTGTGCCTCCTGTGGCATTTGAATCCTGTATCTTTTAGTTGCTTGCTTGTCATATAACAACTTTTTTCTTTGTGTCCTATTCTGTCTATACTTTTGGGTCGTAAGTAGCAGCTTTTTCTGAATGCATGTCCAGATTTGAGTATGATCAATTTACTAATGCTGGAGGGCTGTACGTAGGTGGACTGTGAAATACCGATCCAGCCCCTGATAACAGGTATTGCGTTTATACCACAGGTATCTATTTCAAGGATACCGTGGCACTGCCAAAATTGACATGGACTAATGAGCAGTTTATGGCAGCTCAGTGTGCCGTTTACCTTCTGAAAACTGTTTAATGTCTTGAGAAAAATCACATTATAACTCTCCAAAGTAATCAATATGGGAAGTGCTTCTTCATCTTTTCAGTTATAGCATTGGAAGCTATAGCATATACACAGCAAGAAGCAATTTAATCTTCTTAAAATAGTGTCTTACAACCTGTTGTGTATTATTTTTGAAACATGCTTTTCAGACCTAGGGAATATTTGACATCAAGAAAATGAGGACTTATTTGAGAGTTCTTTGCTGCTGAAGCAAGTGTCCAAGGTTTCAAAGGGCCCAGAGTTTGAACTACTATCTTTCATGAGTAATAAATTAATTTGTTTCAAATATATAAATATATATCTCTATGTATGCTACTGCCGGAGGCAGGATACTGAAATGGACTCGAGTGCTCTGTTCAGTTGACGTTTCCCACCGTATGCTGTTTTTCTCAGTGCCTCCCTGACCCATAATACCTGAACTATTTTAGGACTGTGTCTGTCAGGTGCAACCTGTCAGTTTTTTTCAGGTGGCCATGGCTGTTTCATATCGACAGATGTTCATTAGAAGTCAAGATGAGACCGTTCAACTCATTTTCTCGTGTAATGTGATATAAAGCTTGCACACAGTCCTCCCCTGCTGAAAGATGGCTGCAATTAGTTTACCCCATCACTTTCTGAACCAGCAAACCACAAGTACTTAGCAAAAGTGGATGCAAGCCAGATATGAACATGAACTAAAAACAACCTCTAATGCATTAGTTCTTGTGCCTCAATTCCCAAGGAAAAAGGGACTTTTTAGGCATCTTAGCAAACTCATGTGTTGGGAAATGCACCCAACTTCTCCCTCAAATTAGCTGTATTTCTTGCCATCTTTCTAGTGTAACACAGTAGCTGTCTACAAGTCAATGTTTAATTGTGGAAAACGTTTTCCTGTCACTTTCAGAAGTGCTAAAAACAAACTGCAGAAAGAACAACTGTATTGAAAGGTTTTAGTAAATGGGCAAACAGATTCAGTGCTGCTTGAAGTACTTTATTTAACTTTTCTAGGCCTTTTGTTTAACATGGGAACGTTGGTATTTTTAACCACTTAAATAACTCAGAGAGGAAATAAAAAGTGCACTGGAAAATGGGAAGTCTGTCATTACACTTTGTAGTGGGGATTCAAATACAGATCAGTCCCCAAGGTGAGTCAGCTGTAGTTCTTTGTGTGTTGTGCCATAACATTAAGTGAATGTTTTGGGAAATATTTTTTTGACTAGTGTTTTGAAGTGTAGTTGTATAGGCAAGTCATCCATGCCAATCCCCCTGAAATACTAGTTTGGGAGTTATTTTTCAGGAGAAGCTCTCCTAATTCTTCTTTATGCAATAACAGTCTTTCACCTGAGATATCAAGTTTTGTGATCAGTTCCATACAAGCACTCTGGTGGCAAGACCAGACTAAATAGTTTTTGTGTGCTGTTAATTGCAGCTGCCTGCCTCATTTTAACCCTCAGGAGCAGTGATTTATACCAGTTGGTATCTCTCATGTCCATTCTTGTTGTGGTAGCTTGGTGGTGAGACTGGGAGATACCTCGGAAATGTTGAGTGGCATGAAGTAGAGAAGGCAAATTAATCATGTATCCTTCTATTTGAAACATGAAGTTCTCTGTCAGCTTTGTCTAAGAGATGTCTTTTGGCTGAATAACTATTCTGGTTTTTCTTCCTGCAACAAGGAGCAATTTAAGTCTGGAAAATGCAGAACTAAATTATGTAAATTAACTAGGAGAATCCTAATTGCCTTGTTGCATGTTGCAGGGGAGGGAGCGGCTGCTTGAAGTTAATTGTAGGAGCTGTGACACATGAGGGTAAAAGTAGCAGATTTTAATCATATTGCAACTGCTTTTGGAAATAACAACAACTGTTAGGTAAAACAAATGGTGTTAAAAGGTGCTTCTTGTTTCAGTGCCCTTGCTGCCAGTTCCTGCCCAACCAAGACCTGCTGTAGGACCCCAGAGATTTCCTGTGAGTAGCAGCTGTTTCTTCTTCTCTGATATGGATAAGAATACATTTGCAAGGAAATATTAATATAGCAAATAAAAGCTGTTCTAGTGAAATATAATTTTAAGGATTTGTAAATATTGACAATACACTCTGCAGTTGAAAATGTTTGTTAAAAGCTTAAGGTCAATGGATTTTTGAGAGTAGAATTAATTCTGTTTAACTGTAAAATTGTTGAACCAGTCTCTCCAGTGGGAGAGGCATGAATGCATCTTGTCTTAAGGAATATGGGCTTCATTTTATTACTTGACTCTTTCTGTATGAATAGAATCCTTATTTTATTTGATATAATAAAAGGCTATTTGAAATAATCCCTAAGCTTAAAAAGCAGTAATATATATTTATTGTAAAACTCAGCAATCATTTTTATCATTACTTCAGGCATTTCAATGCCCTCACTTTTTAAATAAAAAATGGAACTGGCATTGCATGACCTTGCTTTCTCTTACATTTCTAACTTGGAAAACAAACAAGGCACTTAGCTGCTTCAACTTCATATTTTTTTTAGCTCTGTGAATTGAAAGAGTGCATACTTCTAGAACTTTTCGCATCATTTCAGTTCTGTTATCCTAAATTTCTAGTTGAAATGGTTTGAAAAGTTTCAAAGTAAGTAAAAGAAAACCTAGGTTGCATTATTGCCTTAAATACTTTCAAATGAAGACCTGTATACTCTGCTTCCCAAATATATAAAACGCACAAAAATATAAAACACACAAAAATGATCATCTGTTGATGAGTGCAGTGTTGAAGGAGGAGAGTAGATGTCTGAACATCTGTGTAGTATCACACAGTAAATTGCTGGCACAGAGATCAGATGTGTTTGAAAGAAGCAGATTTCAGAAACCTGCTGTGACTTTTGATTGCCTGTTTGCAAACCTGCTTGGCTTTGCTGCAGAATATTTTTCATGCAGGGCGTGTAGCTGAGGAATTGTGACGTCCATATTTTGTACAGAAACGGAGTTTTTAAATTGCCATTTTTTCTTCTGTGAAGTCTTAAAAGGTTAAACAGTAAAACCACAGTTTCATTATGTCAATTCCTGTTATATTTTATCTTCAATAAAATATTTTTGGAGCTATTTTTCTATTAAAAGTATTGCGGTTTTCAGGGGAAGTTTCCTTCAACAGCCTTTTAGTATTATGTAGAGGCCTTATTTACATTTTAAAAGCAGTTTTAATTGTTTTTTATAAAAACAAGTGTCTTGCATTTGTTTTTCTTTCATTTGCCCATAAACACAATTTGGTATGCAAAAAGCAATTGGAGGATAAGGAGTATCTGTAAAGACATTGTAACTGGTATCTTTGAAGTGTTTACACTACTGTAGAAAAATTGGAAATTAATTTTTTTTTTTTAAATTGACTGTGAAATTAGATTTTAATTCTGTTAACTTTTGGTTTCATAAGTTGAGAAGTACTGCAAACCTAGGTAATCTACGTGCAACAGTTTTTAGAAGGAAATAAAATAAAAGGAACATTTTTTGGAAGGACTCTTGCTCCTTTAGCCTGCAGGAAAAACTTCACTGCTTGCTGCCTTTTTATTTACATAAGCAGTGCACCAGAAAAGAGTCACTGTAATTAATTTTTCATAAAGGGGAGGGAGGGCTGTCTTAACTGAGAGGATCCAGCAGTGTCATTTGGTTGCCCTGACTGGTTTGGGTTTTTTCTGCTTCAGCTGGTAACATGCTGGATGACCCTGAGAAAGTTACTTTATCTTTTCATGACTCACTGAGTTACAAAGTGGGTATAAAATGGACTTCCCTTATGAAGTACTTTATAAATTTTGCATAGGTTATCAGTCATATTAGGATTAGGAATTAAGTGTCACTGTGTACATATCTCATGTTTGTTTTATTAAATGTAGTATGTTAGCTCTTGAGCTGAAGTCAAATTTACTTTCTGACTAACGTTTTATCTTGCAGAACTACCTTTCTTGCTCTGTTACATGTCAGACGCCTTTTTGCCATTAGAATTCACTTGTTTATGTATGTTGACTTATAGCAATAGAGCAATTGTTAGGCAACTTTGACAAGCCATTTGAAAAAGATCAAAGACTTGTTCCAGACTGTAGTTCATTCATCCTTTTCTTCACTGTATAAAGAATCTCTGGATTTGTAATGACTTGAATTTGCTCTTGGTTTTAGGATTGCATAACCAAAGGATAATAGACAAGTGATTTTTCTGATTGCTTTGTTTCTAAGAAACTGTGTGGTTACAATTAAATATTTGCAGTCTGCTTTCCCCATTAACTTTAAACTGGATGGTTTATGTGGCAGAGGTAGAAACATGGAAAGTAATGAAGTTCTTCCAAGGAAAAGACCAGGAATGGATAGTGCCAAAACTGAAGGAAAAATTTGCCTCTGAGTTCCTTTCTTATCTAGGAGAGAGGCCTCTCAGCACAGAGAGCCTGTGTGTGCTCTGAACATGGGAAGAGCTTCAATCAGAGCTAATCAATTGCCAGTCATAAATCTATTGGAAACCAGGTGTTACTAATTTAGGGCTGATGAAATGACTTGTAACCATGTAATGGTTAATTCTTACAACCCTCTGCAGAAGGATGTAATTGAAGGGTTGAACAAAGTTGTAATGAGCATGTTAACATATGGTGTGAGTTCTAAATTATGGGAAATAATGTAGTACTACATCAGGGTAGTGTTGATCAAGATTGAACCTGCTTAGAGTGGGGACTGATTAAATTTCCTTAACCTTGAATCTCAATTTTAATATTTCAGTGTAGAGCTTATTGTTCAATTATGCCTTTCTTACAACTTAACTCATGAAATGTTTAGAGAGGAAGTGCTAGAAAGGATGCAGGGAAACGAATTTGCATTCCCTGCTTGGAGTTATTTTAGCATTTACACTAATCTTTAAAAAAGCAATGAAGTTGTCTTACTCTATAAGCATTTAAGGTGACTTAGTGTGAATGATGTTTCAAAGCTATATTCTGCTGAGGAGGACCGAATAAATGGTGGATCAGAGGTGTGTCACAGCTGAGAAATGTGGTGGATGTGTGGTAACTGGGAGTTAGACGTGAATTCTGTTTGTCTGAATTGCACAATACTCCTCAGGTGGCTGTAGTTCATAGTAATCCAGTCTTCAAGCATAGTTGGAATTAACCTGGAACTGTGCAAGTGCCAACTGACTTTTTTCTTTAAACTGTTTAAAGAATTGATTAAACAGACTTTTGGCAAAGTCTTCCTGAAGGTCTTGCTCTTGTCATCTGCCTTTGCTTTCAGGTGTTCAAAATGCCTTTTCCCGAGTTCTCAGCATCACAGTTGGTATTTCACAAATAACAGTCTACTTTGGGAAGTGATCTATTTAGAGTAAGGTGACAGAAGACTTTATTCACAGACTAGCTGTATGGGTCTTCTGAACTTTTCATGTGTTATCTGACCAATTTATTAATTCTCGTGGATACCCCGGTGCAGGTAATGGAGCTTGTGGGTTTTTTATCACACCAGAGGGACCATTGTGGTTCCTGTCCTCCATCCAGTGTTTATTGTGTGGGCTATTTTTCCGTTTCCATTTCTGTGTTCTGTGAAAAAAATGGGGTAGAACAAGAGAAGAAGAAATTAAGTAGAAAATGGAAGAGGTCTTTCTAAATGCTTTGTATGAAGGCTGCTGCTAACTGATTATTACAGAGGCCAGATCATCACAGAGTATGGAACTAAGAGCTATGCTGATGGTCCAGATCTTTTCATCACTTATGTGGGTCCACCAGCATATTCTGGGTCTGAAATACTTCAGTGTTGCCTGAAGAAAAGTTTATAGAGGCTTTTGGCTTCAAACACCATTTATTTAACTTAATTAACACGATAATATTATGTGGCACATGTGTGCAATTGTTGTGAGGAATACAAAAGTGGAAGAGGTGTTGTCATGCCCACTTTGGGATAGAATGTGGCAGAGGAGCATTGTCAACATTCTTCAGCCAGAAATGATGAGGTATCCTTACCTACCATATCTGGGGCTGGACTGAGGAATTTGGAGAGAGGAGAAAGTTGGGGATAACCTGCTTCACTCTGTTGAAGGCAGTAAAGAGAAATTCCTCATATCTGAGGCTGTTTCCCCTCTCTCTGTGACCTGGAGCCTCCTCTGAAACTGCAGCAGGGAGCGCAGAGCCTGTTAATGCAGCTGTATGCCTTTTGCCAGGAAAACTTTCAGGAAGTTGGAATATATTCTGATAACCTGTCACCCTGCGTGTGGTGTGAGCCAGGCAGGTGTCCATCCCACAGACACATTTTATGAACTTTGGTCAACTTGAATTTCAGAGCTGGAGTCAGGACTGGTCTGAAGTGGCACAAAGCACAAGATGAAGTGACATGAGTGTCTAGCTGACTGACTTGTATATTTTTTGATACACAGAGGTTTTTGCTTATTATAGGACACCTTAGTGCACTGGGTGTGGGTCTTTCACATGTTGGATTCAAGTCTGAAAACGTTGAATTGTATTGCATAAATTATGTTTTATTTGGTATTTTTAAGACTTTGTTAGAGTCACTTGTCCTCAAGCCCTTGTGAATATCCTACATCACATGTCTTTTTGGTTCCCAGGGGGTTTTGATATGAATTGGTTTTGGAACTTAGAACTCCTTTTTAAAATAATCTTCAATCTCAAAGAATGCATGATTTTTTTTTCCCCCCTTAAAAACCTTAGTAAACTTTTTTTATATTTTCAGTGAAATGCTTCTACTTGATCTCCAGGACATCAGGTGATGTTTTAAATAGATGCTGTGAAAGGCACTTGGTTAGTTTTGATTAATTTTTTTTTCACCATTTCTGGAAACTATTTGAATTCTGAGCTTTTGAGTGTTGTTTGTGATTCAGACACTGTTTTTAAATACTTCATGATTTAATCTGTTAGAGGTTTTTAAAAACAAGTGACCAGTCATTGCTCAAAACAGATGTTGCTGTCCTTCATGGCCACTTGTTTGAAATATTTCTTCTGAAAAAGGAATATATTACTATTACACAAATTAATTCTAAAAGGTACACATGAAAACAGTTTACTTGTTTTTCCCAGGAGGTCCTTGGACTGACATGAATCAGTGTGCACCACCATTTTAGCTAACTTGGATTGGTTTAATGGGATTACAGTGGATCTGGGACTGTGGCTGTGCCATTTCTTGCAGGATGCAGAGGCAGAAATTTGCAGTGCTTTTGAAAACAAAACTCCTTCCAATAGTGTTTGCCGTTCGTTGTGGGAAATGCAAATAGGGAGTAAATTTTTTTTTCTGGTCGTTTCAAATTCAACCATGAGTTGCTACATGTGAGTAAGGGGTTTTTGACAACTGTTATTAAGGTGGTGGCTCATATTCTGCAATACTGACGGTAAGGACAAATTATAAACAGTCCTGCATCTGAGCACAGTGAGTCATTTTAGACTGATACTAAGTAACTCATACATTTGCAACAGTACACATGTAGGAGACGAACTGTTAATGGAAATAAAAAGCTACTTGTGAAAATGATTCTCCTACTTCCTCACAATTATTCTCCTTTAGCCATGGCTTCACTATAATGAGTAACAGTAAATGAAATTTTCACTCTATCGCTGTGTAGCAGTGGCAGATCACAGGTAGTGTAGAAAGCATTTTGTTTTCATATAACAGGATACATGGTATCAGGTGGCGTTGATTGACATTTCTTGGATACTGCTTTATACAGCATTTCATGCAAATCATGTTTGAATGAGACTGCTGCATCAAATTACATTTCTTTCAGATTATAGCCCTTGCAGATGTGAGACAGAGCTTGTTCAGCAGCCAGCAAAAAGCTTTCGTTTTTAGCAGGTACTGTTTTCACAACTTGACTGCAAAGCCCTATAATTACAGCACTTAAGATAGTGAAGGAATGATGGGCACTTTCTCTTATCAGATCTATAAGTAGTAGCAAGCAGATGCAGCTTGAGATCCCTCCAGCTGTCAAGTATTGTCAGGCTGGCATAGAGGGAATGCAGTTTAAAATGCAGGTGACATAATACCCAACATCCTCCATTTGCTAGTGAGCTTCTGATTAATCACGATTACCATACATTATCATACCATCAAATTTAATCATATCAATGAATTCCCATCTGCAGGAGGAGCAGCAGCAGCTAAACATGATGGTAACAGCTATTAAATAAGAGAGAAATAGATGGTTTCTAAATGCAGTAACCATTTAACTTGTCATGTAGCTCCAGTGTGCACATGCTCTGTAGATATTAAAACTGAGCAGAAGACTTGTGCCCTTTAAATTTTATAGTTATTATCATTTACCTTTACATTGCTATTTAGCACTGCCAAGTTAAAACCAGAGTCGTAGATTTATTTTTTTTCCCCCTCTGTTAATGATGCTGGTTTTTATTCAAGCTCAGCTTTAGTACCTGCTAAATACAGAATCACAGAGTGGCTGAGGTTGATCAGGACTTCTGGAAGTCACCTAGTCCAACCCCCTGCTCAAGCAGGGCCACATAGAGCCACTTAGCCAGGACCGTGTCAGGATGACTTCTGATTATCTCCAAGGATGGAGACTCCACAAACTCTCTGGGCAACCTGTGCCAGTGCTCAAGAGTGAAAAAGTTTTTATTTATATAGATATAAATTGTATACCGATTTTTGGTATATTTGTATGAATGAAATTTGAAGTTTTTAAAGCACTGTAAGCAAAGCACAAATTTTTATCAAGGCAAAGAGGAAAAGGTATTATGCATATGCTGTTTTGCCATTAATTAGGCACTGTTAAAGAGGTACTCTGAAGAAATCAAGACTTGTAAAGAAATCCAATTAAAATATACAATTGCCTTCTGAGTACAATGCACTAAGAGTAATTTAGTGCTTAAACACTGAATAGAGAACTGAAATATATCTGCTACGTTATTAAAGAGCCCTAGATGATAGTATAGTTATCTTTGGCTGTTTCACTGAGCTGAGAAAATGTCTTTTTAAAAGATAATATAGTACATTTGTGTCATCACAATACAAAAAAAAAATAAATCTATAAACTGGTATTTGTTCACCTTCTGCACCTTCATTTCTTGCCAGTTCTTTAGGATGTGAAAGGGAAAAAGCTTATTATTTCATTATAAAACAGTCACTACTGTTTACAATAAAATAAGCTAATTTAGGGGAATCTTCTGGGTTGTGACTGTAGGATTTTTTTCCCAAAAAAGGAAAAAATGTTGTATCTGCAAGCACATGGAAAGCTCTGAGTATGTAAAGTTCTCACATAAATGTGTTTGTAAGGTCAGAGATGTGTAGAACACCTCAAAAATGAGATTTCCTTACAGAACTAAAAATTCTGTATCACGTAATTTAGCTACTAAATAATCAGGTCTAAAATGTCCTTTGCTAATACAGGTGAAAGTCCAGGTTAGCAGCAATTCTAATTCTATAAAGCTGGCTGCTTCTTGACTTTTTTTGTAGCAACCTGAGCATCTTCTACTGAAAGGAGAAGCATCATCCCCAAGTCACATTAAGGTTCTCAGTTGTTTTTAAATTAATTATAACTGCACCTTCAAGCTTGAAGTGTAATGTGGAAATCTTGAATTTAATATTCATTATCCAGTTTAGTTGTAACTGCAGAGTTGTTTGTAATTGTCAGTGATTTGCAGGTCACCAAGATACACAAGGTCAATAAACGCTGTGATAATATTTCCCTGGGGGAAACCTCTAAGTCCAATGGAAAGGTATGAATTTTGTTAAATGTTATCTCATTAGTTCTGAGAGTAGAGGAGGCCCAAAGGTTTTGGGTCCCTTATTTTTTACACATCCCTAAAATTGTTATTTTCACAAAAAAACCACCAAACAAACAACAAAAAAACCAAAACAAACAAAAACAAACAAACAAAAACAAAACAAAAAAACCCACCAAAAATCGCAGAAGGATTTTATTGTCTTTAAATAAAACGATTAGGAAATTCTCTTCTTTCAAGGGAGAGTTCATCATTCTGAATGGCACTAATGTCCATTACACTCTGACTCCAGTTTATATTTGTACTGTACTTAATCTTAAAAAAGTTAGAGGGCACTAAACAAAAACGATCACACACTCTTGTACACCCCACTCCTGAAGAGGATTGCAAACGAATGTGAAACTGAATCTTCCAGATGTGAATTAGTTTGAGAATGGACTGTTTAAGAAATTACTTCGGTTTGTGATCTGAGAGGTTTGGGTTTACTCTTCCGTCATGTAGTGCAGGCTGCAACAGCTTGTCTCACATTGTTTCTGGTTATGGCCTGTCTCTGCTTGCTGGAGGCACTCTTCCTTCATCCATATGAAACAGATGAATGGGAGTCTGGTTTTTCTGCACATAGGCACTGTTAAGAATTTAAATCTAGAGTTGGGATTTAGTTAAGAATACCTTTTCTATGTCTGTATTTCATTGAGGACTGTTTCCTGAGAATTGTTCTTGAATGGGAACATTTATCCTGCAGATCCTTCTAACAAATGTAACTCGATGGAGCAGGTGGAGGTTCAAGAAATCTGTTTGTGAGGCAGAATTTCTCCTATGGAGAACTGCTTATGGGCCCTTCTGCTTTGTTTCTTCTCTTAGAAACACAGTGAAGTTGGGAGCACTTTTGTGTCCATTTGCAACATGAATTATGTCCCTGAAACTTGCTGACAAGGAGTGCTTTTTAATATACAAAGGTTCTAATTTTTAGCTTTAGTTTCCTGAACTGTTATGTGTTATTGTAGTATGGTGGGAGTACCATACTTCTCTCTATTGTCTATGTTCCTTATTTTAGCTATCTGTTCATGAGTTGGCCTTAATAACATGAAAAGGGTTCCATGCCTTTCTCTCCCTACTTGTACTGGTTTTCCATGATTGCTAAAACAGTGAAAATGAGGCGTTGGTGATTTCTCTTACAGGTAACCCAGACTTGTGCCTAAACCTCCCAACACTCTTTCTTGTCTAGAGTTGTGTAGTATGAAAGAGAAGCTTGTCCAAGTTGGGTGGCACATTTTAATATTAAAAATTGCTTTCAGCTCAGCTGGAAGTATCAATTCACTCTCTCAGACTCAGTCTGCCTGTAATGCTGGGGTCTGTGCAGTGCACAAACTTGAACCAGCACTTGGCTGTCTTCATGCATTTTCCCTTAAGGAAATACATTCCAGAAGCTTTTAAAAGATTTACATATCAGTAACATACAGTTGTTGTCTTACCTTTCATGGCCACTATGAACTTTAATTTTTATCCCTGTTTGGCATGAATTTAATGCATGAATTTTTATATCCAGTGATCTTATACTAAATTCATTGGGAGAACCATGGTGCTTGCTAGGTTTCTTTTCCCCTTGATGGACTTACATGATTGTCATAGACATCAGAGGAACTCTACTGAGTCATTTAACTGTATTTGAAGAAATATTAAAATAAATTTTATAGTAAAAATTTTTGAGTGATTCCCTTTCTGTATGTTATGCACAGTAAATAAAAATACTGTGAAACTTAAACATGAGGACCCATGCTTTGTGGAATATATAGATATATATTTCTACTTGAAAATTTTTGAACCATATCCAAGATGCATGAGCAGGGTTTCCTACACAAGAGGATGAAAGTCAGTTCCTTGCACCAGAAGGTAGGCATTTTAGGAAAGCTTTTCAAAAAGTCTAGTAGCTGCTGAAATAAGAGGATTAACATCTTGTGACAGATGGCTATCGTTTTAATTGTCATAGGTTATAGTGGTCATTATTCTTTGCATTTAAACCATATAAGAAGAATTAACTGAGTGGCCCTGCTTAACTGTCAATGGGGTTCTCCTGGCTCTTTGCATTTTAAGTGAGATTAATAAATGAAAACATGTTGTAGAGGCAGGGTGTATTTTATTGAAAGATTCATGAAGTTTCAATGACATTGTTAAGGTATTTAATTAGTCTCATGAAAAAAAAGTAGTGACCCTTTTAGAGAAGCTGATAAGTCATATAATAGCTGTTAGATCCTCTTTATTTCTTGCTTTATAAGATTAACTTTGTGCTAAGCAATTTATGCTAAGTTTTCCCTTTTATTGGTAACCAAAGTTATCTGTGCTTCATGAATAGATTATTGGAGATAACATCATGTAATTAACAAGAGATGCAGAAAAGTAAAAGTACAATTTGTGTAAGAATTGTATGAGAGAAAATGTTAATTTCTTAACTAGGAAGGATATTTAAAGGGATAAAAGGAAGGCAAAATAGTGCAGTTCTTTGAAAGGATTAAAGTAACCTTATCTCGTGTTCTTTCAGAAGGTGGGATTGCCTGAGTGTGTGAAAGTCATGTTCAATGAGCTATTCACAACTCTAATGAATTGTAGACACAAGTTTGCATTGCCTTTTTTTTTTTTTCCAGAAATGATTGATAAGGTGTAAGTAGTGCCTTAGCTATACTGAATAATGGAAATTAGTAAAAGAGGAAACTGTACAGCATACAGTCATTCAGAATTGTATAAAAATGTCAGTCTGAGGTGCTGTAAATTATGGGGTATGTGGGAAGAAGAGTGGGTACACTTTTTTTCTTTTTAAGGGTGAACTTTACAAAATGAAAGATTTAGGACAAAATAGCTGTCAGTAGCACTTCAGTGTGCTGTTACCTTCTCCTTTGAAGTATTTCTAAAATGTCTGTGATCATGGTCTCTTTGGAAATCCATACAGACCTCTTATTTCCAATATAATTTCCTTGTAGACCTCAGTTCTTATATTCTTACATACCACTTTTATTAAAAATTTTAAAGTAAAATTGCATGAGGATAAAGTAAATTATGGAGTTCGGAGCACTCCTTTAAAACAGAAAAATGGAAAGACCAAAAATGACTTTCTTTTGGTAGTTTAAGAAAAGTCTTTATGATCAGTACCTTGCTTTTTGTGTTTATGCATTCACACGTTTTTGTTTTCAGAGAAGAAAAGAAGGAACTGTCAGACTGTCCCTTTGCAGCCCACAGAGCCCTGCTGAGAGGCTGTTCCAGAGCTTTCCAAAACTGCAGTTTCCCGGGTCTTTGGACTAATCCTTGCCATTAGTGTCCTCCAGAGGTGGTTCAGAAGGGCTGCTGTGCCAGTGGCATTTTGGGAAGGGGCACGTGTAGGTTGGGGTGCATCTGCTTCAGATGTACCAACAGAAACATCTGCTGTTTCCTGGTTCTTGGTGCAACTAGCTTTAAATCTATCTAAATCTCCCATTTTAGGAACCTTTCCTTGCACTTTGGCACATTTTTAAGTAATCAGTGTGATAATGATGCTAAATAATCACTCTTAATAATTATCCAGTGATGATGAGAAGGGGAGGAGACTCCCCCAAAAAGTTACCATATGTGCTCTGCTGGGTCTTTCTCATATGGACAGTTGGCAGCTCAGCCTTTGCAACCATTTTTGTATGAATGTGAACCAACCTTGTGGGATCTCACTGGAAAGGCACATAAATATTTTGTCCTTTCCCCCAGTGTCAGAGTGGACCCCAATATTGGACTGAAATGTAGAGCCCTGTGGCCTCGGCAGATCACATGAATTTGTAATTTTCTTTTGTTAGGTTGAAACCTGTTAACTTGAAAATAGGTATTTTGACCACTGTGAGATTTACCGAGTAGGGGAAGTTTGCTAAAAGATTTAATGATGGTGAAGTAATAGTTAAAATAATTTTTTGTAGGGAGTCTTAGCTGATGTGTGTACTGAATAGTTGGGTGTAATTTGAAACTGTCCAGATTGCAAAACCATGAAAAATGTGAGTAACTACTGTGCATATAAAGATTTATTATGCAACTATGTTACAGTATGCTTATTTTATCAAAAATAGACCATTATGAAACCTGGCTTTTGCACCTGCTCTTCATTAATTTTTGAAGTTAAGTAGCTTTGCGTGGTCTTTACCAAATACCAGAGGGCACTTGGGGGTTATTAGCAACAAATTCTTGCTGAATGTAGAGTTTTAACACTAATGGCAAAATAATCCACTCCTAAAATTGTAGCTTAACTACTGTTAAGCAAAAAACCAAAACAAAACTGCTAAAAAAACCCAAGCACACCCTCAAAAGCTTTAAGTAATGTTGAACTGTTACATTACTTTGTACTGGTTTTAGGACAGTTCGAATTTGGCATAAGTAAAAGTTGAAATTGTAATATTATTGTATTTCTGTTAAATTGAAAAAAACTATTGGCATTTCAGAAAAACAGACAAACATAACTTAGAAAAATACTCATCGTAGTTCACGTATTTTCTTGAAAGTTCATTTGTGTCTAGAAGCAGTAACTCTAGCTGAACGTTAGAGTTCTAGTTTCACGTGGAGTGTGTGAAATGAATCAATCACACAATTGAATTCCCGTTGGAATTATCCTGGAAGCTTTTTCAGAAGAAAAATCTCAGCAATGGAAAAATCTGAAAATGCAACCTTCTGCCTACCCGTGTTACTGTCATTTAGGGCAGAATTTTATTTCACTGTTTAGGTATAGTAGAAGCAAAGCTTGTTTGGGGAAAAAAGTGGAGGTTAGTCTTTTTTGTGGCTGTAACAAGGAAGAGAATCAAACTAATTTTTTTTTTTTTTAAGAAACAAATATTGGTAATTCGTTTTTCAGCAAATAACAAATGTCTTTGCAATTAATTTTGCATGATTGGCCTTTGGTTGTCAGCCAAGAAATGTGATCAGTCATATTTTAGTAGTTCTTCAAAATGTCATACACATAAAGTTAGAAACTGCTCAGCAATCAAATAAGTAGGTATTTGTTAGCAATACTCAGTGTCTGTGTATCTTGCAGCTTTCCTGTGGTGTGATCTATGTCAGCTGTACTTAATATAGTTCTGCCATTTTTGGAACCTGTGGGTTTCAAAAACCCCAACCCTGCGTGTAAACCAAGTGCCCTGAAAGGGAAGGGTCGTGGTTTCGGTACTAATGGATCCTGACAGTGAGGGACTTACTAATCTTACTTAAAAAGAAGTGGAAAAAAACCCCCAGAATTCTTAACTGCTGGGGATGGAAAAAAGAGAGGCCAACAGGAAGAGTTCCAAGCTTCAGATATTTCCTTCTTGCTCTTTGTTGGACTGTTTTGGAGTTATTTTGGCCCAAACTTATGCTGTGGGATGTACTTGTATGAGATACACTGAGATTTTTTTTTCTCTCTAGTTTTATTAGTTGTGTATCTTAGGGAGCAGTTTTGGGGATTTTTTGATACCACCTTTTGGATAACAAAAAACCTATTACTTTGTTTTAAGATTGCTGAAAGTATTTAGAGGACAGTAAATGTTTGTTTCTTAAGCTAAATGGACACTGTTGATACTGAAGATCACAGGGAGCCTGAAACTACCATTGCTTGTATTTTTAACAGTAAAATATCTTGCTGGCTTCTGGTTTGTGTAACTTTTTGTAAATATAGCATCACTTTTTAAAAAGCGTGAGCTTTCTTAGTCCTAAAATAATCTCCTATTACTCAGTTCTAAAACTTACCTAAATCTTATTTCATAAAGGTTTAAAGTTTCCTTAAGATGGGAAATACAAAGTTTCTTAATACTAACAGATTTCTATGGCCTAAATCGAGATCCTGCACTAGTTGCTGGCCTCATTTTGAATCCTTTTGTTTGAAATTTTCCAAATACTTTCATTCCGAGTTTGAAACTGTGGAAAAATATTGTTATGCCCAAGTGAGTTAATTTAGAAACGTTTTATTATTGCTCAGTTTTCAAGGAAGAAAATTGAGTTTGGCTGCACTGAGGATGTTTCAGGTTGTAAGAGCTGTGTGAAATTCAACAGGACTTTCCATGCATTTGCAATTCAGGGCTGCCTTGGCAGGAGGTAGTTCTGGTTTTAATAACAAGGTTGGCAGGAGAGGGAAAGGTGGTGCAAAGAATTGTTTGTTTAAAGTAAAAGTAAAGGATCTTTTTCAACCTGTACTCTCACTGGCTTCTGTTTCCCTGCTAGGAAAAACGGGGGAAATGGCTTGGAGTGAGTACAGGAAGGAAGTCAGGGTCTGGGTGGGGCAAATAGGAGCTCCTGACCAGCTGCCACAGCACAAGACCAGCTTGGAATCTGGAAGCTGGGAATCCATGCTGGGATTAGGAGCCAGCGGAAGGAGTGAAAGACATGATGGGGTTGAGAGAATGTATCTGAAGAACAAGCAGGATCAGGAGAACAAAATGACATATTTATATATATTTATATATATAAATATATATACATATTTATATATACATATTTATATATATACATATTTATATATACATATTTATATATATTTATATATATATTAATGTTGGTGAAGATGCTTGAGAGAAGGTTACAAATGTGGTCATAGAAACTGAGATCGCTGCTTGTTTTGTAGCCTAAGCCTGTTACCTTTGAGCCTTGCACTAAAACTGAAGTTTGACAGTGAGGGAAGAGATTTGACCAGGGCAGAATACAGTGAGTTTGGAACAACAGGTAGAGGAAACTGTGATCACTGCAGTGTGCCATTTGGTGCTTGGAACCAAGCCCAGCCAGATCATTGCTGCTGCCAGTGCTTCAGCTCAGATTGCAGATATGTGATACTTAGGATTTATTAGCCCAGGTTTCAGTAGGTTTCCACGTAATTTGTTTCTCACTGATTACTTTAGAAATGACTAATGTATATGTAGGCATGTATTATGTCTGGGGAAAAATATGAAGAATCTAAGAGCTTCCAAGTGAAGCACTCTGAAAATAGGAAGAAGCGGGTTGTGTGTCAAGACTGTATTCTCTCCCTGGGTGTGACATGTGCACGTGACATGACACGCTGCAAATAAGATTCAAGATAAAAACCATCTTGTGTAAAACTCACCTGATGAACTGGGTCCTCCCATGCCACTGTTGCAATGACCTTATGCATTATCCAGTGATAAACTAAATAGCTGAATACCAGTTGGTTTGCTGGGTGCCTCCCTCGAGGATGTGCAACATGGGGAAGGGCTGTAAGAGCGGTACTTTGAGAAACAGGCTTCTGAGATAAGGGAATGCATTTAACCTTTGTTTAAGTACCTCTGGCAGCTCCTGTGTGTGGTGGTGCTAGAGGTGTGTTTGTGGGAGCAAAGGGTCAGGATCCTCAAGGTTTCTATTCAGTTGCTCTTTTGGCAGGCAGCCAGCGCTGTCCTGCTCAGCACAGGGGAAGGGCAATGCAGTTGAACACCCTTGTTCAGCTAAACCTGAACAGATTTTTATGGGACAAATAAAAGTCACTTTTTTCATCCCAAATAGCTCCATTTTCCTCCAACTGCTGCTGTTTGCGGACAGCCTGTGAAGTTCAAAGGCGTTAGTCAGTTCCAAGGTGGCAAGAATATTGTATGTTGTACCTGTTCACTTGCAGAAAGTGTAGCAGCTCCTCCTACAAACAGTGTGTATGTTATGAAGACTGTCATGCTTGAGTGTAATATAATGTCTTTCCACTAAATGAAATACCCATAGGACACTGGCTGAGTAGAAGCACTGGCAAGGGGATATAGGCCCTTTAATCTCTAGGAATGATAAAGTATTTACAGTTGATGGCTGTATAATGGCATAAAATAAGTAGTCACAGTCTTGCTTCCAAATAAGAGGTCTTAGTATCTCACATAACCTCATTTAGGTGGCTTCAGGAAAGCCACGGATTTAATAACAGCTCTGATCCTCAGTGCCTCCCATCTACATACTTGGGCCTGGCCAATCCCAGTTGTATTGTGCTGGTAGAAGGGTGTGAAGCAGCTTTGTCTTGAGCTGCTTAGTGAACAGACTTCAGTTTCCAGGGCAAATACCCATTTTTGCTGTGTGAGAAATTCTTTTCCTAAAATGTCAGTGTTTGTGCAGTGCAAATAGGATAGAGGAAGACTACACATAACTCTAGGTGAGGGCAGCTCGATAGATAAATGATAAACCACACCAACTTAGTTGTTTGGCCCTTTGCTGATGACTGTACTTCAGTCTGTCAGGGAGTTTTTGGTCTGAAATCTGTTATGAAAAGCTTGTCTCCAGCAATGGCAAGTTTTAAGCTTCAAGGTGAGCATCATATGTAGACAGAACAGATAACCACCACTGATTCCAGAAACCTTATAAAGAGGAAAACAAGATTATTTTCAAGACTTACTTGAATTACTTACATCGTAAGGAAATGTTTAAGAAGGAAGCAAAATTTATTCTGTATAGCAGGGGTTGCCAGTGTGTTTGATAGAAAAGTAAAAAATGATAGTGTGGATTACTCAAATGTGTTTTCTTCAAACTTCTGCTTTTGGATTAACATCCTTCTTCCTGCAATATGCAAAGGTTCACTTTACATAAAAAGAAGGGGAGGGGGGAGAAAAAACCCCTATACTTTACTGAAGGAAAGAGAATCTTGTACTCTTAATGCTTCAGATGATAAGCTGTCAATAGACAGAAACGCTACCCTCTTACTTCCTTTAGAAAGATGATTTCTTTAATTTTCTGAATGCCATAAATTGCCCTTCTCCCCTCCTCTCCCTCTTTTTTTTTAAAAGTAAAGCTGCTTCACTTTCTGTAGCTTACATTGTACTAAATTGATGACGAAGAATGGTGCGGTTTAAGAAGATAAATGTCAGGAATGTCTTCTGAAGTAGACATTCAGATTTTTTTGGATTAATGGGAAAGAAGGTCAATAATTGCATGGATTTCAATAAGCTTGAGAAGAAGTGGTATTCCTGTGGTGCTAGTGATTATTAAAACATTGTGAATTCATTTCAAGATACTGTACTCAGGTTTAATATATCTTCCATTGTGAAGGAATGACTCGGTAAGGGCTGCCAATTTGTACAGGTGATAGGAGATAATTCATAAAGCAATTGTATTTTTAAGAGAAAAAAGTTATAGCAGACAGTACATAAATTTCTGGATGGTAGTCTTAATTTTGATTCTGCCTCATTAAATAGGGCCCTCCAGACTTCCAGCAGCATACGCCTGGACCAGTTCCTACCAATTTCTCCCAAGCACCAAGGCTGCCAATCCAGGACCAGTGGAGAGGGCCACCACCACCACCACCACCACTCCCTCCTCCACCTCCTCAGGATAGAGATCCTTTCTTCATAGCAGGTAAATATTCTCATTCCTATTAACAGACAAAATCCCCAAATCCACTTTTTGTAAAGTGACTCTGCAGTGGGAGTTTGTATCCCACACCATGAAGAGTTTGAAGGAACCTGAAGACTGGAAGGTCCTGATTGATGTAGCCAGACTGGTACATGCCAAACATTCTGGTTATCTGGTATCTTTTTACTTTTTTTGATGCATGTTCTCATCTGTAACTGCCATGACTCTGGATATTTATACAGATACAAAAAAAAAATCTAAATGATGATTGCATTAAAAATGTTGCACTTTGTTATATCTCAGTTAATGAGTACTCTCCACACACTTGGGTTTCCATTAGTAACTCTTTTTAAACTGCCTGGACTGTGTGTGCAGTGCAAGAAGTTTGTCAAGGTTAGCTAGAATGATAGAGCCTAGAAAACAAAATAGATAGTAAATGCATATATATATCATATATATGTTTTGTGTGTATATATAATGTGTATGTTTAAGACATAATGTATACATTTACGGTGTATATGTATACAGATATTTTACACACAATGCGTAAGAAATTGCTAAATATCTGGTCAGCAAATGGTATCAATGTTTCTTGAGTTCTTATGTGGTTTAAACTATAATCCTTCATTGATTTTATTAAAGTAGAATTTCAAAAAGGTATTGCTGATTCCAGCAAAGTACCAGTTGTGCTGGTCCTGCAAGGATCAATTCCTTTTTATACACAGTTGGCAGGAGCAAGAGAAACATAACCTTGAGGGTATCTCTTAAAATTAAAACAACCTATACAGTTTTGCATCCTGCAAATTTCAGGTTACTTTTACAAAACTATAAAATAGAGCTCTTGTGTTTCCAAAATGTGTGACAGGGAGGTTGTAATTTAGTCACTTCTCTGATTCCCGCAGATCCAAGGTTCCCAGGTCATCCCTTGTTTGAGCAGCGGAGCCCCCCACCGCCGCCCCCTCCCCCTCTGCTGAACAGCGCCCACCCGGTCCCTGCACAGAGCCCGATGCCCTTCAGCCAGCCCGGGCCGGCCTTCAGCCAGCAGGGACAGCAGCCCGTGTATCCCAGGGAGCGGCCGGTGCGGCCAAACATGCAGCCCCAGGGCCCGGTGGGGATCCTCCACTTCAACCAGCCGGGCTCGGCCAACCCGCGGCCCTTCATCCCCCCGCGGCAGCAGTTCCTGCAGGCGCCGGGACAGCCCTTCCTCTCCCCGCACACGCAGCCCAGCATGCAGGTACGGGCTCAAACCGAGGGACTCGGGTGTGCAGGTGGGAGGTGGATGGACCTGTGACGCTGTTGTCGCCGTGCCTGGAAGGCGATGGATCTGCTCCGTGCTGCCGCATCCCAAGATCCCGCATCCCGAGATCCTGGGCCGGGCAGCGCGGGGCGGCAGCGCCCTCTGCCGGCACCGCCCTCTGCCTGTGGGGCTGCGGGGAAATGTTTAGTGCGGGATCCTCTCATGTTGTCTGCGTTCTGAACGCGGGGACACCCTCGAGTCGGCTGATGCTGCGGGGGGGGGAAATAATAAAGCTCCAGTTAAACAAAAAGCCAGTTAAAAGTCATTAGAAAGGGGTGCAGAGGGCAGGAGTCCTTGCGTTTGTCTGTTTTGTCTGTTTTCACCTCAGCTGTTGGCTTACAGAGGTTTAAGTGTAGAACAGCCTTTCACTGCTTCTGTTAGTCTGCTTTTCACTCTGTATAATTTTGGTTTAACCTGGTTCATAGCTGCTTACAGGTGTTTTAAGGATTTGTGAGGCTGGAGCTACTGTTCATCAGGAGTTTATTACCTTGAAACTAAAATAATCTTTTTGTTCATGTGAAGGGTCCCATGCATCCTCCGTTACAGCCTCAGCCACAACCTCAGCCTCAGCAGCACCATCACCAGCAGCAACAGCAACACCATCACCAGCAGCAGCAACACCATCACCATCTCCAAGGGCCTCCCCAGCCCTTGATGCCCATGAACCAACCACAGTTCAGGCCTCACATTCAGGCCACGCAGCAGCAACCAAATAACAACAGGATGCAGTGTCAGCCACGACAGGGTCCAATGAAGCCAAGGCATGTAAGTACCACGTGCATCGGTGTTACCTTGCATAGTTCTGCATGAATAGCAGGCATGTAAGCACAGGTTTCAGAACTCACCAGCGTGGTTTTTCTGTCCCATTTATTCCCTTCCCTTCTTTCATAATTTCTTGCTTATTTTCTGCCTTGGTAATTTTATAATCTACATTGAAAAATAGCATATGTATCGTCCCCTTTTTCTTTCCTCCTTCAGTCTTCAGTGTTGTTTTTTCCCTGGGTCCAATAGGAGATGTTGCAGTTGCCCAAGAAGTAGCAATATAGGGTTTTTGAAGGGTAGGTTTGCCTAATAATACTTTACAACTGCTGGTAGCCCGTGACTGTGGGAGCCCAGTTCTCTGACACTGTCTTTCAAGCTGAAGGCCTCTCTGTACTACTGCTAATCAGCTTTCTGGTTCAGATAATGCCACTCATATCTTGTGAGTTTGCTCCCATGCAGCACATTCTGTTGCTCGGTAGGTTGGGGTAGCACAACAGTCTGTAGCAGTGCTCAAGACAATGTGACTATAGTTCAGAATAATTGCTTTGATTAGGAAAGTAAATCACATAGTGAAGCCGATTTCTGAGAATGGTGTTTAAAAAGTGAGATTAAATTTTGCTTTTAATTAGAGAAAAGTTTATTAAAATGTTCTCATTTCTATAATTTTTCTTCTGACATGGAAAATATTGTGCCTCTTCAAACGGCTTGTTTCCCCAAACTTAACTAAATCAGGAAAATGTGAAACCAGAACCACTTCAGCCTGGTTTGTAGTGGAAGTCTGCAATGTTTCTTCCTTTCTGCCTTTCAGAATACACCATCACAGAATATTGTCAAGCGCTCAAATCAGCAGCTACAGTCAAGTGCTCCCAGGAACAGTAACTTGCGCGAGTTGCCGATAGCACCGTCCCATGCGATGGAAATGAGCAACAACAGGCGAAACTCCACCCCAGCTGCTCAGGTCAAACCCATCACCAGCACCGTGTCTGCCACCAAGTCTGTCGGTGGTGGTGGAAACTCCCAGGGAAGGCCTGAAATGAAAGCTAAAGCAATCCCATCAGTGGGCCAAGCAAAGTCAGAGGGAAAATCTGAACCAGAGGTAAGGCATTTTGTTGTTGATGTCGTTGTTAAACAAAGGAACAAAATCCAAACAATCAAGAAACAGAGTTCCCACCTTTTAAAAACTTCTCTGGTCTGACTTATGAATTGTAAGCACACTTAATGTGGTGTTCACCAAATAATTTTTGGTGCCACTAGAGGCCTCCCTTCTGAATTGCACTTTTCTCTTTTAGTGCAATAGCAGAAACAGCCTCCATTGACAAAAAAAACTGGAAGTGTAGCAAGGCTGTGGTGAATTGGTTTTGCAGGAGGAGGAGGCATTTCTACTATGAAAAGACAGAATTATGATTTTTTTTTTTTTTATTTTCAGGTGATCATATTCTTAATCAGAAAGCCTCTTCTCTTTTATTTTTTGTGATGCTGTATGGCTCAAAAGGAAAAAAAAAAAAGGGGGTATTTGGAGAACTCTCTTCCTTGTGCTATTTTCCTTTAGGCTGTTCAGTCTCCACTAGGGCCTTGGACATCAACGCTGGAGATCATCTATAGAGCTTCTTGATCTTGAAGAAGAAAATCTCTCTTTTATGAAATCTTGTGTGAGGGAAAATAAGAGGTGCTTTAAAGCTTTCCATTTTGGAGAAAATGGTGCTGTTTGCTCTGCTAGTGCTCTACCCAATCAAAAAAATGAGATGCTGGTGTTTTCAGCTCTACTGGATTATGTAGTATGAACATAGGACCATTTCCCTGGAAGCTAGAGAAGACTCTCCGTGAGCAAGCACTGTTAGTTTGAGAGAGTGGATAGGATTGCATTGATGGTGCTTTTAATCTCAAGCATGATGGCTAAATGCACCTTGTATACTTTATCAGCCTATTCTGTGAAGAATTCTGTAAATCTTCATAGCTGTAGTTAACCATGAATCTTGTCTCATGGACCAGGTTTTTCTTCAACAACTGTTGAAAGCTTTAATTGTGGTAATACTCTCTTCCTTCTAAGCTGCTCATGATTACTTTTCATCTTGTTCTTGAATTAGGGATGGTCGTAACTAATTTCCACAAATGAGGCACAAAAGAAATCCACAGCTAGCAGTGTTTGACCTCCTGTGCACTTGCTTTTCAATGGAAATAAAAAAAAAAAAATCCGTTTTCAGCTTTTAATTGTCACCTTTTTTTGAAAAAGTATTTAATCTCCTTCTTCTCAATTCGGTCTCTTGGAATAATCTTAGTCACAGAAAATGTGCCTCAGAGAAGCCTCTGTCTTTAGCTCATTAGTAAGGTAAGTCTTGAAGCAAATCAGCTACAGGCCTCCCCATCTGAAACATCTTGAACTTATTCTATAGTGTAGTCATATGAAAATCAAGGCATTAGTTCTGAAATATCTCTGACAACATTGAGAAAAATGTATGAATATTTTTTTAATTCCTCTTAATCAAACAAATTTAAAAAAACCCAACCAAACCAAAAACCCAGAGCACTCATCTTGTTCTCTCCGTTGTTCGTCCTAAACATATTCTAACAACCCTGTAGTTATCAAACCAACTAATCTTACTTGGGTGAATTCTTGGGGTATTACAAATCAAGCTTTCTTTTTGTTTCTGTGTCTAAACTATCTTTTAAAAACAGTTTGATACCTGTTCAATGCAAGTTTTTACAAAGCAGGATAAAAGAAAAAAGTTGTCTGGGAAAAAAAAAACACATCTCCTAGTGTTAAGTATTATTAGCTGTAGAAGTACGTAATTGGCAAGAATTAGGAGAGTGTGGGAATTTGTGCACAGACAGACTCCTTCTCCTTCCAAAGCAGACCTGGAATAGAGCTTTGTGCTGCAAAAGTGTAATAGCAGGTGTCCCTTTTCAGCTGTGCCACTGCATTGGTATTGTTCACTGATGGTGCTTAATCGTCACTCCTGCAGACAGGATTGGTACTCCAGTAATGATCACTTCCAAACATTTAACCATATTCTTCACTGGTGTTGTAATGTAGGTTATTACATTTCTCTCCTTAGCCAGATTGTAATGTTTTCCAGTCTCTTTTGTGTGTTTTTCTTGTAATTACCTGACTTCACCCTGTTCTTTTGCTTTCTATGAAGATGAGAAAGAGTTAAGTTCTGTCATCTTTTCTAGCTGTATTGCTCGTAACTGAATTGGGCAGGTTATTTTGCAAGTGTCTTCAACTGGAAAATTATTAATATTTTCCTTGCATCTTTCTTCCCAAAGAATCAGTGGCTATATTTGAGTGCCCTGTCATTCATGAACCACAAAAAAAGAGCTAGAAATATTGGATATTATAGGTTTTGCTCACCTTAAATATAGATATTTGAAAGGTTTCCAGTGTGAGTGAGTAGAAGATTAAAAACTGTGTTTCTGCTTTACTAAGGGAACACTTGTGGTCCTGTGAGGCTGTAAAATACTGACCTTAAATGCCTGTTTAGACTAGCTCTTACCCTCTGGGATTTAAACTTGTATATCCTCAATCTGAAACATCATTTTGTCATTGAAATTGGAAAGTCTGGATGATGTGGGCCTAATTCTACTCATGTTGAGGTCAGCTTAGGATAAGAGGAATGAAGGCAGTATTAAGCATTTTTTAGTTTAAAGAAGGGGAAGAATGGAGAAAGGAGATTTTATAATGGTGCCTCCTTTCTTGTGCTTAGATTCTTATCATAGGTTTTTTCCAGTTGGAATTTGGCAAGACAGCGCTGGGTTTCTTCAAGTAACTTGTAATCTCTTTCTTCACTCTCTTCCTGGTTTTCCAGGAGATACAGCACCTGTGTTTTGTAGTGTCTCATACCTTTCTGTGGTTCATGAGCTGATTTTATCAGCAATGTGAAATGTGTGATGTGAATATGTAGGTGCCCTTTATTTAGGATATTTTGCAGGTTTGAACACAAGCAGTCTAATAATGCAGTTTCACAGAATCACGGAATATGCCAGGTTGGATCATTGAGTCCAACTCCTGGCCCTGCACAGAACCATCCCCAAGAGTCACACCCTGTGCCTGAGAGCATTGTCCAAACGCTTCTTGAGCTCTGTCAGCCTTGGTGCTCTGACCACTGCCCTGGGGAGCCTGTCCCAGTGCCCAACCATCCTCTGGGGGAAGAACTTATAACATCCAACCTAAACCTCCCCTGACACAACCTCAGGCCATTCCCTCACATCCTGTCACTGGTCACTACAGAGAAGACATCAGTGCCTGCCCCTCCTCTTCCCCTCAGGAGGAAGTCATAAACTGTGGTGAGGCCCTCCCTCAGTCGCCTCCAGGCTGAACAAACCAAATGCCCTCAGCTGCTCCTCACACGGCTTCCCCTCAAAGCCCTTCCCCATCCTTATTGCACTCCTTTGTGTGCTTTGGATTTGGCTGTACCATTTACAAAGACTTGGCAGGAATTTTTTGACAAAATTATTCTAGCCTCTTACGTTTTTATTGTTACAACTGAAAAAAATAAAGGCAAACCTGCTGAATAGATTTATGTTTATGCCACAAATCGAACCATTTTGACTCTGTTCTTGTACCCATTCTACTGAGGGACACCCTGATTGCCCAATTCCATTTTTGTTCCTTAATAGCAAACCACCAAATATATGGTGTCCAGTTCTTAGGACTCAGCATTCAGTTCTATTAGATGGTCATAAATCCTGCAGATCATTGAAAAGGTGTGGGTTTATTTTTTTCTTTCTTTGTTTTTTAATTCACGGGAAGCAAGCTGCTGATACTAGGACTTATATTTCAGTAGAAAGTTAAATCTCTCATTTTAGAGCATGTCTTTGCTGCCTTTTCTTCAGTCAGTTAGTGCCTTTCTAGGTTCCCCTGGAGAAGGACGTAGGACTCCTGCTTCTCTTATAATACTTTTCAGCTACATTCAGAAAAGAAGCTTGCAACATTTTCTTTTGGTACTTTCTATCAAAGCTGCCTTAGACCTTAAGGCAGAAGAAAAACCTACAGCTAATGCTCAGTCTTCCCTTCAAACCTCAGCGAAATACATTGTGTTCAGGAGCTGTTCAAAGATGGATGAGAATTTCCACTTAGAGAAAAGAAAAGCAAACCCACCCCAGATAAAACTAACACTCTCCAAACCTGGTAGAGAAAAACCCACCTTCACAAAACCAAGGGAACTCATTTGTTTCTCTGGCCTTTTGTAGTTTGCAGTCTCCTGTAAAAGGGAACAATGTACAGTGTACCATTTCTTCATGCCGTGGAGCTTTCAACACAAAACATGTGAAGCATTAATAGTTTATCCAAGAAAACAGCTATTCTATGGGTTTTTTGCTTGTCACCTAACAGATAATGTTGCTTCCAAGTGCAGGATGCGAAAATTATAATGGTTTGAACTTTGAAGGATGTCTGCTTCCTCCCAGTTGATTCTGTAGACAAAATACTTGCTTGCCTTGCCTTTCTTTTTTTCCTTGGTAGTGCTATTGTTTCTTGGACAAATCTGTACTGGGCTTGTTAAATTAGTGTGGGATGAAAATCACTGGCAGTAGGCATTGCTTGTTGTTTTCATCTCTTGACCTGATATGCTGTCTTGCCTGTTCTGTATGCTGGAGCTCCTTACTGCATACTATAGGTCCTTTATATATACTATAGATCATGTATATATCCCCACTCTCTAGTATGACGTGTATAAGGTGCAGTTAAAGCTGAGCAGCAGAGGATTTAACTGCCCCTGTTTTCATCCAGGTGAGGAGTTTGCCCTTCTCAGTCTCTGCTGTTGGGTCACTGTACAACTAATTCAAATCAAACCTGACTTCTAATGCAAGTATTTTGTTGGTCATCACAGGGCCTTTATATTGCTGGATCTTCCTCTAGCTGCTCTAATTGAGAAATTATTGTTAGTAGTAACTTGCTTGTGAAGGTGAAGGATATATATCCTATATATCCTGTTAACACACTGATCTGCAGTTGTCATATAACCTCAGGGCTTTTGGCCCTTGGTTTTGAACCTTACCCTTTAAGAAGGGATTGACTTCATAGGATCATTACTGATTTCCTGAGTTGAGTTCCTGAAAGGAAGATTTCGGTTTATATTTGAGATCAAGTTGCCTGAATATTCTACTAAGTATTCTTTTAACATCGTGTATGTTAGTAATACAGTTTGTCAGTTGTCTTCTGTGTTTAATGTTGACGTAGTTGAAATCACTGTGTCTTCCAAGGACTGTTGCAGGGACGTATTAGTCAGAGTCCCTCAGGATGTTCGTTCCTTGCCTGCTGGCAGGACTCGTATGCTGTAAAGTGCACACCTTTGAGTAACCTTTGAGTTACTGCTCTGAATTTACCACATCATAATCTGCATCTCCCAATGCCTTCAGAACTTGTTAGGTGATCAAATGAGCAAGCAAATCCTTGATAATAAAGGGCAGTTGGTAGAAGTGCTGGTCTCATGCAGACTTTTGCTGGTATTGACAGTCAAACAGGAGGGAAAAAAATAACACTGCTACCTCCGAAGGTAAACCTGAAACTGGCTCATGGCATCCATCAAGCTTGTTTAGATAAGTTGTAGAATATTCTGATCTAAAACAAAGCAAGTGAATAAACTAATTCACTAAGTGGAACAGGTTTTCTGTTCTGACAATTTCAATAACTGTGATATTTAGTATCTCGGAAAATTACTAAAAACTTATGCAGATCCTGATACAATTAATATAACAGCACATCCTCCACCTAGCCAGAGCTTATCTATGTTTTCTCAACCTATGCAAACCATTTTTAAGGGTCTTAACATTTCTCTGTATTTCATAAGCGTCATATTCCTTTTTTTTTTTTACTACAATCAGCATTTTCAGTTGTCAGTATAAGGTGAAATATTTGTGTTTCCTCCTGTAGAAGTATATTCCTGTTACCATCTGTCAACATAGACCTCTAATCTAGTTGTCACAGTGATTAGACATTAATTACCACCATTATAGTCCAAAAAGTATAGAGAAAGATCTGAACTTAGGGTATATGGAACATTCTCATGCAAAGGGCTGTTACACCTCATCCCTGAACTCCAGCCCATATTCAGAAATTAAATAAAAATTTTAAAAGTCGAGTTTTGTTGGAGTCCTATTTAGCCATTTTTTTAGGCTTCTGATTAGACTTCTAATGTGAGACATGGAGCTGTTTTTTCAATAACTTTGGGAATAATCCCTATCAAAACCTGCTCAGGGAAGAAGCAGTTACAGCTGAAGGAGACACGTGTTCAGGATTTGTGCATCTGGATTCTATAAGAGCAGATACGAGTGTACTGGGCTCCTCCATCTGCACAGATCCCTTGGGTTGGGGAGGATTCTGGGGTGCACCACAATTAAAAGCACTCTAAAAAAAACAAAACAAAAACAAAAAACCCACGAGTAGTCGCACATTTGGGTCCCACGTGTTATGTTGACAACAGTTTGTACTCGGTTCCTACAATATACATAAAGGTTCCTCACAGATTCCCAGGTTTTGAGAAATATTTCAGCATTCTTCATGCGTTCATTTACCAACATGCAAAGTGTTGTTACTTATAGAACCTGTTTTTATTAGTGATGATTAATATATCTTGAGTAGAATGTTATGCTCATTACCATTTATAAGCAGTTTCTGCAAGTCTAACTTCATGTTTCAAATGGTTGAAAAGAAAAAGAAGTAATATAATGAAAAAAGCATGCCTCCTAATTTTGAAAAATGCATGTGATATTACTGCAAGAGCCATTTGATGTCTTTTCCAGGGTGATGAGAATCTGCATTTCTTTGCGTCTTGTCCATTTTTATACAGCATTTCCTAAGAACTCATTCTGCCAGAGTTGAAGAATCTTTAGAAAGGTTATTGGATGGTGTGTAGTACTTTCAGAGGGGCCTAGGGCTGGAATATTAAAGGCATTCTCTATATACCATTAATATTCCAACACTGCATTTGGCAACATTTTGATTCTGAAGAGAGTGCATGAGTTCAAGGTCAGAGAGATTGACTTGTGCTGTTCATTATAACCAATTATTGTGTGACAAATGAGTTTGAGATCAGGCTGAAAATTCTGTGAGAAAAATCAATAGTTCTAATCAGGGCCTTTCAGGTCATTTACCACCCTACCTTTTGTTACTTTGTCAGAAAAGAGCAAGATAAAACCTATGTGACAGTGGGTTGCCTCTGTATTGTTACCTTCTATTTGAAACATATTTTGATATCTTGAATTATATTCATACTTTAATTGGTTTTGGAAACTTTTAAATTAGTTCCAATTTGTCAAACTTTTTTGTATTTTTTTTTTTTAGTATTCTGATCAGATTTGTCAAGTGGTATTAGAGTTTTTCTGTCTAGGAAGTAGTATATCTAAGTCCTAAACCAGATTTGAGCTGTTTGTTTGTAATGAATAGCAAATAAATGTTAGCAGCAGATGCACTTCACTAATAGCCTTCGTTTGGTATCAGGGATAATTTAAAAAGCTCTTCAGAGTTACAGCTTTACAACATCTGGAACAACAATTTAATGTTGTTTTGACCAAGCTGGATGTTGTGTTTAGAATTTTATAAATTAATTTGCATTTTCCTTTGTAGTACCCAGACGAAGATGAAGAAACCAGGTTGTATCGTTTGAAGATAGAAGAGCAGAAGCGTCTGAGAGAAGAAATTCTGAAGCAGAAGGAGCTGAGACGGCAGCAGCAGGCTGGTGCCAGAAAGAGAGAACTGCTGGAGAGACTTGCACAGCAGCAGCAGCAGCAACCTTCCACACAGCAGTCCTACATGCAGCACGAGGATGACTCCTCCGAGTTCCCCACCAACGGCAGCCCCTACATACCCCACTCCGGCTTGCACACCAGACACAACGTGAAAAACAGACTCCTTGTTAGAAAGCAAGACACAGTAGTTCCAAATATCCAACCCAAACCCACAGAGTTCCTCCAGAGCGGAGGGGGGGATATGCAGTATCAAGGACAGCAGATGAAGCCGGTGAAGCAGCTGAGGCAGACTAGGACAGTTCCTCCAAGTCAGCCTCAGGCGCCGCAGAAGGTGTTACAGACCAAACCTGCTGCAGCGTCGCTGCCCACGACACAGACGGCTCGAGTGGCTTCGGTACCAGCCAGGCCCCAGGAGCAGAAACCGGGTGTGAAAAGGACTGTCATGCAGCGGACAAACAGTGGTAGTGATGGGCCTCATGTCGGCAGCAAAGTCAGGGTGATTAAGTTGTCAGGAGGGGTAAGTTTCCAAGGCTCATCTCGTGTGTGTGTCTTGTCATGGTTTGTTTTTGTGTGTTTGATTCTGTGTAATCCCAAAATAAAAAATGGGCCTAAGGTGATGGAGGAAGTAACAGGTTTAGCATACTTAATTGTCCTAATATTATATTTTCAGAACTGTAATTTATTAGCAGTTATTAAAAAATTAATGTTTCCTGTAACCCTTTACTGCCAGGCAGTTACCACTGAAATCACACTGAAATAGTACTCCTTTCTATTAAGTTGTAATTGGAGTCTGAAAGACTGCTCAGCTGAGCTCCTTTTGCTTCAAGTTGATAGGTCAGTCTGATAATTGCTCAGAGAAAAGGATTTGGGCGGCTGTATTTAAATAAGGTGTGGTTAAAAAGCTAGGACCTGCTTATTTGGTAGGTGAAGCCACCTGAATTAGTTGTGTGCAGATGTTGGTGTTAGTGTGGTTTCTGTACTCAAGGGAAGATTGTTTTTACTTTCTTGGGAAGTGTGTTGTGAAACCAATTTAGGCAGTGTGTTGGAGGGGGATGTTTTCTGTTAGAGGTTGGGTTTAAAATGATACCATTTCACTTCTGCATCTAAATGAGATTTCCTTATCTTTTGATGAGAGGTCTATTATCTGCAGTGTGTCCCTTGAGCACTGGTGTCGTGGAGGACTCACAATGCTGGTCTTGAGGGCAGTGTGTGTGTTTAAGATCTAGGGCTTTGGTTAGAAAGTCTAGACCAAATTTTTTCTATCTTAATGAAAAGAGAAATTAATTCGTTAGGGCTCTAAATAAAACTGTGATGAGGGGACATAGTGAGATCATAGCGTGTGAGGTCTGTCCTCAGGTTTATGCTGAGGAGAAAAGAAAGATCTGATATAGCACATTGGAGTTCATTTTTTTCTGGAAGAATGCTTCTTACATTATTCAGAGCATTAATTAGGCAAACTTGCATAACTAATCTGCAATGGAGCAAGCGGTGTGTTAACAGGGACTGAACAAGGCCTTGGAGGCTAAGGCTTTACATTTAGAAACTGAGAGGAAGCTGAAATGCCAGAGTCTTAACTCCTTTTTGTAAATGTTTCTCTACAGCTCATAAAACTTAAATACGCTTAAAATTGTGAATTGTGTAATGACTGTGTGGTCTTTCAAAATATTAACATACAGGGCCTTATTGGCTACTGAGACATTCTGCACGTCAGGTTGTTGTCAGCTCTAATTCCTCAGAGGTGGTAACTTAAGTACAGAGGAATAAAGTATGAGAAGCTCAAAGAAATTGATTCTGTTGAGCTAAAAATATTTATATATAAGTATGTCTGCAGAAATCCCAGTGGCCTGCAAGAGGTATGACAGGTTTGTGTGTCATGAATAATTGAATAAAGCAGTCATGCACGATTTCTTTTATTATGTGGTGAAACAAAACAATGCCAGTCACAACTGTATACAGCTCTTCATAACAAATGGTTATCAGTGTCCACAGCAGCATTCACAATGAAATAGTTATTATCACAATGCTCTATTTCAGAAGACCATAAATGTTTCAGATAAATCTTATGGTAAGCAGGAGCAATTAGCTTCAATAAATGTATGTGTAACCCCTTTTGTGCACAGCAGCAGATTTTCTCTGTTCTTCTTAGCTTTGAGTACTGAGGTTTTAGCAAGGTGAACCAGGTTCTTTACATGTAGCCTTTGTTACTGTTTTCATACTGCCATGGACATTTTAAGTTTCCTTTGCTGTGTGAGAATAAGAACAAGCATTGCAATTAGCTGTTAACACTGATCAAGATAGTTGATTAATTTTTAATCAGTAAGTGACAACCTGAATCTGTGACTTTGTTTCTTTGACTACACAAGGAAAAAAAAAAATTAGGCAGTAGGCAGGGCAGCCAATCTTCTTGTCCATTTTTGATAGGATTTAAAAGAAGAGTTACAAGCTGCTTGGACTCTGAATACTATCACAATCACAGATCATACTTAGTTTCCACTGCTAATGTTTAGTCCTACCACGTGCTTTTATTTTTCACAACTTTTGCCTGAGCACTAATATAAAACAAAAGCCAAATCTCATTTTTGCTAGCCATTCTCCTTAGCATGTAACAGTGCTTCTTCCAATTCCCTGCCTTTGGCCAAAGGGATGCCTGGTGTCTCTTACCTGTGTGCACTGGCTCGATCCTGCAGCTAAGCAGCCCTGTTTTTGCTCTCTATCTAATCCCTTTTTCCTTTCTTGAGCTCTTCTGTGCAGAGATGTTTTGAATACCCATGTACAGTGAGATGGCTCACGATTAGACGCAGTGCAGGTTCCCTTTTGGATCTCATTGGATTCGTTTTGGTAGAGACTTGGCAAGTCCCTTCCCTCCCATCCTGCCAGCCATGGACAGCACTGTAGGAGAGCTCTCAGTTGAGGAAGCTGATCTAATGCAGACCTGTACTTAACTCTATCTGGACCAAATTGGCCTAAACTAGAAACTGGTAGCAGGGACTGTTATTCATTTAGTAGGACCATCTGTAGATGGTCCATTAAATGGTTTTGTGTTGCTAGTGATGTTTTTTGTATAACAGTTAAGGAGTGTGGTGTGTTGGTGAGATCTGTGGTGTACAAATATGTCAGAAAAGAATGGTTTCTTTTCTTGAGGACAGTATCTTTACCAGGCTGAGTTTCTGTCTGTGTTGCTGGGCACAGCAGTACTAAAGAGATGATTGACCTACAGGTAGAACTATCCCTCGGTCCCTAGAAGGTAAAATGGCCTTTCATCTGTGTCCACAATACTCTCTTGTGAGGGGATTTTACTTTTGGAACTGTAAGAGTTATAATATTATAACATAAGATGCTTTAATTTATGGCTTCTTATACTTCAGGAAAAAAAGTAGAAAATTATTCAGCATTTCTTGTATGTCAGACTAAGTCTTTGTATCAAGGTGACATGTTTGGTACTGTCAGTCATGATTTTGTCTGTTGATGCTTTTTTTGTTGCTTGTTTTTTGTTGTTTTTTTGGGGTGGGTTTTGTTTTTTTTATTATTTAAACAAATCTCACCCTTCACCTCCCTCGCAATATTGATTTGCCCATCCCTTTCTAATACTCACATAATTTATACAGGAATGGCAGTACAATCAGTAGGTTTTCATTTTAATTACTCTTTTAAATGTTCCTGGAAAGTGAGGCAGTGTTTAGCACATGAACTTTGATTCTTTTATGTTTTTGGGGAGTTTCTGAATCGATTTCCCCCTGCCCCCACCCATCTCCCCCATGGACACACAAATATCTTTTGATGGATCCAGTGGGCTTCATTTTGTGTGGCATTTCCTCAGAGGTTTCCTTTTCAGATGTAGGAGTTCAGTGTATTTTCTGAGTATTCATACTAGTATATTTTACTAGTAAAACATCTGAGATTTGCATGGCTTGCTGAGGAGCCTGAGGTCACTCCTAAAGAATCACAGAAACTGTTAGGTTGGGAAAGACCTCTGAGATCACCGAGTCCAACCTGTGACCCAATACCACCTCGTCAACCAGGTCATGGCACCGAGTACCACGTCCAGTCTTACTGAAACACCTCCAGGGATGGTGACCCCATCACCTCCCTGGGCAGCCCATTCCAATGTCTAATCACCGTTTCTGTAAAGAAATTTCTAATAATATCCAACCTGAACCTCCCCTGGCACAGCTTAACACTGTGTCCTCTTGTCCTATCACCGGTTGCCTGGGAGAAAAGACCGACCCCCACTACAACCTCTTTCGGCTAGTTGTGGAGAGTGATGAGGTCTCCCCTGAGCCTCCTCGTCTTCAGGCTAAACAACCCCAGCTCCCTCAGCTGTTCCTCATGGGACTTGCATTCCAGACCCTTCACCAGCTTTTGTGCTCTTCTCTGGACCCGCTCCAGCACCTCAATATCCCTCCTGAACTGAGGGGCCCAGAACTGGACACAGTACTTGAGGTGTGGTCTTACCAGGGCTGAGTGCAGGAGGAGAATCACTTTCCTGGTCCTGCTGGCCACACTATTTCTAATGCAGGCACTTTTAGGGTGCATATAAGAATAAGGTCAGTGGGATTGTAGAGTAAGTGGAAAAGAAACATCCTAATCACTTCAAAATGTGATCATAAAATTATAGAAAATAAAGATGAAAGGGCTGTAGAAATAATTCATTGTCTTGAAGGGGGGATGAGCACTGTAGTATTTCTGACAGGTTTATCTAGCCTTTTTCTGAGATCTCATTATTGTAGATTTTCTAGGCCATCTATTCCAGTATCAAACCTATACATTTAAGAAAATTTTCTTAGTGATCAAATTACATTTTCTTGCTGTAATTTTGAATCTGTGACTCCTGGTATTATGCTTGAAGAGAGATGGGAAAGAATTTATATCTCTTTGTGTCTGTCTCTCTTTTTCAAGATCTCTTAACTCTTTCTGGGCACTGATATCCTTCACTCTCTTGATGAGTCATGTTTTCTAACGCCTTGGCTGTTTGTGGTGGTCTTTCGGCTCTCTGATCAGTCTGCTGGTGAATAGTTCTAGTACCAATTTCAATTCAATTCTTTAAGCCCATATATTGAGTGGTTTTAGTCCTGGAAGAACAGGTTTGTACCAGCTGCAACCTTAGATATCTTAAGATCTTATGAAATATGCGCTGAGCATTTTTTCCTTTTAGTTGGAGATTGATTCTGTAGGAAATTATAGTATCTTAAAGTCTCTGTATCATTTGGTCGTCTTATGTTGTTGTTGTTGGATGATTTCTCTCTAGCCAGAAAATGAGCTGCCATGCTCAGAGAGATGTGTGTCCCAAAGGCCTGAAAATGCTGGTTTTTACGCTGCACCAAGAACACACCAATCTTTGTCTCTGTGGAAGGCTGCACAATGAATTTTTTTTTTTCATAAATATATAGATATAAATACATAACATAAAAATCTTGATGTTCCGTGTTGCATTAGAAGCGCTATCTTTTTGATGATCCTAATTCCTGAAAACCTGAAATGCTTCATATGAAAAGCTTGAAAAAAGGGTTGGGAAGTTCTTTTGTTTGAAAAGCCTGTCACAAAAAATGTCGGATTGCAAAAATGAAATGGAAGATGGACAACTTTGTTCATATTTCAAGTAACTGAGAAGTGTGAGATGAATATAGAGTTCTAAGTGTGGAAAAATAGATGATTCTTGTTTGATAATGTAACCTTGTCAATCAAGTTTGCTTGATGTTTGTACTTGTTTCTACTTGCATGTGTATGTTCAAGTTTAATTAAAAATATTTGACTTGAAAGCTCTATAGCGCCTTTCATCTAAATATGTCAGGAATCGCAAACACCAAGAATTTTGGCATTTATGTGAGAAGTTCTTGATGGAGCCCTTTACCCAGCCCTGGATACAGGAACTCTTGCTCTATATGGTCTGTAATTTTTTAGGAAGCCGAGAGTGGCATTGCAGTTTATTCATATCCAGGACTCTGCCTGCCACAACCTGCAAGAGTTCACTCTGGGAATACTTCACAAATGGACATTAGTTTCTTAGTTGTAAGAAAATCTTGGAGCAAGTCCAGAGGAGGCTGTGAAGTTGATAAGGGGACTGGAGCACCTCCCCTGTGAAGACAGACTAAGTTGGGGCAGTTCAACCTGAAGACTCTGGGGAGACCTTAGAGCACCTTCCGGTACCTAAAGGAGCTGCAAGAGAGCTGATGAGGGACTTTGGACAAGGGCATGGAGTGATAGGACGGAGGAGAATGGCTTCAAACTGAAGAAGGATGGATATATATTAGATATTAGGAAGAAAGTCTTTCCTTTGGGAGTGATAAGGCACTGGAACAGGTTATCCAGAGAAGCTGTGGATGCCTCATGCCTGGAAGTGTTTGAGGCCATGTTGGACGGGACTTGGAGCAGCCGGGTCAAGTGGAAAGTGTCCGTGCCCATGGTAGGGGGGTCAGTATTCCGGTTATGAAAAAGGTGTAGTGTTTTCACAGAAAAATTGCTTGTTTTAAAACAATCAATAAACCCTGTCCTCCCAGACCTCCAGTGAGGATTGGTCCCTGTAGAGACAGACTATTTCATGGCTTGGGGGTCAGGAGGTGGGCTGTGCTGAACTGTTTGGGGCATTTTTGGCTACTGGAAAAGTGAAATAGAGGGTCACATGTGGACACAGCAACTAGAGGGACTTAAGGTGACAACCAAACCAGATGAAGGTAATACTTTTTATGGGTTTCTCATAAAGGTGAAGATATACCTACCTAAATTGAAATTACCTTCACTGTGGATAACTTGAATCTAAAGTGCAATAAAGTATTGCCTTTGTAGATTGCAGAACAGGTTTCTCCCTTTCCTCAGGAGACTTTTAAATTGTATATTGAAGAAGAGTGCTGATTCCTCCTGAACACCCCGAAAGCACAGCGTTTGATGTTGCTTGTCACTCTTGTTAAGTCTCAAAGGAGAATTTTTCTGCCATCATAAATGTTACAGTGCAAAATTCATATTGATACAGTGTTGGTGTTACAGAATACCTTGTAGTTCAATTTCCTTCTAAAGATAGCTGTGACACCATTAAAGTGCATTACAAAGAGAAGGGGCCAGTTTTCATATGAAAATACAGTCTCTTGGGAGGTAAACTTGCAGTTTAATATTTTGAGAAGTTGCAAGTCCCTTTGTTGAAAGGTATTTGGGGTTGGACCGGTTGGAATAGGCCTTTAGTGTAGAGGTGTTGCTCTGAGTCAGGAGGCTCTCGACACCGTGTTTGGGGAGCAAGGTAATGGGGGTTGTCTCTGTCAAAGCTACACTAGGATCTTAGGGCAGCACACAAGAGGGATTTGACTCGCCATTAGTTTTAAGCTTCAAGGAACATAAACCAGAAAGACCAGACATGACATGAGAAGGCAAGCTGTAGTTGTACTGGTTTCTGACATCCAGTACTGGCATTGTATGCTACAGCTGGTGTCCACTTGGGAGGCGCTCCTTCAGAAGCTTTGGCCTGTCAAAAGTTTTGAATTGCTGATATTTTCCAACGGGAGCTTTTTCTCTTGGTGGTTCTCAGTGTCAAGTCTTTGCTAAAATTCCTTGTACAGAAAATATCCCAGACGGGCAATTGAAAAGTGAACCAGGAAAGTTCACTTGAAATGTTGTTTATCTGTGTTACATATTTTGTGAACAGCATATGAAAATGAAGGTGTTATCAGAGAGTATTATACATGCCTATTCTAGTATCTTGACTTTACTGTAGCTTTGACACAATTTTTTTTTTCTATGTAGTGCGCTGGTGGGTGGTTGTACTAACAAACACGTAGTCATGATTCAACACTGAGCAACTCTGTTTCTGTCACTCCTGGTGAAACTTCATGCAGCATGGCTATGACTGGGATTGTCTTTGGCCAGTCCTTCTCCATGCCTCAGTTCTCCTCTCAGGCAGATGAGGAGACACTTCAGCTAAGAACTGTGTTAGTACATAGGATTAAGTGGAATTAGCTGCTTTTTCTACAAGACATTTTCTTCTTGCTGTTCTGACTCTTCATACACCATTAGGCACAAAAGATGCTCATCATGGCTCACTGAAGCAGTGTATCAGTGTCTTTTTAGCACAGGAAGGGAGCTGTTTCTGCATTTTATTTATTTATTGCGTTGTCTGGTTGCTCTTGTTTGAATTAAGTTTGCTCCATGCAAACATTTTAGGCTGGTAACAATAACCCATAATTCACTGACCAGCATCAGAAGTGTCTTTTTTCTGGTGTGAGCTGGGAATGCTTTGGTTCTTTATCACTTTTGTAGTCTAATGTAGCTTATTCTGTGTGTACTTTGAGTCAAAATTAGGCTATTAGTATATCTTAAACCATTTGTTAATGGTGAGTTGTCTACTGATGCTGTATTGTACCCTGGTGAGAGAGCAGCTTTCTTAAGTATTTCTATTCTTGAACTTGAGGAGGCGGAGAAAAAAATACTTTTAAAGGTCTTAAAAGGCCTATAAAAAGAAAAGGTCTCCAGGTGTTTCTCATTGGCATTTGACAGATTGAAAACAGATCGTCAACTGTTCAGGAACAGTGCTTGGTCGTGTCACTGGGTTGTGGGATATTTGGCAAGTGATTAGGCTTCCTGTTCTCAGGTCCCCAGTCTGTCAACCAGCTGTATCAAAGTAGTAAAGCATTTGGAGCACCAGTCACAGAGAAATAACTTGTTATTAGGGGTTTGCCTCTAATACACATTTCTGATAATTCTAGTGAGAAAATACTCATATATATTAGATGAAAGTCAGTCTTGTTCTACATAGCTTTTGCTTTACTGTTTCTTTCTCTTGGTTACATGGGGATCACAGCTGTCTGTATAGATGTCTGTCTTTTTTACTGCAGTCAGTCACAGTATCAGTAAAATACATGTTTACATACAAAAATACATAAGCTATGTAGCTGATGAACAGTCATTCCTCTTGTCCTTAAAGTGAAGATGCATTTAATAGCCTAAAGGATGCTTCCCTCCCCCAACTACTGTGATACTGTAAAGGCACTAATTTCTAGAAATATTGACTAAAACTGGTAACAGATATGGGGTTTCTCCTTTCTTACAAGAAATCAATTATGGCACATTTCTGGAGTGAGATTTCCCTGCAAGATTTAGGTCTTCATCGCGCTACAGAGAATTTGATTTATAAAGCATCTAAGAGAAGATGACAGCATTTTGCTTCTGTGTGTTATTTTCACACAAATCAACCAGAGTTTATTCCCTTTAAGTGCCTTATCCAGCATGCGCATCCCTTTACTACTGGATGATTTTGAATTAGCTTTACAAAGATTACATGGATAGACACGGCATTGTCGTGGTTAATAGAAACCTGTGCAGTGAGGTCTGTGGGCTGCAAGATCACTAACAGTGCCAATGACAGTGAAGTATGGCCTTATCGAAAGGAGAATTCATAAGAGGCTGCCCTGGGACACTGCACCACTGTCCTTCTGTGTATCCTGACAATGTTATCTGTCCTCTCAGTACGGAGTATCAAATGTCTGTCACGAGTACAGAAATTAATTTAATGTCACCTGAAGACATGCAATTAATCTTTTAGAGGTTTTCATAATACCTTTACAGAAAGAGTTGCCAGTTTGGCGGATTTGGATTTTGGGGTTTAGCAGAAGATAAGGAAAATTAATTTTTCATCAGGGTTAATGCAAGCTAGCAGGGCCACAAAGGCTGAGAAAAATGGTTTGGGAATTTGTCAAGTGTTGTCACTCTAGAATAATGCTGCTTAACGTCTGATAGGTGTAATCAAGAGTTGAGATTTCTATAGAGGGGGATTAATCAATTTGCTCACTACAGAATGCAAGTTGGTGATACCATTCCTTCATGGGGTTTAAGAATGAAAATAAGATTTGATCTGTCAAATTGCAAGCAGCTCTGACAGTATCAATAGGCATTTTTATCAGTGCATTTTAAAGCATTTGTTATAAATAAATTTGTCCTGCTAATGTTGGTGGCAAATAAACTTCATCTTCATCATAGAACTGTCATAATGATAGTGGTAGAGTGGAGGACTTCAGCTTGCTAAATTTAAGCAATCCCTCATAAAATTCTGCTTATAGAATTTGTGATCTCATGTTTGACAGAATTCTGTTTTTCTAAAAAACACAACATTGACTATATATAGATATGTATAATGAGAGACTGTTGAAAACCAGCCTTGATAGGTGTCAGGGAATTAGTTCTAAATTCATGGCCATCGAATGGCATCGTTTTTTCTTTTTTAGTCCAGTTTCAGAAAGTCATACTGCGCAGACTCTTACGCAGTAGAAGTTTGAAAAACATTCACATGTAGATCAAATCCATCTGCCTCCATCTTCTGAGCTTTTTTATTTACACACAGTATTTGAAATTACTTGTTTTGGCACTGCTAGCAATCTTGCTGTACTTGAAGTTTGAAAGATACTTTTTATGTTTTCACCTGACCAGAACTCCTGCAACTGAAGAAAAGGCATTTTCATTCCTCCAGAATTAACTAAATAATGGTAAAGTTTCATTCAGGAAAACTCTTTCCTGGTTAGATAGTAGATGATCCCTGTGGGTCCCTTCCAACTTAGCATATTCTGTGAAGGCAGACCTTTTGCAAAACTTGGAAATTCAGAACTCAAAGGTGAGAATTATTTATAATATAGAAATTAAGGAGTAGACAATAAGAAAAAATTCTTCCTTCATTGGTTTGCAGACAAAGAATGGAAATTCACTTTTATGCAGAGGACTTCAGAGGAAATTTGAAGTATAAAATCAGAGCTTGTATCAATCAGTCACAATTATCTGTGATGGACTATGGTATTCTACCTGGTTTCAGCACTTTGTGCATCAAATCATATGAGACAGAACATGATGATGAGTAGATGCATCTCTGAAAAATTTAGTGCTGCCCTGTACATTACAAAATACTAAAGGAAAAAAAAATCACATAAAAGTATATTTTGACATGAAAAGGCTTAAAATTTTAATAGCTCCTTCTGTTGCTACATATTTAAACGTGAGGAGGGCAGTGCTATAAGCTGATGAAAAATTAACAATACGGAAATTGTCGTTATGAAAGGCAAAAGTTGATTCCAGATGAGCTAGAACGGAGACATTTGGAGTAGGAGAGTTACTAGCAATTTGGGTTCTGTGATTTAAGTGTCATTTGGGGCAGGTGCTGCAATACAGCTGCAGTGGACTTACCTGCTTGCCTGTAGCTTTGCTGTGTTGGTGCCAGCTTATTGTATAGCTCATGAGTGAACATCAGGAGTCAGCATATGTAGAATCATCGTTACAGTCGTGTGTCCTTTCCTCCAAAATGTTGATGGTCTGTGAGCATGTGACCTGTCAGTAATGCTCTGAGGTTTTGTAGCTTGAAGTCCAGATGTGAAAAGCTGTTTGCGGGTGTTTTGCTTGACTTAGTTCTTCATTGATGTGTCTGAAGAAGCCATTCGTTGTCTTGCACCAAAGATTAAAGGATGATGGTGGTGGTGGTGAGTCTAATTTGCCACTGTATGGTACTGCAGAGGTTGCTCATTTTGGCTCAGTGCTTGTCCTTGTACCGTCGCATCTTTAACCAGTGAAAAGGAGTTGCTGCCTCTTCTGAGGCTGGGCCTTTTTGCTAGTTAGGCACATGTCACTTGGCAGTCACGTCTGATTTTTGTTTTCTTAAGAAAACCACCGGGTTTTGTCTCCTGTTGAGGCCAGGCTGCCTGTAACAGAAAACAATGTCTTGCTGATTTGGAGGGAGCTCTGTTACTCCTTGAGTACCAAGTGGCTCTCTTGAGAAGCAGTGCTGCAGTTTCATCTCTGCTTCCCATCTTCAAGTCATCTCAAAACCAGTAAATGTTCAGAATAGTAGTATATAAAGAAAGGGGTTGATCCAGTTCCCTTTCCTTCCTTCTTGTTGCAGGAACAAGCAGATCTTGTTCCATCCCCTTTCTTTATTGTTTTGTGTAGGTTTTTCTTATTTCTGAAATGCATTAATTCATGACAAAGCTCAGAGATATTTCTACCTTTTCAGGCTTTTGCAGGAATGTCGTGTCGGCAGTGAAGCCCAGAGGTGGCATTTGGGACCTCAGCAGGGAACAAACCCCATCAGATTTTTCATCAGTGCGAACCAGTTGTGTGCTGATGCCGTTCACTCTGTTACGCAGTTCTGTGTTTTGGTTTTATTTGGTGATAATTGAGCTTGGTGGTTAAATATTGGGTGGTTGCTGGCTGTCCTAGGCTTTTATGTGAAATGATTGTTTTGCTTTTGAAGTTTCAGTAATGAGCATGTTCAGTGTGTTCTGTACCTGAGGGCTTGGCTCTCAGATGCTCTTCCGATGTGCCGGAATCACTTTTTGGTTTGGAAAGAAATGGTTGCAAATATTTATGATTTTCACAGCAGGCATTTAGCAGAGATTAGATTTTTAACTCCCAGTTATTGTGTTTAAATTCCTCCTAGAATTTTTTTGTTCCTTTTAGTTTCATCATCTTGCAGCTGTTGTAGGGTTGAATAAAAGAAATTATCTGATCAGGGCACAGCGCTTATGGTGATGCTGATATTGAAACTAATACTAAAATGAGGAGGATTTAATGCTGGTTTCCTAGTAGGTTTTGTGCATATGTTTGAGCTTTTCAAGAGGGCTCTTGCTTTTATGTATTTGAATAGTAATTGAAGGAGAAACTCTGAAGGGAAAGCTTTGTAATTTCTCACTAGTTGCTGCTGTCCAAAGTTTATATACAAAATGTTCTGTGAAGACAAGGACCCATCCAGTTTAGCAGAGAAAAAAATGCTATGTTTTATTAGAGGTGGGAAAGATGTGCAGATTTCTATGGTTTTCTCACTTTGGACACTGTGAACAAAAGCCAGGACAAGGTTCAGGATTTTCCCTATGACAGACTGTGCTTTTGAAGTGTAGATGGTGCAAGGGGGTATGAGGCTCATTTGTCTGGGATTTATGTAGTTGAATTCTTGAGATGTTGTAGCCTGCATGTACTTTATAATACAGAGGCCTTGATTTAGGGGGGTGAATTTTGAACTAGTGAACTTGAAAACATGAGACTGTCCTATGTACCATCTGTACCAGATTATTTCTTATCAAATGATAGTGAAGGGACTTAGTAACTAGTCCCTTTTAGTAAGTGTTTATTTGCTTTTCTTTCATGCTGAGAGGTAAAGATTTGTATTCTCAATGGCGATAATCTTGCTATTGGACCATAAACCTGTTCCTTCTGCACACCTGTATTTTGTCTCCTTATTCACAAAAAATGTGCCAATATGAAATCCTCTGGTTTGTGACTTGTGTTACAGATGCAAAAGCAGATTTGGCTTATGAATTGTTAAGGAAGTGGGGAAAAAACCCTGTATAAGTAAAGATGCTTTCATAGTATTTTACTTTTTTCCCTAGATATGCGTTTTATTTGAGAGCTTTTACAGGGTTGGCAGGGGTTGGTTTGGGACGTAGGCAAAACCTTTGCCCTGTGGATAAAATGTTCACTAGTATTTGAGTTCTGAAGTTGGAATCCAGTCAAGGTATAGATACTGCTGTTGAAACCACGCAATAATATGCAAAAGTGTCTGAACTTTTGTCAGGGTCTGCTGTCTCTTGCTCCATTAAATGTTTTTCAGTGATTGATCTGATCTGGACAACCAGACACAAATTCTGTTTGTAGAAGAAGCCAAACTCTTTGGGTAAAGGCAGTGGAAGGGAATAATTTCGGTGCTTTCAGTTTATGCTGTTACTGTGCTTGATTGCACTGAGAGATGTAACAGAAAGAGCTACATTGGATGAGAGAAACACTGAGATGGTATTTTATTGTGCTTGTGTTTATAAATATAATAAGAACTTCATAAGACAAATTAAAAACAATAGAGCAAACCCTTGAGGAACTGTTCCTAGTATAGACCATGTTTGAGGAAGGAGACTGCTTACAAAGCTGCTGGTATGGAAGTTGGCAGAAGGAGTATGCACTTCCAAATAAATGCCAATTTTTAACTGAAGAGAAGTTGGAGTTTTAAAGATGAACAGAGTATTTACTTGATTCTTCCAGCCTTCACAGTTCTTTGCTCCTTCTTCTGCGATATGTATGTCTCTAGAGTAAAAAAAAGAGTAATAAAAAAATAACACACACTGGAGTTCTCGTGTAACCCTGGGAGGAAGAATGATTTGGAAAGAAAAGTTAAAACATCTTGCCACTTTGTATATGAAAAGACATTATTGAACATTGTAATTATAATAAAGTCTGAACAAAGTAAACTGTTCTTCAGGTACCATGGATTAATTTTAGGCTGAAGTGCAATTTCCATGCTGAGCCCTTGCACATTCCCGCTGCGGGCACTGGTTTGCTTTAGCTGGCAAAGCCCTGGATACTCTCTGAGTGAGCTGGATGTGGCAGGAGGCTGCTCAGGGTGAGGGTGTGCAGTGCCTGGACATTGAGCCGCTGTTGTGTTGTTGATTTCAGCAGGGGGGAGAGGATGCTGGCTTTTTTCACCCAGAGGGCCAGACCCAGCGGCCTCAACAACCCCCGGAGCCCAAACAGCAGCCAGTGCGGAAGGTCACTTTGACAAAGGGAATGCAGCAGCACCAACAGCAGCAGCAGGCACAGATCCATTCACCAGCTCCTCAAGGAGTCAAAAACATCCAGGGAATCCATCAACCTAAAAAGGTGATTTTTAGATGCGTATTGCTGCGGAAGTTTCACTGTGTAGCTGTGTTGCTCTATTAATAACTACATTCTGTTTGTCAGTTGCTAGTGCAGGGCTGCATGACCCAGGAGATGCATAATTGCATATAAAGCTTTTAAATCTGGAGAGACTTGTTTGTACCCAGCACAGACTGGTGGTGCCCGCAGGTTTCTTCATCTGCTGACGTTCTGGCCAGCACAGCACTCCCTGGGGAAATGCATGTGTCCCGAGATAGCTGCAGTAAGAGGTGGTATCCAGCGTGCTTTCTGGCTTTAAAACCAAGAGGTTTTTTGAAGTTGTGTTTAAGCTTTCATTCTGGCTGTTTTCCTGCATATGTAGGGAGCACACCGCGACTGTTTCAGGATGTTCTTTTTGGATCCCAGAAGTTGGTATCACTCAAAATAGTTGGTGATCTTGATGTTTTGCACTGATTGTGCACTGGGAGGAGGCAGGGAAGGGTCAGGGTGGCAACAGTTCATGCCTTCTCTGCATTTGCAAGCTGACGCGTGCCTTGAACATAGCTGGTATTTTGGCTTTCAAGTTAGTTCTTGGTTTTGAACTGTTGGCCACAATCCTCCTGCTTCGTGTAAGGATAAAGTTTCCTTGCTGATGCAGAAGAATGTGAACTCATTACCTTCATAGGCTTTCCAAGTGGGAATCAAGAGACTGTGTTGTGTTGACTCAATGTTAAGTGTTAACTCTGTGTAATGTTTGTTACTCATGTTTCATTGTTATTTCTCCTCTCTCCACTGTTCAATATTTAATTTGCAAGAATTAAATCCATACATTTCCTGCTCCAGAGTATGCTGTGGTGCCAGATCCTACAGGATTTGGGGGAGAGGAACTTTGAAAAAAGTTGTTTTATTTAGCCATTTCTCCATTCTTAGAACAGAACAAGAGTTAGTAGCAGTACAGACTGGAGGTGCTTGAAGCAGTTTGCTGATCTTGTGAGTACATTAAATTTACCTGTGGGTTGAGAAGAGAAAAAGGAGAGGGATCAGCTTGTTTTTGTTGTTCAGACTCAATATATGGGAGCTGAACACACGCTGCTAATGTGATCAGTGTTGAAAACTAGGTTCTGTGTTTTTTGTCTGAGATCTTCCACTGCTTAGTTGATCAGTCTTTGCTAGATCTGAGGCTTTTAGTCTGAATGCAATATATATAACTCAATATAAAACTTGCTGCCCTTCTGAAAGATTTTGTATAAGCAGTGGATGGATATGTTAATAAGTGGCCTTTCAAATCAGCGAACAGCAACAAGCTGTTTAAAATCAACGTGTACTTTAATCAAGTCTTTAAGTAAATCGCCAACTTTTACATCACCTGTCAAATGCAGTAAGCAGAATCACTAGGTAAGTAAATCAAAATACTGTTACTTTTGTTGTTGGCAGGTCATTATGCACGGCAGAGGCAGAGGAGTAGCAGGCCAGATGGGCCGAGGACGCTTGATGCCAAATAAACAGAACCTGCGAGTGGTGGAGTGCAAACCTCAGCCCTGTATTGTGTCAGTTGAAGGGCTTTCTTCATCAACTACTGATGTCCAACTGAAAAACCTGCTGATGTCAGTGGGACCCATTCAGGTAGGTCAACCTCGGTTTATCATTTTTGTGCCAAAAGGCTTTCATTCCGGAAAGCTCAATTAATTCCCTGACACTAAATACAATGCGTGTTTATTGGTAATTTATGTTTGAAGGCACCCTCACCCACACACGCTACACCTGGTAGCAAAGACAGGCACGTGATGATATTGCGGCACGGGAGGATTTTGCTAACCATCACATTCCTGCTGCAAAATTCTCCTTCATTTTGGAGTTCCTCTGCTATCTGACATTTTCTTAAACAATACAGGCCTGTCCGTTCTGTGAGGTTTTAAAAGCCAGATGATCATATCAAAACAAATATATTTTCGGTTGCTGTTCATGTTTATATTGTTGGCTTGCACCTACTCTCTGGTTTGACATTTACCTTTTCCTGTCATGGCAGTCCTGGGGTACAAGCACTTAATGACCACTACCCAGTGGACATTTTATACTGTGTAGCACCATCTGCTTTTTCAGATGAAAACAGTCTTCTTTGGAGCATTTTATTGATCCTTCATTATTTTAGAAGGTTCTCTTTAGCAGGGACCTGTGAGCAAGGTTATGACACACACACACACTGGTGTATCTGCTGTGCAGCTTCTGTTCGTAAACTGCCTCCTGGAACTGATGTGTTACTTAAATGACTTTATGAAAGCAGGAGGTTTTCAAAGCAGTGAAGGGCTTAGGAGGCCCTGTCTGATTTGTTGTTGCTATATTTGAAAATATCAGTCAATGAATAATAAAACATAAAGATGAGAATTTTTTTTCCCCCCAGTTTTAAGTGCTCCTTTTGGCAGGATCAACATTTTTCACACAAATGCGATGCATGAATTGGAGCTGTTCTGTGAAACTTCTCTATTAGTGGGATCATCTCTCTGTTGCAAAACACACTGCTCTCCTAAAGATGAACACTCTGCCTCACTTCTTCCCAATTTAGTAAACAGAATAATGCTGAATTATTTACGTCGTCAATTCAGAGAGGTTTAATTTGTTTGGAAAAGCAAAACTACTCTCACAAAATACTTTGTGCCTTCATGTTCTGTAGTACTCTAGGAAATTACTCATATAGTTCCAAAGCACATTTATTCAGTGTTTACTTGCTAAATCTTGCATGAGAATAATAAAAGGAGATTAATAGAATCCCTGCAAGGAAATACTCGCAGTAGAGAGAAGTTATTGAGAATGTGCTAAAAAATTTATTCAGTACTTGCTCTTACATAGCAGACTCCAAACTCTAGTCTCACAATTCAATGTCACAGACTGCTCCAGAAACGTGTACTTATTGCAGAAAAAACTAAAACTACTTTTTTAATAGGATTTGATACATACCTCTGCCCTACAGAACTTGCATTCTTTCACCAGCATCAACCGTACCTTTGGAAATTACGCTTTCTAAATCATCATCTATTTTTACCTTATCAGAGGTCTGGAAGTAGTAGCTGAAAGAGATGCCTTAATTTAGCTAATGATGCAGAATGCTTTTGTGCTAATTCTGCAGTTGAATTTCAAGTGTGACTTGTAGAAGGCTAGAAATTTCCCGTCATGTTCAAGACTGAATGATGTTTCACAAGTGTGGATGGTGAGATATATGCAGGGGAGAAGTGATCCTTTGGTAGGAAGAACATGAGACTGGTTCTACCATATGCAGTATTTAACTTTTGGGGTTTGGTTTTTTTATGATACCACGAGAAGTGACACCACAGAAGCGTTAACACAGCAAATGAGGAAGAGGCGTCAGCAGCTTTAAGTGACTTGGAGGACAAGAACAGAAAACAGAATGTTTGAAAACCATTTTTATACAGATGGTGCTAGACTTGCAAAGAGGTCAATATCCTGAAGCACATGGGTGGGTTTTCTTGTGGCTGTAAGTTAATGTTCTAGGTAGTGTTTGTGCTCAGTGCTGCATGAAATCCCCTGCAACTGGGAACAGTCGGGAGGCTCTGACAGCAAAGGGAAACTCTACTTGTTTATCTCCTCCTTCATGTGTTTCATGTAAGTAACTTTGCAACGAAGAGTACAGGAGTGAGGTGCTGGAGAGCCCAGTAGTGAGGAAGGGCAGGTCACAAGCAAAGCAGAGAGATCTTGGGTAGTATAGAGCTCTGATGTTCTGAGGTGAAGTGTCGCAGCTTGATGAACTGAAATAGGAGGGATTTGGGGAGATGACTATTGTGAGAAAACAGCAAGGAGAGAAATTCTAGCTGCTTTTTTAGAAATTAGGCAAGATGCCCAGGTTTTTAGCTGGTGTTTTGATGGAGCTGAAGAAATAGTAAGAGGAGGGAATGGTGAGTCAGTTGTATCTGACTCAGTCTTTAAGGTGTAGAATATCCTATGTTTAGCTGTTGACTATATTCAGCAAAATTTTCCTTGATCAACTGAGCTCTTGAGAGGATTTTTCATTTTACTTGTCTTTGGGGAAAATGCGCTTATTTTTTGCAATTGTAAAGGAAATTGAAATCTGAATCAGAACTTAAGGAGTTACCTTCATGCCTGCATAGTATCTTGAAATGACACATGTCAACTGTCCAGCATCCAAATCCCTGGCTAAAGGTAAAGATTCACAAACTGTATACGCTTCAAATGTTAAACAAGCATCTTGCTTGAAAGTGACGTCCAAACACAGCTCAGAAATCCAAATATCCTGTATATCAATTTCTGCTGAAGTCAAGATGTGAACATGGGAATGCCTGAACTGAAAAATAGCTCCCAGAGGAGGGGAAGAAATACTTCCCAAGGATCTCTCTGCTCTTTGACAAGAAGAATAGATCATGAGCTCTTGTCCCACCTGTTAGAGGACCTCTGCTTAATCTTCACCTTTCATGCTGGGGCATTTCTAGAGTAATTGATCCCACACCAGCTCCTGTTTCCAGATACCCAAATATTTGTTACAGTGTGTTTATCCTGCATGTGTTTTCTTGGAAAGTGAATCTTTGCTGGCATAACAGACAGTTTTAACTTTTTCCACAAATAAGTCTATCAATGAAGTAAACAGGGAGGAAGAGATCACTTTGCTTTCCTGGGTACAAAAGTATCGCGTTTTCATTTTTAGCTTTTTCATGTCAGTATCATTCTCAAGGTACAAGTACCTTGTACAAACCTTGGGAAGGGAAGTTAAGAACTTCCCTCAATTTATAATGTTTGGTGCTCCAAGCTTTGCCATCAGCTTGCATTGAGGTGGTAGTTCTGTGAGTCAGGTTTTGGGTATAGCATAAGAGAAGGTGGAGGAGACAGAGCTGAAGTTGGAAATTCTCTGTTTTTCTCTTCCATACTCTAGAAATGGAGAAAATTATCTTTTCCCATATATAACCTTTGAAATACCCTCTACCACCTAATCACTGAAGACTCTAATTCTTATCCCTGCTTCACTAAAGCTGCTTTGATATTAATATTGGAGAAAAAATACCATTAAGGTTCTCAAGACACTGAATAGAAGAAAAACTTTGGGGCTTCAGGAACATCTCTTTCATCATAGCTCCATTTTACAACTCCAGCATGATGAACAAGTGCCTCCTTTCAGCATACAGTTTGTTGCCACTCTTTTTTGAGAGGGTAAGCTTTCAGAAACAAATAATGTACCTGCAGGAAAATTTGATTACTGAATCTAAAATAATTACATGTTATAAATAAAATTACGTATTCCAAAGTTGAGGAAAGTACAGAAGATTTCTGAGCACATCACCAAAATGGAGTCTCCTGAGGACTGTGCTGGAGCAGTGACATTCAGTACACATCCATCCAGAACCACTTAATAGAGCAGATTACTAAGAAGTTGCAAAGGTCATGAAAACCAATGTTTGTGGGTTTTGGGGGTTTCTTTGGTGCTCTTGAATCTGGGTTTAATGTTTATACTGTCTAAAGAAGCTTGTGTTCAACGAGTTATTGCCACCTTCAGATGAACTGGATTTTTTCAGGGTGTTGGCAGGTAAACTGGACCATTTGCCAGGTCTCCAGATAATTTGAGTACTGAGGGATGATTCTGTGGAGGTGTTACATCATCATCTTTCATCGTGTTTTCATACATCAAATGGTTGCTAACATAAAACATCGGTGCAAAAACTCAGTATTGCTTTGTGAAGACTTGGGATAATAAATTCTGATGCAAAAAAAAAAAAATAAAAGAAAAAAGAAAAACCTTTGGTATACCATTGTATATCAGAGGTGATGAGAACGTTGGGATTATTGATGTGCTTGTAGTTTACAAATATGGATTTTCCTCTGCTTGCTTAGCCATTTGTGGTCTCAGAAGGGAAAAGCAAGTGCAGTGCTGATGTGCTGTGCTCTACTTTCTTAGGGTGACAGTGCTACCTAGTGCTCAGCTGGGGTAAAGGCAGCTCTCTCTGCACTGATGTTCCAAATTGCTGAATTTGTTTTCAGTTTAAAGAGGTATGGGGGGAAATGGCAAGCACAGGTGGATGCACACACCCAGAACACGAGGGCTCCTGCAGATCAGCAGGGGGGCTCTCCACGAGGCACAGCACACAAGGTGCACTGTGACCACTGTGCTCCTTCTGCCTGAGAAAACATTTTCAGCTGTTGCAGAAGCTGTGGGAGAAGACATGGGCAGTCCTGCTCCAGCCCTGGGGCTGGGGGAACAGGAGAGCAACTCCAGCATGAGCCTGTCCAGTTCAGCCTTGCTGTAGAGCAGTATGGGAGCTGCAGGTGCCTTTCTCCTCACCTCCTCTTGCATACAGAGATGGAAAGCTGAGCACTTTTGAGGGCAGATAGTAGGAAGTCAGAAGTTGCCTGTCGCTGCCAGGAAAGATGCTTCAGGTGTCAGGAGACTGCGAGGATAATAAAAATACGTCTGCATCTATTGATGGGAGGGAAGAATAAATAGAATCCGACCATTCTCTTTAGGAGGTGCCTGCTGTGCTGCTGTTTGACTTGTTGCAGAGCAGCTTGGATCACACACTGGACACGATGTTGGTTAGAAAAGTTTACACTTTTTTTACATAGATGTGATTTAGCAGCTTCATAAGAATGCACTCCTAATGCCAAACTCACCGATGGACTAAATGTGTGGTGTATTGGGCAGTCCATTTACTGCAGTGAAAGAAATTCAATAAAGAAGGAAACTTTCGTTCCCCATGTTCTGTTGTAATCAAATTGAGTGCTTGCTCCAGTCTGAGTCCTGCCTGCTTGGTTTCCATCTCCCAGTGCTCTGTTACCTCCCTTTTGACTTTTTCCTCTCTGTGTAATCCCTGAGAGTTTTGGTGTCAAAGAGGTTTGCTTTTTGCAAGCAGTCTCTTGGCTTGGTACTCATGGCTGTCCTGCTGTTCGTCTCAAGGCTCTTGGTTTTGCAGTGAAGCTTTATTAGAGATTATTGTGCTGCCAAAATCATATCAGGTATTTCAATATTGTACAAGTGTGGATTTAATTACAGAGTGTGTGTAAAGGAGAAATTTCAGTGCAGTGTAGATCTGCAGGCCTAAAGAAATGTCTGCAGAGGGAATGGCTCTTTTATGATATTCATACTTTAATCACTGGTAATAGTTCAGTTGCAGAAAAAGCCAGAGCTGCTGATTATTTTTTAAGTTGTTGAATTAAATAGGATGTTTTAAAACAGTTTACAGGCAAACTCTGAATCAAAGGTATGAGTGATTATGAAATACTGGTTTTGTTGCATTTTCCACTCAACCCAAATCTGCATCTTCCCATGGCGGTTCCTAAGGAAGTAGAAAAAGGAGGCAGTCAAGATTGGTATGAGCTCTTTGCTGCCTAAATCCCTTCCATATAAGATACTCTTCTTCATCCCAAGCTAGTTTTTTATTTTTAATGCTGGGAATATGTTAGAATGTAATCTCTGTTCTCCAGAGTCAAATGGGAACATGCCCAGAATCCCTCTGATCTCAGGTTGCTATCAGGAAGTGCTTGCACAGTAGATCTGTACATCCAAATCTGTAAAGTAACCAGTCATTTGAAATCCCTTGGAAGTTATTGTATATGTTGTCAATCCTTTACAGCTGAGTGGATCCAGGAAGGGCTTTTCATCCTCTGGTGAACATCTGAGCAGGTCAACTTAAAGAGAAGATGTGAATGAAGTTGTTTACTCAGAACTGTGACATTCGGGAGGAGTGTGATATTTCAGTTTAGGAATTCATGATAGAAGGAGATTCTAGTGGAGCACAGTGTGGCAACAGGGAAGTCTCCTGTGGAGGAAAAGTGAGTGTCTTCCATTAAAAGAGAAGTCAGGCAATGATGGGTAGAACGCGCTGGTATCCAGAGGCTGCCTGGTCGGTTGTTCCCTCCCTCCCCTGACTGGCCCTTCAAAATCTGTACGTCACAGAATAATACCCAACTCAGATCATATACCCAAACAAACATAAAGTGATTCTGCATCCCTTTTGCTACCATAGTTTGAACACAGTGGAGGCTGAGAATTTGTATCAAAACAATGTAAATTAAATTTTTTCAGACAGTTTCCAAGTTCAAAAATAGTGTTTGTCTACTGTTAATTTATCCTTTGTTTTGCAGTCCTTAATTCTGGTCTTAAGTATAGGCATGTGTAACTACTTGTTGAGAAGGTGCTGAACGCTAGAAGTTACTGCCTTACCCTGGGCTGAGTAATGGGCGATGTTCAGGCAGTTCAGTGAAACTAAATCTGATAAAAATGCATTTAGTGTTTTCATTGCCCTTTTTTTTTTTTTCCTTTGGAAAATAAGGCAGTAATACAGTGTAAGAACATAGTACCCAAACTAATCAGTCAATAAACTTATTAATTCATAAAGTATAAATAAGTTATCTATAATAATATTTAGATACTTTGCCTAATTTTGTTAATGAGTCTGTACTGTACCAGAATGTCTTCCTCTAGTCAAATTTTTATATGTTAATTACTGAGAAGCTTCTTAATAATTTATCGTCGTGACTGTATAAAGTGCAAAATCAAATTTTGCTTTTGTGCATCTCAAGAATATTAATACAGTAATAGCTCAGTTCTTGTGAGATAAGTCACCAAACACAGCTTTGCTTTCTTCAGTTGATGACAATGGGGGTCTGGAGCATAAAGCTGTGGTAGTTGAGTGAGACCTGATGTTGTGGTGAGGGTTAGTTGGGAGCAGGAGGGCTGGAGGTGGTTCTGGAGAAGGGAGAGAAGCAGGTGACAGCAGGACATACAGGGTGCAGCTGGAAGGATGAGTCCACGGGTTCTTTTGCAGCTCTTCTTGTCCAACTGTTCACTGAAATATTCATCCTTTCAGTGATTCAAACAGATTTTTTTTCATATTAAGAGTGTCAATTTCTTTTTAACTGCAGTTCAGAGATACTTTTTTTTTTGTCAACTCTTACAGGTCTGTTGTTTCCAAATCTTATTTAAAGGCTGTGATTAATTTTTAGTCTTCAGAACTTAGACCTCAGGGATAGGACTTACTTAGTCCTTAGTTCTTTCCTAGACAGAAAAGTAGTGTCAGGAAGATGTGTATTAGATACAGTTCTATAAACCATAATAAAGTGAGATCAGTAAGGGAGGAGAACACAAACTTGAGCACCTCTGTCACCCACTGCAGCAGATAACCTCCAGAAGAAATTAATTTTATCCAGGGTCTTTCACTGGTGCTTCCTGCAGCCTGAGTGTATTCTTTTTGGTAAAATATGCTTAACTGTGTCAAGAGCTTTCTGATTAAAAAAAAAAAGTGATCTGGCAAGTGGTATTTTTAAAATCTAAATCCCATTTCCACCAGCTCAGAAACTGAGAAGTTGCAGTGACTTGGCTAAATCTTTTCATCATAGCAGCTTTCCAAAAACTATACTATGCAAATTAACCTGCTGATGCTTTTCAGATTTGCTGAATCCTTTAACTTTTACTCAGCTTTCACTTTGAAATCACAGGAGTGATGGAAATATTAAACATCTGTGATTTTCCTGCAGAGAGGGAAGTTCCCTGTCAATTACAAGAAGGTGCAAGGTAGCTACGCCAAAATTAATTACTTCAGAATCGCAGATAGGTAAGTTATAGAAAGTGGCTAAGCTGAATTGTCAGGGTTAGATACAAAGAAATATGACTTATCAGGTATCATGGCTCTTGTTAATTAAGTATCTTACCAAGAGAGTCTTACCTGTTTAAAAAAGATAGAAATAGGCAATTTTAATAGCAAATTTCATCTAGGCATTTGACGTCTTGCTTAAAATGCTGCATTAGATTGACTGAACAGGGAACACATTAGTTGGATTAAAAATTCTTTCCCTGAGAGATCCTAAAGTATGTCACCCGTAAAATGTGTCAACAAGTGGGGTTGTACGTTATTTCCCAATCAAAGTTGTTTGTCTAAAGATCTGTAGTACTTTGTTAACAGTCTAGATGATGATGATACAGAATTTTTGCAGGTAAAGTTAGAAATCCTGGAGACTGACCATCAGTGCTGGAATCATCCAAACTGGGGGATGCTGCTGAGTTCCAGGCGAGATGCAGGAGCAGAAAATTGTGTTTATACCTAACCATCAAGAGGTTATAGAAAAGTTTTAAGGTGCCTGTATACATGCATTTATGTGTGTGTCCGTATATAAATATATATAAAGCTCAGTATAAAAATGTGTTGGCTTTTTGTAGAAACTTATGCACAGAAGAGTGTTAGTAATTCTTCATTCTGCATCCAAAGCCGTAGAACAACTGAGAGCTGAATCCGAACAATTGTCTTCAGGGCCACAGCATAGGCCATTAAACATGCAAAACTCTCTGGGACATACTGGAATCACTGTGGCATGGAACTTTGAAATTGCTGTTGAAGCCTTCAGATCTGTGTTAACCTAGTTGCTGTGGAATCTCTGTGGCTTGTGTTCACAGGCAGTGGGATTTGAGGATCTCAGTTTTTCCATCCTGAGTATTCTGTGATGCTGAATACTTGCTGGATGTTCTCACTGATTGTTGGGTGTGTACCTACTTAATGTGTTAAACTTCATCCTCTCAATTTCTGAAGTGTCTTTTTGAAAATTGTTCTAACTAAAGTGCTAACTCAAAACATCAACTTTAATCTTAGTAAGTGTGATAACTTCTTATTACCAAGGCTTCAGGACTGTTCTCTGGGATCATCTTGGCCTGGAGTTCCTGCTATAGGAGGGAGCAGGGATGTGAGTTCTCCTGAGCCCTCACTGAGGTGTGCTGTATTTCTGGAGACCTCAGTACTACATATGGGGTTTTATCATAGTTAGAACATTGTGAAATGTGCTCTCACTGCAGAAGCACGTATCAGATGGACTTGCCTGGGTAGATGTGTGTTGCATGATTTCCCACTACTAGGAGGATTTGGAAGTGTTGACCTAATCCATTTGATTGGGGTTTTGTGGTGGTGTCTGTCAAAAGCTGGCCACTTGTTTCGTTAAAACAGTGTGAGGATAATGCAGTCGAGAGATGAAAACCTATCACTTTTTCCTGTTTCTGCCCTGTTTAACCCGTGGAAAGCCCTGATCCTTTAGTGTACATCAGGTAAATGACTCCAGGTGCTTGTGTGAGAAGTTGAGCTCTGACGAGTTAAGATTTCTGATGTGGTGGGAGTTTGGCTCTGGGGTTTGGTTCATCTGTATGGATTGAATCGAAGAGCTGTCATCTTTACATAATTAGTGATAGTCTGGGTTTTCCAGTTGGTGCAGTTCCTCAGTGCACCAGCTCAAAGACCTTCACCTGGGGTCCTGATTGCAGTCTCAGAAGTCTCTTTCCATTCTGTGGGCACCAGTAAAGGAAGTGAAATATGTTTCTGAAAAAAAGGAAATATGGCAAAATTTCAATTGGTTTGGTGCAAAATAAGGGGTTATTTTATTATCTTTTTGGCTTTTTGTCTCTGCAGAGTTTACAGATGCTTCCTCAACAACGGAAAGCCATAGCAAAATTTAAGGAGCCAGCACATGCTTTAGCATTTCAACAGAAATTCCACAGGTAAATAATTAAACGCTGCTGCCGCCTCAGTTCCTTCCCTCCCTTCAAAAGATAAAATCAGTCTCCTCTGCTCAATGTTTCATTAATCCAATCAAGCATCTGTTTATTAGTGACCTTCAGAGGAGCCTCCTTGTCCATTCTCCACCCCCAGAATCGCTTTGAGTACCGTGTTTAATTTCCTTTAAACTTTTAACAGGCATATGATAGATCTGTCCCACATAAATGTGGCACTGATTGTTGAGTGATGTCTGCTGAGAGAAGCCCTGGCACTCACCGAACCGTTCTGTGGAGCTACATGAGACACAGTGGCAAAACCATTGGGTTGTGAAACCTTTCAGCTTAGTCTTTGATTGCTCTGCTGAACTACGGAAAGCCCGGAGATGTCCTCAAGAAGAGATGGGTTTGAGAGGATCTGCAAAGGTGGAATTTCTGTTCGGTTTCATCACATTCTGTTGTAACCACATGGAGTTAGAGATTAATTTTTTTTTTTCAAAATGCTTTCAATGCATGTAGACACTGTTCTTCAAGATCCTACTGTGTGACCACAGTGACTTGAGAGAGAATGTTTACAGCGAAAGATTGAAAAACTTTCTTCATAGCAAAGAATATTTGATAATGGTTGCTCTTATCTTCAGTGCAAGGTATTGGAATGAAAACTCATTTTTCTAACCAAAATACATTAGTTGCATTGTATATCTGAGAGCACAGAAGGTATTCTTGCATAGATTTGAACGTGGTCTGTTTCACTGAATAGCAGTTTGCGAGAAGCTTTGGAGGTGACACTGGAAAATTGTAGTTTCGATCTTTGTAAATAAGTCTGTCTTTGCGTTTTTCTATTCCAACATAGATTTCCATCTTCTCTTTCCAAATCCACTTATTCCATAAAACCCTGTGCAGGAATTACACTGCTGTATTTTCCCTTGTTTTTTAAAAACAGGGATCTTCACCCTTCAGCAGCATCGTGGGGTAGTGAACTCCAGGTTGTAATTAGGTTTTAAATAAGGAGGAAAAAGAAGTATTTGATGGGTCACTCAAAAAATGTTACACAAGAGGAGTGGTGCATTCCTGATAGTTCTTTTGGGCTAGTGTGTCATGGTTGCCTTATGCTTTATTTTGATTAGGTTTTTTCTTTGAGATTTGTTTGATTGATGCTGAACCTTAAGAAACCCATAATGGAAAGGACTTGTTTTGATGTGTTGTTCCTGATACGTATAGTACTATAAGGACATTGTAAATCTCCCAGTGAACGTGTCAGATCCCAAAAATTCTTTGCAAACATTAAGAAGCTTTTATTTTACTCAAAGTGAAATTCATTCCTTTTGCTTAGAACCATCTAGATGGTGTTGCCAAAGGAACAATTTTTTCAGTTACTTCTGAATAAACTTATTAAAATGTCATCTTTATATTGGATTCCCGTTTTTATGAACATTTCCTTAGTTTTTAGACATGAGCTTTTGCTTCATGCTTTATTTTAAGAATGCTCTTAGGCACTCCACCTACTGTTTGAAGGGGGGGCCCTTACAGAAACCATGTAGGTTTGTTACCTGAGTGACTGCAGAAGAACACTATTGGTATGTAATGAAAAAGCTACAAATGGGGTCCAAAATAGGTGTGCCAAGTGGAAAAGGATGAGCTAAGCAATTTTGTAGTACTGTAGATTTTAATTTTTTTTAATTTTTTTTTTTTTTGAGTTAGTGGTAACCAAATCACAAATGCCTAATTGGCTTTCTTACACTTCTGGTCCAGATTTTCAATTAAGTGTAAGTTACCAAAAATAATGATTGACTGACTACTGTCAAAAGTCTTCTAGGTAAACCTGCTCTCTGTTCATTGTAATAACGTGGTACTTTGGAAATACTGCACTGGGGAAAACGGTTGAGAGAATACCCTAAGTCCATTTACAACTTAATAATGAGACCCAGTAACGTGATGGGAATTTTTTCATGGAAGTGAGGTTTACACCCACCTGTATAGTTCCCCATTTATGCATAAAGCTTAAAAACAGCCAACACAGCTACTGTACATGAAGTGCTATTAGTGCTTCAGGGTAAACCCAAGCCCAGGACAGAGCATGAGCTGCAGGCAGGAAGTGCCCAGTGGGATGGACCCCAAAGACCTGCAAGCACCAAGCTATTTAACTCCTCACACCATCAGCTCTAGGACCTCTACGCTGCCTCCCCAGGTTGTGTAATTTTTATTCTTAAGAAATAAATGCTTTTCTAAACAGTTACACTGTCAGGGAGCAGCTTCTCTGCAATGAGAAGAGTGGGAAGATATCTCAGAGTGGAGTGATGGTAGTGCGTGTCTGGAAATCTGGGTTAGATGCAAACGCCAGACAGGCCAGCAGCTGAGTTCAGCAGTAGGAACATCTGCAGTTGATCAGCTGTCCTGTCATAAGCAAATGTTATTGGGGTTAGAGGGTTTCTTGGAGCCTAAGAATATGGGTTTGATTCAAAAGTCAAAGAAGTTTGGAGAAACGCTCCTGCTTTGGGTTTTGAATCCATCCCAAAGAGGTTGAGGTTCAGCCAACTTAAGTTTTAAAAATTTTTATTCAGTGGGGTTTTATTTTTTTTTTTTAATTCTTTTTTTGAGACAAATGTGTGGCTTTGGAATAAAGACTTGAAATGGCCTCAAATCTATTTAAATGTAGGAGTGATGTGAGCAATGCCTGTTTAATGACTAGATGCATCCTCTTAACAGCAGTTGCAGTAGATTACTGCTTGTGCATAGACAGGGTATGGGTGGATTGCTGGGGTTTAATTTAGCTGCTTACTGCAGTACCTGGATATTTACTATATGTAAACATACTATATGTATGTATGTCTATATTTGTTTTATTATACACATACATACATAATCACACCCTCTGCTGTCACCATATCTCTCTAATATCTTTTAAAAACTCAGTAGCAAAAGTAGCAATTAGGTGAGTCATTTGTTAAAATGTTTGTGTTCTCTTAGTTCTCAAATCCTAAGTCAAAACTGGATGATACAGCTCTTTTAGATCCATCTGTTGTCTCCTCCCAAAAAAAACCCAAAGGAAGTAGAGGTAAAGCTAGACAGACGTGTTCTTGCCATGTTCTCTCCCAGCACATAGATAAATCTGAGCGTCTTAAGTTAACTTTCTTGGAAGATCTGTTGCAACCATTATCTTGTTCTTTCTTTATCATGAACTCACAATACGATGCAAAATGGAAAAAAAAAAAAAAGGCATTTGATGTAGTATGTAAATATTGATCTTTTAAAATTAAAATGTTACTCAAAGTGCTTACAGTCAACCACATCTTAGCTATTTGTTAGTTTTTTTGTGTTGTCTTATCCAAGTTTAATGGATACAGTTCCATAAATGTTGATGTGTTTTTGTGTATATCTTCAAATTTTTATAAAGATGATAGTAAGTCAATACATATATCCTGACCTGTGTATTATTTGTTCAGTTTTTATTAGCATAATTTTATAATTATTTTAATAGGCAACTCCAGTAGGTGGTTGTATGAAACCATTTTGGTTTTTTTTCCCCAAATTATTTTGTTTCCATCTTGTAGCACTGGAAAATTCACTTTATAATTAATCATATTTTGCTTTGACTAAAAGATTGGATTACCCATATGATCTGTGGTATTTTAGTAGAATGTTCTACTTCTGTTTTATTAAAAAAAAACCCTAAGACAACTCTGTCCTTTAACTTTTGAGGGAAAATACAGTGCACTGTCAGACCAAGGCCTGGGGTTTGTAGGTGTGTTCCATTGTGCTGTACAGGTACAAATTGGGTCTGTCGTGTAATGTTGTTCTCAAAAGTTTGGGATATTTTGGTTTTGCACGTAATTCTGGTTGGTCGTGTAGCAAGTTCCTCTCAATTTTGGCACATGTGCTGTGTGATGGAGGGGTGTGCAGTGTTGGAAAATGCTCGGGGTCGGTGGTGCTGGGCAGGAGGAAGAGGAGGGCAGATCTGTAGCATCTTCATAGCCAGGGGAGCTGCCACTTAAACAATTATCTCTGAGCAGTGGCAGAGAATAAATTTAGACAGGGATACTGCTCTCAGCCCACATGTGTGTCCAGGGTGACTTTGGGAAAGAAGGGTAAAATAGGAGCACCCACTCTGTAAGGTATCTTCAGACGCCTAGTTTTTATTCCCTTAGTTCAAATCTGAAGATTCACTTCAGATTTCCAAATTTCTGTAAGAAAGTCCTTCTAGCCATCAAAATGCCAAGCAGACTGAGCATTTTAATTCTTCCGTGTTAGGTTTCCACTGGGAAGATATAGATGAGAATTAAAGGTTATTTCAGAACAACCTTGGGGGGGGGAGTGTTCAGGTTTTCCCTTAGCATTAGCTACATGGTATAAGAAAAAACCTTTTACTTGGTGCTGATTTTTTTTAATCTTTTTTAAAATATGGTATCCTTTATCTGTTTATCTTGAAATTATGCAGTTTCCCTGGAAGCTGCTGTAGGCACTTCCTGTCACTACACACAGTAACTGCGTGTCTGTATGTGTGTGTGGGTGTGTTGCCCTTGTAGCTGGGGTGAGAGGGTGGGTGGGAGGCTGAGAGGTTTCTTTTCTTGAGTTTTTGGGTTTTTGTTTTTTGGGGGTTTTCTTGGCTTTTTTTTGTTTTGTCTACTTAAGGGATACCCTGGATTTGTTCTCTGGCATAGTATTGTGTTGTGCTTGTCGTTCCTGTAGTACTGTGTCTGTGATACTCGAGTCATGATGCTCGAAAATAGAAATCTGGCTTCACCTGTTTGCTGTCAAAAAGGCATTTTTGTTCAGAGAGACACAAAACCTTTTTTTTTTTTAATGCATTTTTTTGTACTTTAATTTTTTTTTAGCAGCATGTTCGGTGAGATATTAAATGTAAAGGAAACACATCCTAAACAGATTGCAGAAAGTTAGCTATATTATAAAGGTCATTTAGGGTAACAAAGGCCTTTTGTTTCAATGTTACCTTAAATCATGCCTTATGCTCTAATTAATTCATAAACATAATACTTGAAAGTATTTTACCTTCAATTAGTATCGAATCCTAAGGATTTTCTGTAAGGTTTTTTTGTAACCTGTTTTTTTAATCATGGAGATGACTTATTATCCACATGAGCACAGGGTCTCATGTACAAAAACAGATTCATATTGGATCCCTGCGTATGCCAACTTCTGGTATAATATGGTTGGGAAGGATCATTTTGGTCTTTATAACGCTGCTTTTGGCAGGGTTGGGGTGTTTAATTAAAAAAAAAAAAAAAAAGCCAAAAAACTAAAACAAAACACTCCATCTTCTACTTCTCTGCATATTTTGGTGGAAAGTGTGGTCCTTTTTGCACTAAAGAAAACCTCAAGGGGAAAGTTAATCGCATGGGGTCTTTTAGGTGCCTGTGTTGCTCTCTCCTTTCTTGTTTGGATGCACTGATTTTTCTAACTAACTGGAAATGGGCTTTATACAAACACTTTTTCAACAGGTTACATGGCTTTTATTAATGTAACAGCACTTGGGTTAAGTGGGTTTTAGTATCTAAATTTTAAACAGTATTACAGATTACAAATATTTTTGTAAGAGAATCTGTGTACAGTAAAATGTGTGCAGTTAAATGTAGCTGTATTGCAATGTGTGTAGTCAGAAGATCACAGTTTCAAATCCTACTGTGTTAATGTTATGTTTGTTCAGGATTTTCTTTGTGTGCATCTAGTGGTTTTTAATATGCATTGTATTTTTCTCCTAGTGTCCCTCAGGCTGAGTTTGGAACACCTTAGAGTTTTACTTCTTTTTCTAGAATAACAAAACTGTTTGTTTGCAGGTTTTCTTTTTCAGATGATGAAACGTCTTTCAACAGTTTAACTTCTAATGAACTGAGATTTTCACTTACAGCAAAGACAAGATGCTAACACTCATTTATTCACAGCTGATCTTCTGTTACCATTGCATACAATTTTATTGATAAAAGATCCCTTGGAATAAGTCAACTTTCTTTTTTCCTTTGGTACCTTTTGCCCACTACCCTATGCTTTACTTCATTTCCATCTCATTTGCCCCCATTTTTCCATTCCCTCGAGGATATTTGTATCCTTATTCTGTTCCTGCTCTTTTCACTCTGTCTCTCTGGATGTTTTCCTGTCTGTGTGCAGTGCATTTGGTCTTTTGCTCCCTTTTCCGTTCTTTCAGCTCTTTTAGTGTTCCTGAAGCCTAGATCTCCTACCCTGAAAGCCTGGCTTTCTGTACTTTCCTTTGCAGACTGTGGTGTGTGAAGGTGAGGTTGCTTTTGTACAGGTATCACATCTTAGGAGGTGCTGCCCATCCCAGAGCACTGGAGAAGCATCACTTAACACTTTTGCTTTGCAGTTTTACCCGTGTTGGAGAATTTAAACGTGTTGTTCACATGCTTTAGCATTTGTGACAAGACAGGGTAACAGGATTAACAACTCTTTTATCCTTTTCACTTTTCCAGGAGTTCTGTTCTTGAATTCAGTGATAGTAATAGCACTTTTTCTTATTGCCACGTAGAAATACGAACACTGTCGACATGATTCTACCTCCTATTACTATTACTGAATGTGATCCTTCCTAACCTGTAAAGTCTTAAGCAGTGTGTATATATCTGGGTGCTTTGAGAATCATTTCAAGTGTACTGCTCTAATCTGGATTGCAGAGTTTGTTTATTGGCAGTTCAGGATATAAATTCAGCAGCCCGACTCTATCATACTGACTCCACTGGGAGTGCGTCTGCCTCATGTTTTCTTCGGCATCATCTGCACAAGGTGTTGACTGCTAATTTCTGAGTGTAATACTGAACTTTACGAAATCCTCTGCTTGCATAAGAGATCTTTCTGTCATACCTATTGAAGTGAATGTAAAAATGGAAACACAAAGATGATCTCATGTACAAGCTTTCTTTTACTACATGTAATTCCGTGTTTAAAATGTGAACATGTAAATATGTTTATTGTACCTAAAATATGTCAATAAAACTTGATTTTTATAAGTTCTTACGTTGTTGCTTGGTGTACAGCTTTAACTTCAAACTTTTTTAAAAAGGCTTCATATGCCAGATTATTTTACCATTTTTATTATGGTAACATCTCTGGACTTTTACTTTTACATCAGCATCATAGCATGGGGGTTCTTCCATAGCTGTGCAAAGGATGGAAACAAAAGTGGTTGAGGATAAGTGATGGTGAAAGGGGCTTGTGCTTGTGTGCGTAGTGTAAAGGGTCTGGAGCCTAAGAAAGATCTTATAACATGTATAGGAGGAAAGCTTGTCAGCTTAAAAATGTTTCTTGTGCTTTTTAGCCATACTGACATGTGTAATAAAAGATCTCTACTTTCAAATATTGCCCATCTTAATTTATAACCTAAAGAGAAGACCTTGCCAAACTCAGTTTGGTCACCATCAATTGTTTTCTGAACACATTATATTAACGTAAATGGTCTTTTGTGTCTCAAGAAAAGAGGTCAGGATCAGCTGTCTTGCACTTTTTAGTGCAAGGGGTAGAGGGTTTTAGTAGTTTTTAAAAATTATTCACAAAGTTAAATGTAAAAAGTCCCACTGTCATCCTGGTATCTCTGGAAGTGGCACTTGTGATCCAGCATACACGTTTCCAGGGAAGCATTACTGACATGTCACATCGTTACTGGGGGTAGATCTCAAGAGAACATCATTACCTGGGGACAGATGAATGATACCCCAAGCTGTTTGTTCTGCTTTTGCCCTGATAGAGGACATGTAGTGACAAGCAATGCAGTGACCTTAGAAAGCTCATCAAGGTATAAAGAATGCCTCTGATGCAGTGATTTAAATAGTGAGCCAGTAGGAATAACCGTCTTTGTTTACAAAGTTCCAACTTAGTTTCCAACTTGTGATTTTGTTTTGAATTAACAGTAGGAGCACACTGTAAATATCCATCTGACTGCAGCGTGACCTCTTTTACATCTCCTCCTCTAGATAAGGCTCCAACCAAAGTGAACCTCTCCAAAACCCCTTTAACCCCTCACTTGATGACTTCTGTCTCCTCCTTTCTTTGTGCTTTCTTTCCCTACCTCTGCTGATCTGTAGTCTTGGGGCAGGAATTTGTGTTTTAGCAAAGTTGATGCACTCCTGAGCATCGACCCAGCAGTCCACTCTTGGCATATACTGAATGTGTTGACCATTTCACACCACGGGGGAAACACAAGCTCCCTTTTTGAGAGTGCAGGTAAGGGTTGGGCATACAAGTCTGTGGTCTTTAGAAGTTAAAATGTCCTGCTGATGAACTTGTCATTTTGTAAGATTGCAGGATTCATGCAGGGATGCGCTTTGAGAACTGGAAGGCGGACAACTGCAAAGAGATGGAGGAAATCAATGGGGCTGAAGAGTAGTTATTGAAGGGATGGAAAGGGAGTGACCAAGGGAGGTACAAATAAACCTTTAAAATCAAAAATGCCTAGTGGAGTGCTTCAAAAATTGGTCTTTATTGACCTTAATTAATTTGTAATGATTTGGGCAGGAAGAGTTGGCTGTATTCACCAAAGCGTTCTGGGAGACAAATGAGGGAGGGCTCAGAAAAGGAGTAGGGTCAGAGTATCTTAGAGGAATTGGATGAACTAGAGAATTAGAATAATAGAGGTGAGATTAAATTTTATCTTGCAAAGTGCAAGAGAATGCACTCTGGTATTAATAAATAAGGATTTTTTTTCTGTAAGAGTCACTGGGAAAAGAAGAAGAGCAGTGAATTAATTGCAGATACCTGATCTGCAGATGTGATCTAAGAGAAAAAAGACAACTGCCTTGTTAGGCTGGATGCATGAGGCACTTCCAGAATTGAGTTGTTAGCATGTGTATGTGTAGTGCTGGACTTCAAAATAGCAACCCAATCAACTACCTCCCTACTGCCCTAGGAGGAAATACTCAGTGAAATTTATTTGAGGAAGGTTTTTTGAATGGTTCAACTCTCAAAGATTATCTCTGCTTTTGCTCTACACATTCAGCCTTTGAAAGACCAGGGCTTAAGCTACAGAAAACATCCTTAGCTTGGGGTCAATGAGAATTGACTGGTCACATGGTGCCACTGCTCCTTGGTTTCAGATGTCAGTTCCTGTAACTGCTGAATATACATTAAATATTTTCACCCATCCATGCTGCTCTGGAAAGATCCCAGGGGAAGGTATGCCTTCAACTGGTGAAAAATTAAAGATGATGACTAGGAAAATCGTTCTGTGGAAATGTGGTTGGCATTGGGGATGCTTTGGAGAGGACATGAGAGTTAAGCATTTCTATTTCTTCTGGCTCTAGTCCAGTATTTCACTGATTGTTACCTAATTAACAACCTTTTCATTAAATTACTCCTGAGAGGATTCTACTTTCATAAGAAGGATTTTAAGAGAGCACAAGGATGGACTGATTAGCCCCACAGCCCTTTCCAGTCCTGTTTTCCTGGGTCTCAGACAAATTAGGGTGTGTCTTCTGAAACTGTGGTATTCCTGTACACCATCACACAGCCTCTACTTGAAAAAGCCAGTAAGAACAGAGGGAGGGGGTTTGGGAGGCTTTTGTCTTCATGTATCTATGGAGTGAGTCAGGTGCCTTCCACAGCCTTAGTTAACGTGGATCCCACACTGCAGGACTTGAGAACTGGGGAAATAGCTGAAAGCTTCAAAGAAAAAAGTGGAAGCCAGCAGTTCCATTTGTTTTGATAAGGCTCAAACGGTGTTCAGGGGGTTGAGATGCCTGGCTGCTCTTATAGACCTCATTGCAGAGGACAGCAGGGTCTTCAAGCTGACTTTTTCAATATCCATCACAGGAATTTGGGGAACTCTCACAAATATGCAGTGTCTGTTGAGTGCTGCACAGACCTAAATGGTCCTGGGTCAGGTACTGGTGGGCATAGGCTATTCTGGGTAATATTTATGTTAGTAGTGTTAGCTGGCATTGAGTATTTTGCATGCAAGCAAAATCCAGCTCACTAGCGGCGTCTGATTGTTAAAAAATGATAGTACCTTTTTGAATTCTAATACTTTAGGAGAACTTGATAGCAAATCAAATTGCAGCTAACACTCTGAACCCTCACCAACTGAATCCTTCCTACTTTGTGCTTCGGTAAAATAGAAGTGCTGCTGTGAATTTGCTCCAGGATGGATTTAAGATTTCTCTGCAGATATTCAGCAGCCCTGATACCAGAAGGCTTGTGTTCATTCACTATGGTGAGGAAAATTCATGGATCACATCATAAGAGGGAAGATGTGGTTGTTCCTGGGTCCTCCTTGTGCTACTGTTAATCAGCCATATCCAGAGGGAGGATGCATGTCACCTTTAATGGGGGCGAGGAGCAGGAGGAATGTAATCATCCCTCATCAGCGAGACCCTCAATCACTGCACTCCAAACAGCTGGGGGTACGTAACCTCATCTTCATTTGAAAATTTTAGTACCTTTTCTCTTAGCTGCCTCCATTTTATGCCTTTTTTTTTTCCCCTCATAAATTTTTATGATTTTTTTTTTTAAAGGAGAATTTATGGGCAAAATGGCAGAGACCGTGTGAAATGTGGAAGAGCTAAAAGGCTATCACTGCGGTAAATGAGGCTAATGGTTCTTTACCACCAGCTGTTTAGAGTTCAGTGATTGAGTCTAACTGACAAGAAATAATTACCCCCTCTCAGAGAGGTGAAATGGGCCCTCACACTGTGAATGCTGCTGATGAAGGGGCTGTCCCAGGAGAAGGCAGGATCCTTTCCAGCAGTTTCTGTGCATACATCTTGGATCCTTAAACCTCTCCCAGCGTCTTGCACTAAGGTTTTCTTAGTGTGGTTTTTTTATTAGCGTGGTGTCCTTCAGTGACTCAGCACATCCCTCCTGCCCTTCTGGTCCCAGGGAGGTTCAAAACCTGGAGACAATATCTTGCAGGGATGAGCCCAGAGCCAAGATATCCCCTGCATTATTAATTAAAACTGGTGACTTTCTCTTAGCCCATTTTATTTCAAAGCAAGAGCCCTCATGCTTCTTATTGCAAAGATGTGTGTTAGAATCTAAAAGCACCTGTTTTGTTCTAATCAATTGCAGGGAACAAATATGGTGAGTGCATTTGTTCACAGGCCAGAGAGGGTGAATACCTTGGCTTAGGCTGGGGAAGGAAAGCCCTTGCAGTCCTCCAGTCATAAACCTGCATCCTCTCACATCATGCTGGAGCCAAATCCCATTTAAAAAAAAAAAAAATTTTAAAAAAAATCAAACCCTAAATATTTTGAATATGCAAGAAACATGAGATGAAACACAAAAATAAGCATGTCTTGAATGCCACTACATTTCTCTGGCTTTAATAGTTATGTTACTACATTGATGAGGATACAAACACTTCAGATACATTGAAAATGATGTCTCTAACGACTAAATTAATTATTATTATGCAGGAGCCCATCTGAGGTCATGCTGTGTACTGCCCCAGTGAAACCAGGGGCCATGTCAGGTCAGCTCAGACGGGTGGGAGGAGGCTCTGGCCTCAGTTTAACAACATTACATCACTCACCTGGTTTCTTTAGAAGATGATGACCGTGGTCATCACCAGATGGCTGACCTGAGCCACCGTGGTGCACGCAGAGCTTGGTGGAGCCTCAGCAGAGAAGGAACAGCTCAGGGACGCTCTGCATCAGCCTCTGTTTCACTGCTCCTCTTTTGAGTGGCTGTTTCTGATGAGGCTCTGCATTTTGAGACGAGAATTTTCCCCATGAAATGCCCCAGGTCCTGTGGGTTGTAACAGGGCAGTCAGTGCACATGCAGCATGTCACCAGTTTGGCCTCCTCCTGCTATGAGGTGCTGTCTTCTTGGCTTCTTCCCCCTCAGTTTGGCCTCAGAAGGAGAAAGGATGTAACCAGTGATAAGGTAGTATGTGAGAGATTGCCAAGCCTCAGGGGCAGCATCCTCTGAGCATTCTGTATGTGGGAGCTGCTGCATCCTTACTTTACCCCTCCTCTCGTGGCAGTTGAATGAAGCCGGTGGTTCACTGACCACAGAAATACTTGTTTTATCTAAATAGTATAAATAAGTACCGCCAAAAAAAACCTAAAAATGCCCCAAAGGAGCCCAAAAATCCCACAGGCAAAAGTAGCCAACCCATCACATGTAAAGACCCAACCAGGAAAGGCCTCTGTCCTCCCATCCACCACCAGTGCCTCGCAAGCACAGGCTCCTGGTCACCAGTGTGGCCCAACAGCTCTCCCAGCTTCACATGTTTGCTAAAACATAAACACTGAGGACAGGGCTTTCCCTCTCTGAACCCTCGGTGACCATGCCTGATGATTGAATCATCCTTTAAATGCCTTTCAAAAGCACTCAGTATAATCTTCTCCGCAAGTTCTCCAGGAACTGTGGTTGGACTAACAGGTCTGTCGTTCCCTGGGTCTTCCCTCACACCCTCTTTGTGGATTGGAGTAACAGTGGGCAGTTCCCATCAGCAGGGAGCTCCCCAGACTTCCAGGACCTTTGGTAGATCATCAAGAGGGGTCCTGCCGTAACATCTGCTCGCTCCTTCAGAGTTCCAGGATGAATCCCATCCAGCCCCCTGGGCTTGTGAGTGTCCAGGTGGTACAGCTGGCCCCTTAAAATGGAGGGGACAAATTAGACCCAGGATCTCCAGCCGTGGGGGCTTGGCTGCAGGGTGAGGGCTCAGGGGAAGGCAGTGCTCCCTCCCAGGGATCAGGAGACACGTGAGGGAAGGTGAGGAGGAACCTTCGACGCCAAAGCACGGACTGGGTGACCAAATGTTGAGGTGCAGAGACAACCAGAAAGGAGTGAGGTTTTTCTCCCTCCTGGAAAAAAGAAATTAGTTCAGGGTTTATTTCCCTTCCGGCTTTTTCCTTTGTACCTGGCTGCTTCTGTTCTTTCCAAAAACTTCTTTGTAAAGCAGAGGAAGGGTTTGGGGTGACAGGAGCCCCCAGAGCACAGCCCCAAGTCAGGGTTTGGGCCAGGGAGGGAGACTCAGCTAGTGGGGAAACATGAGTCCTGCTCTCACCATGCTTCAGCGTGTCCTTAAGTCTCCATCTTCAGGAGCCATGCCATCAACACCTTACAGGCTCCTGTCTGTGGGGTCAAGGTATTGAAGGTAAGCATTTTTGGAACACCAGAAACTTCAAAGCAAATGAAAAAATGCTGACACTACTGTAGTAATTCTACTCAGATCTCCTGGATTTTGGTTTGAAGTGCAGAGAGGGCAAAAGAATGGAGGGGAACCTTCTCCATGAAGGTGGTGTTTATTTACAAGATATGTGGGACTGCTTCCTGAGTGAAGGTGGGAAGTTACCCATGACAAGATGCATGAAAGCCAAGCTTCACAAAAGTTCTCAGATTTTTCTCAGGTTGCCTTATGTTAGTGAGTGTCTTAAGGGAGGATGTGCCAGGGTGAGAGACAGAGTGAACGATTCTTGCCAACTCTGTGATTTTTTGGCCCTGGTTGCAAGGACTCATGCTGGGCAAGAAGGTACAAAGGCTTTTCTTCTTCCTCAACCTCATAAACTCAAGTCTGGTATACGGCCTTCAACCACACCTTTGCTCATACCCAGGGCCAGCAATCCATGGTGCAATTCCCACAGGCATGGGGAGAAATATTTCTCCCAGGACAGCACCTCCCAAACACTCTGCCCAAACTGTGCTGCCTGTTCTAGCACAACCATTGGCATGAGGGAGCTCTCTCCCACCTGAGAAGGGGACCCTCCATCCTGGAAAGAGCCTGCGCCCATCTCAAATCCTTTTTGTGGGTTAGAGATCCAATTTTAGTGCTTACCTTCCCCTTCCTCCCTCCTCCTGTCTCCACAATAATATTTCCTGATGGAAGGACATGGCACAGGATGGAACAGTGAGGTGCACAGAAGTGATGCTGAGCCACTGGGAGGGCTGATACTGAACAACATGTTGGTCATGCCAGAGTTTTATCTGCTCATGCCAAGCCCAGAAGTGCAGGGAGAGGTGTCTGTCCAGGGGCTGGTGTGCTGAGAGGGGGCTGGGAGCTGGCAGCAGGCAAGAAGAACAAGATCACATTTCCCACAGGAATATGGTCCTCGTGCCACGATTAGAAACACCCCATGGAAACACACATACACACAAAAAAACAAATCAAAGGACCCCTTGTTGCAGTTTTACACCAGAATTGTTTACACCAAATGCCCCAGAATATTCTCAGAGAACTGGTTTTAACATGTGATTTTTGGAAAGGGCGTGAAAAAAACGTACGTCAGACTGAGCCAGAAATGTAACCAGACTGAAACTCATTTACAGGAAATAATTACCAGTGTTTTGGGCAGGGTTTTTTTCTTTTTTTTCCCCCCTGGCATCCCCAGCAGTCTTTAGACACAAGCATAATGAACAGGCAAGCAGTTCTGGAAATGTAGCCTGCTGCAGTCTGGACTGGCAGGGAGAGGATGCTCCTTGCATTGGGCTGTTCATGAGGGGTGGTGAGCTTGAGATGCTCATCCAAAGTAACTCTGGAAGAAAATATTCAACTTGTAAAAAGACTGAGTAAAGAGCAAGGTATTTCCCTGGGGAATGTGAGCATGGGTACCCCATTCATGCCAAGCCCTGATGGAAGAGGAGCTCAACCCCCCTCAGCACCGGGGCATCCAGACCCAACCTCGTTCCCCCGTGCTGCCCTCGCTGCCCAATGCAGGTATTTGGCCCGCTCTGCCACCATCATTGCTGTGGCTGAGGAGGCCATGACAAAATTTGTCTGTCCTCAGTCCTTTTACTGGATTTTAGCCTCAGCTGAGAAGGTTCCCCAGGCTCTGGTGTCATCCTTGCTAATGGAAGCAAGAACTTTGCTGGAGGATTCAGTGGAAACACGAACCAGGTCACAACCATCCTCCAGGCAGTAAACCAAAGTATCATAGGATGGTTTAGGTTGGAAAAGACCCCTGAGATCGCTGAGTTCAGCTGCTAACCCAGTCCTGCCAAGCCCTCACTAAACCATGTCCCCAAGTGCCACATCTACACTTCTTTTAAATACTTCCAGGGATGTTGAGTCCACTGCTTCTGTGGGCAGCCTATTTCAGTGCTTCACAATCCTTTCTGTGAAGAAATATTTCCCTAAAATCCAATCTAAACCTCCCCTGGAGGAACTTGAGGCCATTTCCCCTTGCCCTATCACTTGTTTCTTGGAGAAGAGAGCAACTCCCATCTGGTTGCCACATCCTTTCAGATTGTTGTAGAGAGCAATAAGGTCTCCCCTGAGCTTTCTTTTCTCCAGACTTTGGAGATAAGGTAGAGAACAATGGTTTAACTCAATTTTGTTGCTCAGTCACAGTGTTTGAGGGATGCCAGAGCCTGGCTAATGTGAGGCACCTCTTTATCTGCTGGTGGATGGCAGAGAAAACCATAACACACCACAAGCTCAGTCACTGAGGCCATTTCTTATCTATATTTGGCAGACCCAAAAATTCCCAGGCTGTTGTGGTGTGTGATACTTCTTTAGAACCAGTGTTGGCAGTTGGTGCTGATTGAAATCCCATCAGCCTAAGTTGGAAAAGAGGTTTTGGATGGTAGTGGGAAAGAGGTGTAATGCCTGCAATGTGGTCTCCATACTGCTGGCTGCTTTCTAAATGAGCTTCATTATACATATAATTAAAGGAAGAGAGCTGAATGCTATTTAGCCATGTTTTAGGAGTATTAATTTAAAGACTGAGGGCACCTGGAGATTAAATGAATTAACTCGCAACCGAATCAGGTTAATTGTCATTTTCTTTACCTGGAATGAAGCTGAAAATGGAAGTTTTTAATTCAATATAATTGTGGATTTATTAAAGAAGAGCAGGTTCTTGAACAGAAGGAAACTGTGAGAAATAATGAATCGGGAGCCAAAGCAGACAATGGAAAACCTGGATGACAGTGTGGGCTCTGGGACTGGGGAGCACAGAGTGAGCATACCCAGTGGGCCAAAATTGGACTCTGCATCGGGCAGTACCCTGTGCACCCTTCTGTGGTGGGGTGATGCTCCTGGTCAGGAGCAGAGCTGACCTATGCCCACACTGCAGAGGCCATAACTTCACTTCCTACCCACATCACATCAGCCCTTTCACTGCAACCACTAAAAATAACATGAGCCGTGAGAGCTCCCAGTCACCTCACCTGGACATCCCATCCACCTGGACATCCAGGCATCCTGTCCAGGCCTGCACACCTGTTCCTGCAGCTCAGTCTAGAGCTCTCCCCTGCCCTCTGGGTTTGACAGGCCTGATTTACTGGAGCTTGAGTCAGAATGGGTATCCTCAGTGTAACCTGTGCATCTACCCATCTCCTAAGTGCTACTCTGACACATATAGGTTAGGCTTGTCAGTCCTGGAAATCTCTTCTGACGTATAAGTGCAAGCTAAACACTGCTTTAAATAATAAGTAATTAGCTATAGTGACACATATGGAACCTGGTGAAATTCCTGTATTGCTGAGTGCTTATTTTTCCATGGCCGATGTGGCCGAGCAGTGTTAATGTACATAAAGGATGAGCAATCTTTCGGTAGAGGACTTGTTTCCATCTTTCAGAGTACACAAACCCCAGGGTTTCTTCCTACATCTCTGTCATCGTCAGACTCACTTGAATTCTAAGGTAAAAATTCAGATTTGAAACACCTTTCCTCCTATGCCCATGTGCTGCTTCCCAAAGCTTTTCCCCTAACTCTAGTGGAAATACCTCACCTGATACCTCTTAGCATCATATTAACATTTTTCATGGACATGCCACATTCCTGATGGTTACAAGGATGTGACAAATTCCTGTAGGACTCACTTCCCCTCTCTTGCCTCCCGTTTCTTGTAGGAATAATTGTTCTTACTCACAAGAAGCACTTCTGATTATAATTTTCTCATAATTTCTCATAATTTTGGTCAAGGTTGTCTCATACTTCCTGACCTGTATGTTGGTGACATTTATTGACCATGGCAGCTCTCCTCTTGTCACCCACCACAGCATGCTCCTAAATTTCTACCAGGGGCATTAGAATAGATGAGTGAAACAATCAACGCTTGAGGAAATCCATTCTTCTCCTTTTTCCACAGTGAGCCCTTCACAGCCCCTCATTGCCAAGCCTTCAGCTTGCACATCAGCTTTGCTTGTTTCCATCTTTTCGGCCTTAGGTGGCAAATACTAAATGTCACATCATTGCAAACTCTTCTTAGATCAATTGTTCTGTTTAAAAATAAAATAAAATCGCTGACTTTATCAAAGAACAATTCTACATTAACCAACCCAATCAATCGGGTACTTTATACTCCATTTTCTGTTTGGCTATCTTTGATCCTTCTTTCATCTAAAAACCTGTTCTGTTTTCTTGTGCAATGCCAGGGTCAAGATATTTGCCTTCAGCTTGCTCAGGCCCCTGCCACAAATTCGAATCTCTGTCTTCACAGTTGCCCAGTCACCTGCCAGCACAGCTGATCTGATGAATCTGTTTAACATCATCCCTTCTGGATGCATCATCTCAAGTGCTGATTCCTGTCTGCTCTTGGATGGAGAACAGGAAGGCTTCTTGTTTAAGGGCATAAAAGGACAAGTTGAATTTCAGTTGTGGATCCAGTCATTTTCCATACATATCCATAAGCCAGTTTTCTCTTCCTCCCATGTTTGGTATCAGCATTCTCCTGCAGACCACAGAGAGGTGTTTTTCAAGCTGTGCTTGTTCTCTTTGACTCCCTCCTCTCTAGAGAGTGAGTGAAGTTATCCTTTCACAGCTTCCACTTTACCCAAACATTTAATAACCTCTTGGTTTTTCCTATGCAAAGTTGAGCTAAAAAAACAGGTTTGTGTCAATTTTCCTTATAAACCTTCCAAAAGGTTGGTTTCTTTTCTGCTCAGAGTCTTGCCAGGTTCTTCCTAGGAGTGTGGTCTGCCTACAGTGATGGGCCCGGTTCTGCTTTGTGGCTGAAGAGGACTAGAAATGCATTTTCAACACTTAACAGGAATCACAAAATTAGCTAAACCACAGACACAGCCCAGGAAGATACAGGGAGAAGAACCATTAGTCCCAATACCTTCAAAGGGCTTCACAATGCTTTCAGGCAACTTGCCATTTCAGTTAACACTAGGCTGGCAAAAACTTCTTTTTTTTCCCTTTTGGACACAAAATGTGTTTGGCAGCTTCTGCAGCCCCACCAGGGCCAGGGAGCCTTGTGCTGTTACAGTATTTTGACTCACTCCCCTCTGGTATGAGGCCAGTCTGGAGTCTGGCTCCGTTGGGAATTCCTGAAGGAGATCCTGGGGAGGTGGGAACACAAAGGACCCTCCCAAGCCCCAGTGTTTGTCCCTCCTCTCCCTCTCACTTCTTCCTCCAGCATTTCTGAATCCACTCTTGGGTGCCAGGGCAGGAAAACCACATCTCCACAGGTAGTTGTGAGACGTCTGCAGGAGTGCATTGCACAGCACTTCTTTCTCCAGGTTGTTTCTCCAGCAGTCTCTGTGCCTGCACTCCACCATCGCTTCCAGTCCCAATGAATTCAGTGGGACCTTTTCTGAGGAATAGATTGTCAAAGCTACTTTCCTTAGGAAAATTTCCCTTCAGACAGCAGTGAACTTTTCATAGAATATTCAATACAGTCATGTTTTGTCTTCCTCAAACCAGTGCCCATGGAGCACCAGGGTGACACACTCTCTTGTGGATGGGCTGAGCTGGGTCATACTTTTCTGTAGCTTCCAGCATCAAAAAACTTAAATATTCCACTTTTGAATTGTCTCCTAATACTGATTTCAACTGTGCAAACTTCACCATGACATAAATATAAGATCATTTTAAACTCAAGTTTTATCCTAATTTTTTTTTTTTTTTTTTTAAAAAAACATTTCAGGTTCATCTTCTTAACATTTTTGCTCGAAAGAGTGGAGGCTGGAAGCTAACTTGAAAAAAACCCCAACACAATCTGAAATTCACATGCAAACACAAGCTTAGAGAGTCAAATTTAAAAATGCCTCCAACTATTAGGATATTCAAAACAAACAAAAGAAGGTTCAGCAAAAATAATCTAAAACATCCAGCCATTATGCACTGTTGTTATCTGAGAAGTTCTGTCATAAAGACAATATTTCAGCAGATTTGGACAGATGGGATTTCTAAAGGCGATTTCTAATTTGTATTTGTTTTTAATTTGGGGTTTGGATCAGAGCAGCAGCAACAATTTGTTTTGTTTTGTATTTATGGCTGCACATGTTTAAAATGGTAAATCTGTACTGACCTATTAGACCACAAAAGTGAAACTAGCTTCTGTATTCTCATTCCTTAGCTGAAAAATAAACCCACAGCATGCATGTATAAAATAAATTAAATTTTTACAGCTTTCAGGGTTGAGAACCAAAGGCTATGAAAGTTTTTTGGATTATCACAGTCCTGGCTTTAAAAATAAGGAAATGGTTCTTTACCAGAAAGTGATTATTTCAAGACAAAATGCATTTTTCTAGCTGATGTCTTTCATTAAAATGGTATCATTTAATCCACAATGAATATGGAATTTATAAGGAGCTTAATAAAATGTGCTCATTTCTTTGTGAATGAAATAGACTGGAATACAGAAAGATGCTGGTTTGGTTTGACACCAATAAAGATACCTCAGACTATAGGATACGTCAAGGTTAGCACCAGATCATCCAGTGTGAGCCCTCTGCTCTTTCTTACTCACCTGTTTTTATTGGCTTTGCTGCTCATGACAAATAAAAGTGTTTTCCTTCAGTCCTTAAGCCTTAAAAGCAAAAGCAAATTGAGTCATATTTGACTTAACACAGAAATGTGGATGGGACCTGTTGCTTGGCTCCCCGGTCGCAGCTCTGAAGAAGAGTTTCCTCAGGCAGAGCAGAGCCTGGGCTGGGTCTCTCTGTTAGCTGGACTCATTATTTGATGACAAATTTGTCTTCTCTGGCTAATTTCTAGGCCCTGGACAAACATGTGCATCATTTTACTGATTCAAGTTTCTTCATGCCCCAGGATGGAGGAGGATAAATTCCTAAGATGCTCCTGAAAGACAGCAGGTAAAACCACAGGCTGACAATAACAGCCCAGCACTCAGGTCCAACCTGGGCTCTTTAGGGGTGGACAGAAGTGATCATTAGGACAACAGCCCAGTTTAACACCATGGACCCCCCTTAGAGGCAGGAGGGTCCACAGAACTCCTCACAGGGCCAGAGGGTCAGGCCGAGACAGCGAGTCAGACAACTCCCATTGCAAAACTCCTCATTTCCACACCAAGTCCTTCTGAAACATAGGAATGTCCCAAAAAGTACTTGCTGGGGAGGTGCTGACCAATCCAGGGGAAAAAAAAAACAAAAAAAAAGGGAGCTTTATTGCAAGTGGGTGATGAAAGTGGCACTGACCACAACAAGGGAGCACGTTTCATTACAGCCGCTGCAGCACAGCCTCCGTGGAAATTACAGGGAATGCTAAATCAGCCCTGGAAATGGTTCAAACAGCAATTTGCTCTCGGCATGACCATCGTGGAGAGGGAAAGAGAGCAAGACAGAAGCAATGCTCTTGTCCTTCATCCTGCAACTGCCAAACCTCAGGGTCTTTAATGGGTGTAGAGATAGAGTAGGAAAGAATCACAGGTCAGAGATTAACTTCTTTGAAACATGCACAAAACTAAAGCAATTGGGTGGGCTTTTCTAGCAGGAATAGGGTCCAGTTTTTCACCCAGCTGTGGTTCAGAGACTGACACTTCCGACCCATGGAAGACATACGTTTTTTAAAATATCTGCATTCTGAGTCCCAGCAGAGCTCAGCATCTCCTGAGCATTTCCTTTGTGCCCAGCCTAACCTCCTGTGCCAAAGGAATCAATGATTTTTGCTGCCTTCCCTGACCCTGAAACATCCCTGAGGAATATTAGGACAGAGCACACAACCACCTCGCTGCTGACAGAGCTTCTCCCCCATTGCCTCTGAATGATGACATCCCGTTTCTAACCCCCTTTGCTATTGATTTGCCTGGTAAACTGACACAATTTGGCTGGTACACAATTTTCATTTCCCCCACCGCTGCTGAATAGTAACATCCTCTTTCTATGCTCCTTTTTTAAAAAAAACTTTGTATTTTGGGAGGGACAAGATGACCCTGTAGAGGTGAAAATCTCCCTCCTGTCGTGTAGTCGGCTTGAATTTGGGGATGGGTGTGGCTTAGTCCCTCAGTAACACTCCACACACCCTACACAAATGGTAATAATTTTGTGATCAGCCTGCGACTGTTCCAAAAAGTAGGAACAAATGAGTTAAATCACAAATCTAGTGCACTTCCTATCCTGTCTATTCCAAAATAACAGCACGTCAGCAGGGCCAGAAGACACATGGACGATAAGTTACTAATAAATTCATTCTGTGCTGATCTTTAACGGGCTAATAAAAATACTCCTCTTCTTTTAACAGTGAGAATCTTGCATGAAAAAAAAACAGTACAGTTTGGGAAAATATTCTATGCTTGAATTGTAGGAGTGATTATTGTAACAGTTATTAATTGCTATAATTTTGCTTTAATCAGATATTGATTGCATTTGTACCATGGCACCATTTGAGCTCTGTGAGGGCGGCTGCCGAGCTGCACAGTTAACAGGAAATCACTAGAGGTCACTTTGATTCCACCTAACACAACAAATCCTAAAAGGTCTGGGGGTTTGTTTCTGCCTTTTTTCCTCCTTTTTTTTTTTTTTTTTTTTTTTTTTTTTTTTTTTTTTTTTTTTTTTTTTTTTTTTTTTTTTTTTTGTGAGACACTTCTTAAAAACAAACTCTTTTTGCACATGTGTATAGGACTTGTATGTAGAAGCTTCTCGGGCTGAATTTTATCCTGTTGTAAAGAGTGAAACTTCGAAGAAGTTTATAAAGCTGTGTCTATATTCATCAAGAGGAAATTTGGCCTTGAGTTTCTTTTTTAATACGAAACATCTTCTACTGGATTTGATATTCCTAATAACAGATGTCATTATTTAACTCTCAATGAATAGTTCTGTCCTGTCAGGGTCCCTATGAACAGGAAACAAATAGCTTCGATGTATAAATCTGCAAGAAGATATTCTAATTTTGCTCATTATTCAGTTATACCCAAAGGAGAAATAACATTTATGTGTGCTTCATTCCTAGCTTTGGTTGATAACCAAAGTACAGACATTTCCTTACTAAGGGAAAAAAAACCTAAAAGGGAACACCTTGTGGTCAGGCAAAACACTTTCTTGATGCAAACACTTTCTTGATGCAGAGAGCAACTCCAAGGGGACTCCAAACGTGACCTTTTTTTTACCTTTGTAAAGTGACAATTTGCTTCCTTGGGAACCTGTAACATGAAATCTGACTTTAATTTTGGACATCTGGGCTCACTTGGGCTCTACCCTGCCAGCTCTTCTTGTCACGAGGTCACAAGCACCTGAGCCCCAGGTGAGAAACCCACAGCACAGCTCCCTCTGGAGTGGCATCAGTGCAGACCAGATGCCTGGGTGATCAGTCCCTGACAGGGCAGGGGCTGCACAGAGACATCCCCCCTGCCCTGATGAGTGGCAGCATTCCTTCCATTGCTGAGTGCAGTTGTTTTAATCCTGTTTTGGGAAAAGCAAACCCCCCTTGCGTGTCTGGGATCTTGGTGGTGCTTTACTCCTTCTTGCTGCACATACATCAGGTTTTGCTGTAAACTTCTGCAGCATCTGCCAGTGCCCACCAGTGAGGTCCCACAAAGCTACAGCTTTTCTTCTGCACCTGATACTGTTCAACACCTGCTGGAAGCCACCAGGACACCTGATGTATCTGCATGACCCCATGCACTGGCAGGTACCAGCTGCATCCCTCCCACGGTGGCACCCCCAGCTCAGTGCCAAGCTGCTCAGCACCGACAAAAGCAGGACTCCAGAGCTGAACTGAAATTAAAATGCTTCAGAAGGGCTTGTCCCATGTCCTGTGCTCAGTGCAGAGGATGCTGTACTTGTGCTTGGGAGCCAAGGAGCCAAACCTCTCCCAGAGGTAGAAAACAGCCCTGCGTGTCACAGCCCTGGTTGCACAGACCGGGGCAGTCACTTCCTGTAAATGAGCCTTTTCACATCCCCACATCACTGAATAAAGGCCTGAGTGACTCCCTGGTGCCTCCATGAGTAACTCGGGAGCAGTGGGTGGGAGAGCTGTAGGCTGTTCTTCTGTGTCTGATGCCCAGGACAGCTCCTGGCATCAGGACTGAGTCACTCAGGCTGAGCACCAGTGCACAGACCCAGCTGTGTAGCTGTGTCACACCCACGCCCAGGCACTGGTGACTTCTTCTGTCCTTTCCACAACTTGCCTAAAACCTGGGCTTTGGAAGGCTGGATGCTCTCAAGATTCCCAAAAGTCCCAAGAAAGAAGTCCACGCTGGGTGGCTGTCAGGGCAAGCCTCCACTCATATCCACTCTCCTAGGGGAGTAGACAGCCTTGTTGTCCTGCCTCACTCCTAGAAGGATCGTCACTTCTTTCCTTTGACAGTCAAGGGAAATTTCTTTCCAGGGACAGCTCTCCATGGGCTCCACGGTGCTCCCTCAGTCCCCTACAGCTTTTTATCCCCCCAGGACTGTGTCCCTCTGCAGATCACATTAAACAGCGTGATGAGCACCTCTCCCATGAGCATCTATCTTCTCCCTTCCTTTCCCCGGGGAAAAAGCGAGTGGGAATAGTTTTAATTAACTACATCGTATGTGCGCAGTGTTTTTATACCAACGCAGGCAAGGCTGAACAAGTGTGCCTTGCTCTTGGAAAGAGAGGCACTGAGGTTTGTGGCCTCTCTGAAGTCCTGAGATAATCCTGCAGTGGAGGACCAACTCCAGAGAAAGCTCTGGCTTTGGACTGCACTGGGCTTACCCCAGCATGGATGCAGAGAGGAGGGTGAATATGTCTAGGCCCAGAGCTTGGTCACTCTGCAGAGCTAAGGGAAGTCAATGTGCACCTCACACCAGGACCACTGGATGAGCCAAGGATGCCCAAAATGTGATCTAGAACCTCATGCGGAGCCTCTGCAGAAAGCAGAGGGATGAAGTGACATTTTGGGCAGGATTCAGCTGTAAAGTTAGGACAATAATTTCTTAGCCTTGAGCTAGCTAAAGCCTTGTGGGTCCTCCTCATGACAGTGCAGAGTTTGACCATGCAAAAAGCCAGCTGCTCTCTTTTTCAAAGGTATTTAAAATGGACTTAAAAATCCCATAAAAAACATGCTTATTTTAGCTATAAATGTGGCTGATACTCACAGTTGTGAGATATTTAAAAATTAAACACATTTTTTAACCAATATATAAATAAGAGGGCTTTCCAATAGTCTTACAAGCAAAAGTTCTGCGTCATCCTTCGGTTTCACCATGTGCACACAGAGGAGATCCCTCAGTGACACACAGGGAGGAGATGATACCTAAATCACTTTGTTTCTCATCGTGTAGACCCCATAGACCAGGGAAAATTATCCTTAGAGATGGTTTTCTTCACTTCTCTGCTGAAGGCAGAGAGACAACAAATTACTTGCTCAAAATCAGAAGAAACCCCATCAAAGGGGCAAGGACCAAAACCGGTTCACTCAAAGCCCAGCATCCTTCTGGCAACTTGTTTGTCTGTAATGAGGGAATTTTTTTTCACTGTTTTCTCCTTTCTACATCTATTTATAGTTTCACTTCACAACCAGTGTTTAATATTTTCAAAGTAGGCAAGCATGTGGTCTCCCACACAGAAGATGTGACTGACTCTGCTGTGCTGCCTAAGAAGTGTTGCCCGTGAGACTCAGTATCTTTCTGCAAGGATCAGTGGGGAGCTATTGGCAGAGGGCAGGAAAAAACCTTGGGAAGAAGGTTTTGCTGAGGCTACCACGCCCTGCAAGGCTGTGAGTGAGTTTGCAAAGCATCTTCTCCTGAAGATGCACCATGTTGGAATTTAATGGATTTATTTACTTTTCTTCTAAATCCAACCCTCCCTTTTCAAAATGCAGCTGCTTATTCATGAATACATGGGTTAAACCTTATTGCACTCCAGATCAAAGGCTGGTATTTTGTGCCTTCTCCTGTGCTGTTGTGTAGTGACAAATTTCCTGGTGACTTAAGTGGGAGTGAGGCTGCGTCCTGGGAGACAAAACTTAATTGAGTGTAATACCACAGGGCACATAAAGTAGGACAACACAACCTGACCTCATTTTGCCCATACATAACCCTACTGACATCAGTGGGAGCTGCACACATGCAGTCAGGAGATGACAATTGCCCACTCTTGGCTTCTCTGGGAAATTCTTACTTGCCTGATAAATTCTATTCTTTAATGGTGCAATATGAGAGCGATGGCTACAGCAGGTAAAGCTGAGCAAACACAGCTCACCTCCCCTGCCTGTTTGAAGTCATGGAAAGACTTCATTTGACGCTGGTGGTTATTGGATTGAGCCCACAATACACAGTGATTCACAATCATTTTCCTCAATGAAAGCAACCAGGTTGGTTTGTTGTTATTTGTGGGATCACATAGTCATTATTTGCAGATATTTGAATGGCAGTTGGACTTTCTGATGCCTGTGAACCCCATAGCTTCCACTGGTGTTAGCACAAAATGGTTATTCATACAAATACTGTGCCAGAACAGACTTGTTTGATACTGTACATTTATTATGCTCCTGTTTCTAGAAAAACTTTGCTGAGTAGAAAGGGCATCATTTGGCAAGGCCAACAAAGCTTACACCAAACCGATGACTATGCCAGGAGAATTGTTCATGCACAATCCTGAGACTAATATTTATTTGCATTCATCACAGTCTAATTAAAACCACTGCTTACTGCTGTAGAAAACAGGATGGGGTTGACTTAGAGAGAAAGGTGAACTGGGTGAGTGAGGTTTCTGCTCTCTGCTCAGTGAGGGCTGCAGGAGCAGAAACAGAGCTCAGCAGAACTCTGGATGCCCCAGATTTTGAGCCTGGGATTTCTTAAAACTAATTTTTTTTTTAACTCTTTGGCCTCCTTCCTCTCAGAATGAATACAAAGAGAATATAAAGGAAGATTCTTGATAGATGGGGCGTGTTGCTGTTATATTGAGGTCAACTGTTATCTTATTTAACAACACCAGTTACTCAGAGGATTGGAACCCTCCACACTTGCAGACATGTGAGACCTGAGTGAGGATCTTCTCAAGCAGCTTGCTCTAAGCTGGTCCCATATGGAAGGGGATTAGCCCCGGGACCACCAGAGGCTGCTTACAGCCTAAACTGTTCAGAAAAGAAACCCATGAAATGCTTTAGTTCTCCAAATTAGCCAACGCCTGAGCTGTATCCTGCTTGTAAATAAGTTTCCTCCACCCAGAGAAACCCTACAACAGGTCTATGACATAGTGCCTGTCTGTCATGATACCAAAAGGATTTTGCTCTAATTGCACACAGATGTATCATCCATTCCCTTGCAGAGAACTCCATCAAAAGACACAAAACTTGGAATGATACAGCATTATCAAGTATACTTTCCCTCTGAGCACATTCCCTTTTCAAGAATACATCCTGGTGTCCCAGAGAGCTGGTCCAGGCAAGCCTTGCCCCAGTGGTGGGGTGAGGAAGGGGGTCCCTGTGCTGTTCCCAGAGCTGAGCAAGGTGGGCAGAGCTGCACAAAGCACATGGAGTTCTCACAGGATCCCTGCTCCCCTGACCATGTCCGAGCTCTCCTGTCCCTGGACAGTGGCCAGATGTGAGTTTGGTGGCCAAGGGACATTCCTTGGTCACACCACACAGAGCATCCCTTGTCACCTCTCCTCCTCGGTAATATGAACAGACATTCGTTAACACCAAACTGAGCAAATCTAATATTTATTTCACATTTAGGTCACAGGACATCAAAACAAATATTTTTACCCTAAATAGACTTCTTGACCTTGTGTGGTTTCCCTCCTGATTTATGCCAGTATTTGTCCAAAGAACTGGCTTGCTCTCACTTAAAAATGAAAGGAAAAGAAGTTGTACAGGGTCTTGCACTCTGCTTTAAGGTAGCAACACCCAGATCTTCACCCAGATCAGCTCTGGATGCCACTCTTGATTTTACTGGAACCAGGACAAGATCATTAAAGTCACATTTCCTGGATTTGCTAGCTTCTTTTCAGCCCTGAAAACCAAAACTATTTAAATACGTAAGCCTAAACATCCCAAACGTGAAGTATTAAAAATTATATTTAACAATCTTGGCACAAACAGTGGCTGCGAGGCTCATCCTGCTCCCATCAAATCTGAGACAATCCCATCGCTTGTAAAGATGCATTTTTTAAAGATGATTTTTTCCCTTTCAGCCTGCTCAGTCTAAGGATCACATTAACTCTGTTCCTTTGAAAGCTCCAAAGTGTTCAGTACATGGAAAATTGAACTTTTTTTTTTTTTTTTCCAGTTAATTTTGCACTAGTTTTAAGGCAGAAACTGCTGAAGAAAGGCTTTCAAAAGCTTAAGCAATCTAGTGGTCCCTTATGGCTTGCAGTAATGAGTAAAATAAAATGCTCCTACTGGTTTCCTTCCCCCTGTAATTGAAATAGATGCTGTACTGGGGCTGCAAAACTGCTGCCCAATTATCGCCCAACTGGGTGGATTTACATCGCCTGCTCAGCCTTAATGTGGTGTGAAATGCTCGGGAGAGCCAGTGTAAACATATTTATAGCCTGGTAGGACATGCTGAGCTCTTAATATAAGGATAATAATATTACATATGTATACATACATGTGCATATATATATATATATAGGTACAGCTAAGCAAACTTTCACATGTGAGGGCATAAAGAGCTGCTGACTGTGGCACAGAATAGCTCCTTGCCTGTGAAAGGTCTGGTTTACCCCAGTGCTTGTGCTTGGATTTTAACTGCACTGTGGATGTGATCCTCTCTTGCTGGTGCATCCAAGCTTCCCTTTAGCAGGTTTCCCTGGTGTCTGAGCACCGGGGTGTTGCTTGGAAGACCAGACAGGTAAACACCAACTAGTCCCTGTCTCATTAGGGTCACTTCTCACGTTGGCTTGGGTGGGGGAGGCAGCTGCTGGTGCCCCACAAACCCCTTCCAAATGAGTAGGCTTTGCAGAGCCACGCAATATTTCACAGCTAAACGATAGACTGTCTACGTGGCTCTAGGTAGGAGAAGAGGGAGGTTGTGACCATCACGTGAAGCGACACAGACACAATTCCTCGCGCGTTTGAAGAGTCCCATGCCAAATCCCACGGGACCCCCACTCCTCGTTTCAATGTCATCAGGGTGAAAACCTCAGAGCTGAGAGTGTGCAGTAGGAATGCCGTCACATATCAGACATTTCAGGAAGTCTCTGTAATTTCTTTAATTATTTAGACAACAGAGCACAAGGATAATAGCTTCAAGTACATTCTTATACATTATTTTAACAGTAATAGATATGTATTTAGTCATAAACTATTCTGTAGCCACCACTATGTGTACATTTTATACAAACTATTGCCATACTCGGACCCTGAAAATGGACAGTGACATCTCCTAGACGTTTTGCACAGCGTTATGACAGTACATCCTTCATACAAGAGCTGGAGCTACGGTTTGGGTTGGCCCATCTAAGGAAGCACTTCTAACGCACACCAAAGAGGGATGATCCAGACGAGAGACGCCGGCGGAAGAGATGGAACACACACATGAGGAGAGGAAGGCAGAAAGCCGCTTGGAATACGTGCAGTGGAGAACATGGCACAGCATTTCTCTGCTTGGCCAAACAGGTTGATCCTAGTACAAGACATCTTAGCGTGTCTCTCACCACAAAGCTCTGAGCTCATCTTGGCCTTTGGATGAAGATTAAATGCAGCAATGTCTGATATGGTCCCTACCAGGCATACACCCTCCCCTGACACAAGCATGGGCTCTTTTCTGATGACTCATTTACATCTCAGTTACAACTTAGACTGAAGACCCCAAGCCAGTGGCTTTAAGTTTGATCACTGACGTCCCTAAACATCTCCACTGCCTGACCTCTGGAGAAGGCACATTCCAACGTGGTCATTTTTTTTGAGTGTAAGGGCCTTAAAAAATGGCAGCTGCCACTCAGAGACAGGGGTAAGAGAGTTCAGATGCCCAGTCACTGCCATACATGCAAAGACCAGACTCTTAGAGCAGGGACTCATTTGTTCCACGATCACATTCTCACATGCCCCAAACTAGCTGCATTTTCTGCCCTCAATGCACCAGCAGACCCCAAAGACATGTAGGTGGCAGAGTCCAAGCTGGGGTGGGCGGCAGGTCCCCAGCACCCACCAGACAGTCCACAGTCCCCCACGATGCCCCACGTCAGGTGGGCATTAGGGTGGCTTGGTTCCTGTCCTGGTACTGCAGCACGCTGGTGGTCGCACCGAAGTCTCATCACCCCAGCCATGTCTGGGCTGTGGACTTTGGAAGTGGTCCTGGTCTAGAGGCTGACAGGAAGGAGAGACCACATCCATCTGTTAGGGCTTGACACAGCAGTGCTCGCACTTGGGGCTCGGCCACCAGCTCCTGACAGCACTCCAGAAGCTCCTAGGATTTCAGCATGGAAGAGCATGGTCTACACTCTCTGGAGATGGCCACAGGTAGGAACATTCCGGGAGGTGCTGGAGTTGCCGTCCATCTCAGCAGGGAAAGTGGCTGTGTCTCTGGAGCCAAAGGCTGCCCGATGGATGCACATCCTAGACCGGTGAGTAATGGAAACCAAAGGAAAGGTGAGAAGACATTCAAGGAAAGCTCCCTTCTGGCACGGTCCTGTCGCAGACGCACACGCACATGCACACACAATGTTTTGCAAAATTTTTAAAGGGTTCCTGGAAACCCTCCGTAGAGGAGCAGGCAGTGCAGCAGAACCTCACTGATCAGCACCTGTCAAGGATGGTCGCCTCGGTGGGGATTGGGGCAGGGACCAGGCAGGGGATGCAGCACTGGCCACACCACTCAGCTCCTAAAACACATCTCCAGTGCTTTCACCCACCAGTGGCTCGGGATGGACCCCTGCGTTACAGCTAAGGAATGTCTCTCAGCATAAATGAACAAATCTTTATCCTTTTCTTTGTTTTGCAAAAATGGTGTTTTGGTCTGTTCCCGGTGGCCCCAAGCCCTGTGTTGTTACTCAAAGTGGCCAGTGAAATCTGGTGGCTGTCTCCTTCTTCCAGCATCTGCCACATGAATCCCTGATAACTCACCAAAGTCAGTGTCTCTCCCTCAGATTTCCATCTTCTGGCACCCAAATTAAAGCCAATTAAAATCCCGGTGCTGCCGCAAGGTGAAGGCAGTTGCCTGCCTTCACATTAACACACTTCAAAGGGAAAACTTGATTTAAAATCCTCAGAAATCAATTTTAAGAGCTGTCTGCAGTCTCCGGATCAGGCCAGGAAGTGGACACGGAGCCGGGGCTGGAGCTGGAAGAGGGGAGCATCGCCTGAGTGCGGATGGGGAGCCAGGGCTCCGGCAAAGGGAAACCGCGTCTCCGGGTTGCTTGTGCAAATAAGTGAGGTTCTACTGTCAGTACAAGAGATTCCAGGTTATGTTCAAATGTGATGGATTCTTTTCGGTAATTAAAGTACCAAAATTAAATGTCATAAGCAACACATCTAAATAAAATAATGGGCACTCCTTTAGGCATCATGTTTCCTAAACCAATAAGCAAAAAGGAAAAAAAAAAAAAAAAGATGGGATGCACCAGGAACTCTTAGTTATTATATACTAACCAGACTGTGCATGGCACATTTTATTTCTATAAAACTATTAAAACTATTACAAAATATTCAAAAATACATTTTAGTAAATTTACAGCAGTTATTTCTCAATTTATTAATGCAAAACATCCTTTTCTCCTCTCTGTACAAACTACCATCTCCATCGTCACAGAATTGCCACCATGTGCGCTTTTTAAAAAATATTATTTTCTAATAAACTTTTTTTTTGAAGTTAAAAATAACAAAGTTTCTTACTGTTTTTGCAAATAAAAAGTTTGTGTAACAGTCTTGACTTCCATGGACATGGCCAAATGGTGTTTTTACAAAGCAAAACATGGAAAACAATACAGGAAATGATGTTACATTTGAAACTATTTAAATTAAAATAATATATTCTCATATTTTACACTATTTCAAAAAACGAAATGTGATTCAGTTAAGTATTGATCTCTCAAAAAAATCTAATTTACAATTCTGTGTATAAAAATATAATTTACGGACCCCCATGAAGTTTGTCTTTTTTGTGTGTGTCTGTTTGTTTGCTTGTTTTTTAGACTTGCTGAAATGAAGGAGCAATGCAATGGAGAGATGGGAAAGTACAGAATTTTGCTTTCTGAAAGTCAGGACACACATGACATGTAGAAAAATAGACTCTGAGCAGTTTTGCTTGGCCTCACAAAATAATTTTTTCCCGTGTGAGTACAGTTCACGTGATAATAAATTATCAAAGAAACTATTTAAGGCTCTTGAAGGTCCGGTTCATATCATTTAAAACATCTATTCAAAATACCAAAGAAATAAATATCCAGGAGAGGAGGAAACAAAACAAAACAAAACAAAAAGAACCAACGAACAAAAGAACAAATAAAAATATATATATATTTATAAACTAAACAGAAGAGAACTTCCCGGGGTCTTTGTTTCCCTTAAAGTCTACTTTGGACTGTCCTACTTAATTATTATTATTTTATTATTATTATTATTATTTTTAAGTCTTAATCCGTGCTCTCTTTTAAAAATAGGGGTTTTTTTCTTTTTTTTTTTCTTTTGGGTTTTTCTTTCCTTTTTTTTTTTCTTTCTCTTTTTTATTCTCCTCTCTCTCTCTCTCTCTCTCTCTCTCTTTCTCTCTCTCTCTCTCTCTCTCTTTCTCTCCCCCTGTGTCTCTGTCTCTCCCTCGGAGGCCGGCAGGTGGCCCGGGGCGGCACAGGATGCTCTCAGCTGGACGACACCACCATGCCCAGCGGGTGCAGAGAGTCACTATCCAGCACCCAGCTGCCGATGCGGTAGAGCAGCCGAGAGTACCAGTGGATGCCGGGGGCCGTGGGGTCACCCATGGGGGACGCCCCTCCGGAGGGGCAGAGGGCGGCCAGCATCCCCTGGAGCAGGCGGAAGGGGGCGAAGGCCCAGTGTGCCCAGCTGTGCTCCTCCACGACGGCGTAGCAGGAGGCCAGCACGCGGTTGATGAGGATGGTGCCCTGGGCGGTGAGCGGGGCGTAGGCCCCCGATGCCTCCTCCCGCAGCGACACGCTGTGCACGGCCGCGGGCAGGAGCTGCCGCCCGCCCTCGCCCAGCACGAAGACCCGCTGGCCCGGCCGCACGCGGCTGGCGAAGAGCGCCCGGCTGCTGGGGGTCCCCTCTTGCGACTGGTTGTGCTGGGGGGCCACGAAGACCAGGTGGGCGGCCGTCAGCAGCAGCCGGGCCCGGGGCTGCCGCGTCTCAATGACGTAAAAGAGCTTGTGGGAGCCGTCCTCCCGGTCGAGGAAGGTGAGGAAGTCGCTGTAGAGCAGGCGGCCTTCGGTGTCAGCCACCAGCACCCTGTCTCCGGGTCTCAGGTCCTTCACCAGCTTGGTACCGCCTTGCTCCAGGTGCACCGTGGCTGAGCCAGGGAAGCAGCCCCCAGATTTGGCGGCCACCGAGTTTTCTGCGCAAGGAGAGAGGCACAGCAGGGTTAGAGGAGGCACAAGCTCTGCTGGAGCATGAGGATATGAGGGGACACACTGCTTCCCCAACCACCCCGACCCACCCAAGAAGAACAGGTGCAGGATGCAGCCAGACTTCCCTCTGAAATTCCTCCATCCTCATCCATGGACACGCCCCATTTGCACTCAGCTGGTTAAATGAGAATCCCCCTCTACCATATTTGAACCAGTGCATCTCCCTCTGGCTTAGGAGTTAGAAGGGTGATTTACCTCATTAAGGAAACAGGTTAAAATATTTCCAGTGAGAAAACTGTTCCAGTACAAATCTCTTTTGAAAGAACTTCCCATTTGACTATGATTTACCCTACACTGACACCTGATGCCAGATAACTTGCAATCTTTCAAAGCCAAGTGCTTTTACTGGCTTAAGGTTTCTCCTCTAAGCAAGTGCTTGTGCTCGGAGTGCTCGGGGTCCCCACTGAGCTGTTGCTCAAGGAGGTCATCTAGGGCAGCAAACAGCAGGGAATAGGAGGAGACTTTGCTCCAAGGTGTACATGAGTTTGCCCATTGCCCCACCGGAAAGCAACAGAGTTTCGCAAGTCCTCCTCCATCATACTGTACATGCCCCTGTGCTGTCTCCAGCCCTCTCTGTTCTCCTGCTTGGCATGGTGATTACTGGCGCACATGTCACCCCCATACCACCCCTGCCTGGCATCTGCAGCACTCTGGTTCACTCCTCTTTCCAAAAAAAAGAGGCCTCACACCCCACTAGGAGAAGGATGCTGTTCCCTGTCCCAGAGCTTGGGGTCCCCAAGCAGCTCCTCATCTGTGCCAGGTTCAAGCTCCTTCACCTCCTACAGCTCTCGGGAGTTACTCAGAGTTTAGATACTGTATGCTGTCATCAACTGTAGCTGTTTTCCAATGCTACTAAAAGGAACAATCTCAGATTTAAAGAAAGCAGAAGTAGCAATGAATCTCTAAATCTGACTTGCAAATCCATTTCTGGAAGCTCAGCCACCTGTGGTGTGGTGGGAGAGAAACTCTGCCGTGTTCCAGGCTGGTCTCTGTCTTAATAGAGGGACTCTGCAGTGTCCCTAAAACCTCTGGTTTTCTAAATATCAGGTAGTAGCCCATGGTATGCCATAGGAGCAAGTGTCTTTGCTACAGCTGTTGACATTCCCCATCCCTTCCTTGCCTTCCCCTGGTTTCTTCCAATTAATCCCTATACCAGTTAAGAGACCTGGTGATTTATCACCTAAAGGTGGACAGGTTTTATATTTTGCCTCTGTGGCTGTTACTGAAACTCTTATGATTTAAATAAATCCTTGGAGTGTCTCCTAATGACTTTCTCAGGAAGGACAGGAAGGGTGAAAATTAGACTGTTATTGATTTGCTAATGACTTTATCACTTCTCCTTCAGAAATGAAGCAGTTAGATCTCCAAGGCCTCCCTCTTCAGGGAGGACATGGCAACAAACAAGCTATGTGCTTTATGTAGAGGCCTCTGCTAGCAAACTACACCTTCCTACAAGCCGGCAGTAAAGGTCTGGCTAGAGCTTTGTTTGCATATTCAGGGACTTGATGAATAGATCTAGTAGTGTAGCAGCTCTACAAACACGCCAGTGAATTGGCAGAGGTGTGAAAATCTGCTTCTTTGAGCAGTGCTTGTTTGGGTTCTCTAATTAAAATCCAATAAAGGATCAGCATTGTCATTCTGATTCATGTAATAAATGCAGACACTCTTGGAAGAGAGGACACTTCCATTTTTTTCCCAGCTTCTTCCCCCCCTTTTCTCCCCCTCCCTATTTGTTCAGGTGCAGAAACCCTATGTGCCAATTCACACACATACTCTCCAAAAAACCCAGGACCTTCCAAGCACTATTTGCACAGCAGAGCCACTTTTCCAAGGCACTCAAGATCTGTATTTGAATTTTAAATGTAGAAGCTTGCTCTAAATACTTGCTGTAGCGCATTATCAATGTCCCTTTTACCACCCCTGCCTCTCCCTCCTCTGTTCTGGTGACAATAATTCAGGCCTTGGGGGAACTCTTCTTTGCATTCCAGTCTCCGGGATCATACTTTTTGCAAACAGAGATCTAGATAAAGAATCTTCCTGCCTGGCATTATGGGGTTTAATCTTCTCATGAGATGCTCTGTCATGAAATGAGGTTTGGACAGTTTAAGATCAGGTTGAGAGGGTGGAATTCAAGCCTGCTCCCCTCAGCCTGCCTCGTACAGTCACACGACCCTGCCTGACACCCTCTAAATATTGCCCCCAAGTCCGTGTGTGCCGAATCTCAATGAGCAGCTTGGGGTTACTCCTCTCCTATGAAATGCCCACGGGGGTGGATTAGGGGATGTGCTTGGGTTGAGGTCACCACACACCACAATCAGACACCTTGTGCTGTAAAGCCCATCTTGGCCATTGAAAGGGGTGTTTCATATCTCTACACAGCTGACATTTCTGCAGGGCCTCCTTCTGGCTAGAGAGGACCCAGGAGTCGAACAAAAGCAGTAGCAGGCTCTCAGGACAAAGCCCCCGCGGGCCAGGGGAAGTGCTACCTCGGCTCGGCCCCCGAGCAGCTTCGGGCTGGAGTGGGGAAATGAACCCCTCCTGCAGATGAGCAGGCTGATTGCCCTGCCCTGGGGCTGCTGGGTTCGAAACAAACGGCTATATTTAAAGAAAACCCATTATTTTCTTTTGCAACTAAGTGTTTCTTGACACATCTAGCAGGCTGCTGGGCTAGAGGATGCTCTTAAAAAGCGCTTTAGATGCCATTCAAAGGCATCTAAACGTGTGGAGGGAGGTGGGAGGGCGAGGGGCTGGCACTTGCCAATCGATTTGCTCCCCCAAAAAAGTGCCAAGGGCCAGGAAAAGGAACTCTTCGAGTCGGGGATTTCTTGAGAGCTGTTCCCGGGTTGAGACAGCGTGTGGCGTTGTAAGCACAGGGGAGGGGAGGGAAAAAAATTATGCGTATGTGTATCCCTATCTGGGAATTTCCTAGCGGCTACCGCTGAAGGAGGCTGAGGACCACGTTACTTATTTATTTTCCTGGCCGGCTCCCACTCGGCGATTAGCGCTCGCGAGTAAGGCGTGCAGCCAGAGGGACGGCTGGAGACGGCCACGAGTGTTTGTGTTGAACATGCTCTTTGGAAGGGGAAAGCATCAGATCCCACGGGGGGAGGAGAAGGGTGTGTTTCTGCGGCGCAGCGCTCGTGGGAAGGCTGGGAAGAAACATCACCCAAATAAAAATTTTGTGCAAAGGTGCTGCAGCTGGCCGGGCTTTTTTAATTTTTTTTTCTTTCCATCCTCACTCGTTCCTTACCCCCACCTTTGCGCCGGTGGGGCTTCGCCCCCTGGGTGATGGGGACCCTGTGGGGGACCGGAGGAGGGAACCCGGGCGACACAGACCAGGACAGAGAAGGCTCTGGGGGGCTGAATCGTGGCCCGCTGGTGTCCCCCCATCCCGACGTGTCCCTGGCACGCTGCCTGCCTTACCTGCTTTGACAGAGCAGTGGATATGTGCCTTGGACTCGTAGTAGACCCAGTCGAAGCCGGCCTCGACGGCCAGCCGGGCCAGCATGCCGTACTTGCTGCGGTCCCGATCCGAAGTGGTGATGTCCACGGCGCGGCCCTCGTAATGCAAGGACTCCTCGGAGTGGTGGCCGTCCTCGTCCCAGCCCTCGGTAACCCTCAGCTTTACCCCGGGCCACTGGTTCATCACCGAGATCGCCAGGGCGTTCAGCTTATCCTTGCAGCGCTGCGGGATACGGACAAACAAGAAAAGGTCATTGTGGGGATGCTACAGCCAGGGGCAGATCCCTACTTTGTTATCTATACCCCCTTGGGCCGCATCCTGCCCTCCCTCCCCAGCCAAATAGGCAGCAGCCCTCCCGTCTCCCCAAAACGCTCCGCAGGATGGGCTCAGCCAGAGCTGAGCATCTTCTCCCCCGCTGCCAGGGAGAGATGGGGAAGTAGGTGAGGAGGAGAGTGAAACATGGGGATACGGGAGGAAAAGGGGATGAAACACACGAAAACCCACCGACCACAAAGGTCGGAGCCTCCTCCTCCCCTGGCACCTGCCGCGGAGACAGGGGAAACCCCCCCGGCCGCACCACCGGCGCTGGGGTGTGAGTGTGGCGGTTCAAAGCCACCTGCATGGAGCAAATTCCTACCGCTAAGTGCCCTGTCCCTTCCCGAGAGCAAAGTTTCTGCCGAGAACAAACACTCGCCATATATCTCGGAGTCACGGATTCCCCCCCGGAATGTCTCTGCGTGTCTTTTCAGCTTAATTCTGTGTTGAAAAGGGTATCAATACATGTTAACAGCCTTTATGTGCTGGAGGGAGGGGTGTTTTGTGTTGTTTTTTTTTTTTTTTTTTTCTCTCCCTTCGCCCATCACTCATTAGAGCCCTCAAAGCCGCCTGGGCTGGGAGCATTCACTCCGCTTCAAACATACATCGGCGCTCGCCTACAAAGCAGAGCAAATCCATACAATAATATAGCTCTTAGTGGGAAGATGAAAAGCAAGGGAGGGCCAATGAGGCAAGTTAAGCGAAGCAGGGATGCTATGCAAGCTAGGAGCCTCTTTGTGTGGAGTGAAACGCTTCCAACTCCGTGGAGAAGCACTGCAGGGTTTTTCATCGCCCCGCCGGAGTCACCGATCTTCCCCGGGGCCTGAACCGGGCCCCGCAGCACCGGGGGCCCTCAGGGACCGAGTAATGAGGGGGGTAGGATGAGGAGAGGGAGGGCAAAGGGACCTGCAGCACTGGAAGGGAGTGAACTATAAATGAAACCCTGAAAGTTTTGGGGGGATTCCTATCTTAGACAAGGTGGGGAGAATAGACACAGCGCGATAGGAGAAAGGACTCTCAGCCCTCCAAAACAGGAAATCAGCACCAAAAGCACTGAAAAGCGCTTGACTAAAGGTACAGACTTAGAAATACACAGGTTGCCAGTTTTCTTCCCCCTTTTTGAGAGGAAAACAGCTCGTGGATATATACCCGATGTGGTTTGCTTGATGCGATGGATGAAAGCCAAGCGGGATGCAGTAAACTGCTTTTCCCACACTTTTGCTGGCCTAATTGGGCTTCTTGGCCTTCTGCAGGACCCTTCTCCCTAGTGTGCTGAGAGCACGCCTAATAACAGGCCACAAAGTCCCCCTTCACAGCTCCCAGAAAGGCAGAGCCTCTCCATTACCCCGACGACGCTACTTTTAGGGACGTGACAAGGTTGCTCAGCAAGAAAGTTCCCGTCTGTCCATCAACAACCATAAAAGTGATACCAGCAACACACAGGTACCCGAGAAATATAAAACACAAGAGTGAGCTCACTTTGGACTCTCTGGCCTACCGTTTTAAGTAGAAGGAAGAGTGTTTGAGTTTCAGCACTGCTCCCGGTAGCAAAGTGCAGCAGCACAAGGAAGTTGAGTTTGATTTATTTTATTTTTTCCTTCTCTTCGTCTCACACCTGAGAGGATGGATATGCTCTTCCACTAATTTACAGGGGGAAGGGGGCGAAGGATCAAACGTTTCAGCTACTGACAGGGCGACAGCACTGCGCGACACGGGGATGTCTTGCCCCGCACGGGAGGCAGCGGGAGCGGAGGGCGCGGACAGGGTTGCGGGCAGCCGTGCAGGCAGTGTCGAGAGGCTCTTGCCGCTCCGGCCCTGCCAGCACCAGTTCCCGGCTTCAGGCGGAATAAAGAAGAAGAAACGGCCTCCTAAAGGACTTTCTTCCCTTTTATACTGCCTGAGCTGGATTGTCAGAGTCAAAAGCCGTGAAGCCCAGACTATTTATTAATTCATTGGGTCGTGTGCCACAAATCAAGCCCAATTCTGTTCAGCCACCGTGAAGCTCAGCAGGGCTGCCTCCACTAACGCTTTGTGTGGAGGCAAAGTTGTTCAACAAGCCCTCTCCTGCCAGTTCCTAATCTCTTCACAAATGAATTGCTTGAAGGAAACACTTAACAGGTACCTGTCAGTGTAAACAACCTGGTGGGCTTCCTAAATGCCAAGTTGATCTCTAAATTCCTCACATCACGCACCAGTTGTGTGCCTGCATTACACGAGATTGCTATTTTATTTCATACAAATTCCAGCTTTATCATACTGACCTGGCCTCCTTATCTCTCCCTCGAATCCAGCCAATGGCTGGGGTGGGGGGGGAGGGAGGAGAGGAAGGGGGGAGCCCTTAGCAAACTGCTGGTGTCACCTGCAAAGTTGAGAACCTGACTTACCTACCTCTGTTTGCGTTTCTCCCCCCACCCTTCTGGAGTTAATATTAACTAGCGGCTAATGCATTCGGCAACCACTCTGCAAGTTTAATGATTCTGTTCAGGAAAGATCTCTCCATGGTTGAAGGGCTCCCGAAGCCGGCGTTTGAAGGCTGGGATTTAACGAGAGATTGCTGGCCGAGGGAGAGAGGGAAGGAGAGGAAAGCAAGGCAGGGAGACCGGCGGCAGGACGGCACCTCGGGTCGCCGGGGGTTCGGGGGGCCCGGAGAGCCGTGGGCAAGGGCAACCCCTCCGCCCGCTCTCCAGCCCCGTTCCATTCCCGGCTCCCTGCCGGAGCCCCGCTCTCACCCCGATCTCGCTTCCCCCATCTCACTCCCCTCTTTGCCGCCGGGTACCCGGCGCTGCTGCCTCCCCGTCCCCGCTGCTCTCAGCCCACCTCCCCACATTGTGTCTAAGGCACGGCAACAAGCACTGAAGGAGAAGGTGGGGGGGAGTGTAGAAAAAAAAAAAAAGTATTTGTTTTCGTTTCTTTCGTCTGAGGGAAGTTGACAGAAGGTCAGGAGTTCAGACGCTGCCAGCTAATGCAGCGGGAGCGGCCAGCCGCGTAGCCGGCGCGGCGTGCCCCGGGAGAGCCGCGGGGCCGGGGTCAGCCCCGCAGCCCGCCCCTGGCCCGCAGCCCACCGCTCCCGACCACGCTCCCCGGCTCCCCCCGCGCCCGCCGCCCCGCACACGCACCGGCGCAGCCGCGCAGGGAAAGGAGGGAGGGAGGGAGGGAAGAAGGGAGGGATGCGCCGAGACCCGGCGGGAGCCCCGTCTCCCGCGGAGCCGCCGCCGCCGCCGCTGCCGCCGGGCTGCGGAGGGAAGGGTGAAACCCGAGCCGCCGCGATCGATACGCGAGGGGAGTAAGTGGAGCTGAAAATGCGAGAGATGCGGCTCCGGAGGCAGCGGGGGCGGAGGAGCCGCGGGTGCACGGAGGGGCGCGGGGCGCGCCCGAGCGGGATGACCGGCCCCGGCCCCGGCCCCGGCCCCGGCCCCGGCCCCGGCCCCGGCCGCGCTCCCCTCCGCTCCGCTCCGCTCCCCTCCGCACCCTGCGCGGGGCGGCGGCCGAGGGCGGGCGGAGGCGCCGCCGCGCTCCGAGGTGCGGTGCGATTTAAGGTGGTCGGGAGGAGATGGTGGCGGCCGCCGGTCCCTCGCCCCGGGAGACCCGGCAACGTGCGGAAAATCAGGCCGAGGAACGGGGAGAGTTTGGGAAATTCCACCCCCCACCCCCCCCTTTCCCCGCGTCCACTCCCCGCCTAGTCCTTCCAGGCGAGTCCTGCTCTAGCACTGAAGGTGGAGCTTAAATGTATTAATATTAAAAAAGCGCTGTTGACCTATATTTGGAGGAAACCCATTTCCAGTGTCTAGATTGTATGTAGTTTCTGAAACTCCAGGATTGGCAGAGCAATTGACTTCACCGAGCTCTCTGCTGAGCATGAATAATAATTACGAGGTGACTCTCGGAGCGGTTCTCTCTCTTTCTCTCTCCTTTCTCTTTTTTTTTTTCCTTTTTTTTTTTCCTTTTTCCTAAAAAAGGTTCCGCAATTGCACCCGATATCCAATATTTACCCAGTTGTAACCTTGTGCCATCAGATTTTTTAAAACAGAAGGTGATGCAATGCCGATAAGTTGCAAGTCCCTCCCCTATGGAAGTACCAGAGCATTGGTGGCGAGCATCCTTAAAGAAATATCAATATATTTACGCTCTGATGGGCACAATTGCAAATTATGGTATTGCAATACGAGCTATATAATACGGAATCAGGAGAGGAATGGTCGCTCCGGCTTCAGCTGCCTTTTGTGAGTGCACGACTGCATGCCTACTAAATTTAGAATATACTAGCGAGAGAAATAATAATAATAATAATAATAAAGGTTAAAATGAAATGAAGAAAAAAGAGAAATTAAATAATATATATATATAAAAATCAAGTCAACAGGCGCAGCAACCGCGGACTACGTTTATAATAATGAGTGGGTGGCCTGGCGGTCACTATACAGTTGGGGTCCTCTGAGCTGTATGCAATTCGTTTGATCAAAGTGCATCCTTGGGGACAAATGCAAACAACAATCTCTAACCAAGTTACAGGGAACGCCATGGCACGGTAATGACTGTAAGTATCACACAGATTCCCCCACCAAATATCTAAACAGCTCCAGCTCCAGCCCCTGCTAACTTGTCTGGATAGATGGTATTTACATTCAATGGGGGAAACTAGCCGAGTTTGGAGGGGCGGGGGGAGGAGGGGGAGAGGGAAAGGGGGGGGCTTTCAAAAATACTAAGACAGATGCGTCCTTTAGGATTGCTCAGAGAGGTTAACAAACACAAATACAGGTATCTCTGTGGCTCTACCTGAGTCATCAGTCTGTCAGCTCCCGTGTTCTCTTCATCCTTAAAAATAATGTCAGGGTTGTAATTTGGGGTTAGTTCTTTAAATCTCTCGGAGTTTCTTGTGATCTTCCCTTCATATCTTCCACTGGCCCCTAGGGTCTTCTCTGCCACATTGGGAATAAACTGCTTATAGGCTAAAGGGGTCAGCTTTTTGGGGTGTCTCCTTTTTCCAATGCCCCTGCCTGGTCCACAAGTCAGCCCAGAGGAGACTAAAAGAGCGCAGATGAAGCCCACCAAGAGAATTCTTGTCAACAGCAGCATTTCGTCCATTGAATCCAATTACTTCAAAGCTCTCTGTGCCTATCCCTGGCTGTCTCTAGAGCTCTCTCTCCTCCTATGTCCTTGTCTGCTTTCTGAATCGTATACTATCCACCGATCCCTAGCAAGACAGGTGCTGGAATGGCAGGCTTTAGGTCGCTGATAACGGAACACATCGGAGTTTGGTCGTGAGACAGCAATCGAGAGACAAAAAAAGGGTCTGATTTTAATGGTAGCAAAGCAAGACGCTTGTGAGAGGAGTCTGCCTTTAGTTCTATATTATAGCTGCCAGGGCCGAGAGCTGATTGGCCAAGGCGAGACAAGCTTGTCTTCTGATGTTTTAACCCTCAAAAAGGCAACAAATTCTTGAAAGATTTTTTTTTTCCTTTTACCTGAAGGGCTTGGAGCTGAGAGGGGTGGAGATCGCGCTTTCTTGGGATAACATCAATTACAAGCTTTTTTTTTTTTTTGCCTTTTTTTTTTTTTTTTTTTTTTTTTTTTTTTTTTTTTTTTTTTTTTTTTTTTTTTTTTTTTTTTTTTTTTTTTTTTTTTTTTTTTTTTTTTTTTTTTTTTTTTTTTTTTTTTTTTTTTTTTTTTTTTTTTTTTTTTTTTTTTTGTCAGAAACTTTCTTGGCAGAATGGTACATTTGTCAGCAAGAGGAACAGATGCCTCTGTGAAAGAGTGGAAAAAAAGTATGATTAGCAGGCTGTCTCAGCCCAAGTCAAGTTTTTAAGGGCAGTTGCGGTTAAATAAAATGCCGAATTGTCGGGGAGCAGTGCAAATAGGAACCTATTGGGGAAGTATTAACGCCCGGGGGGTAATAATGCCATTTCAGAGCGCACCCACCTAAATGGCTTTGTAACAGGTTTCTTCTCCTTGAAAAGAGAGATTGCTCTCCTTCCTGAAGACATACTTTTAAAAAACATATTCGCCTTTTAGCTGATAAATGACCACTTTAAAGGCAGAAACAGGTCTGATGCGAGGCGGCAGTTAGATGAAGTTAGGATGTCTGACTTATGTATCACACAACTGCAATGAGGCACTTTTTTTTTTTTTTTTTTTTTTTTTTTTTTTTTTTTTTTTTTTTTTTTTTTTTTTTTTTTTTTTTTTTTTTTTTTTAATAAAACAAGGACTATCACCCAGTTTAAAACAGTGTTTTATCTTCGGAAGTGCATGAAAAGTCAACTGATTAAAAATAGATGGTCTCCTGGGCACGCTGGGGATGTATTCTTTGTTTCTTTGGTCAAAGTCGGAGAGGAGCGTTTTAGACTCTTACACCTCCTTGCGGGGTGTCATTAAGTTTTTAAGAAAAGCATAGTGCTGAAAGCATCCGCAAACACAATTATCAGAGATCGATCCAAGCAAAGTGAATGGAAAGGGGATAAGTTTAATGTTAAATTAATTGTTATCTCATGCAGCGTGGCAAGTGATGTCTTTATCCCGATCTCCAAAAGCTACTAATCAGACAAAGGTGTTGAGAGACGGGCAAAATTGCAGAGATGGGGCTGATAGAGCAGGTTAGACAGAACAGCAGAGTCCCATATGAACAAACACTTACTCTGCCTGTAAAGTGCTCATTTACTTTTGATCCTAAGAAAATACAATTTGTTCTAGGATCCAGAAACTTTCAGGAGATTTTTTAGGGGTTCTTAAAAATTCCAAGACGGCATGCTGAAGTAATTCAAAGTCCTGTCTCTCAGAAAAACAAAACACATCCAAAAATAAACTTTATTTAAGTTTTGGGTATTGAAAAAAAAAAAAGTTCTTTGGGACTAACAATCATATGAGAGTTTTCCGGTCTATGACATCTATCTGAATAGTAATCAACCTAAGCCATGTGAAAATACACTTTAAAATTAGTTTTTAAGTGGTAAAAAAGTTGTGCAACCGTAAACTGTAACAAGCAGGGCAGCATGGACTTTTCAGGGGACAAAGTGGTCTTTTTAGGTAAACTTTAGAAAAGAGCCGAAAAAAGTAATCCGAAGCTCTCAAACTGACCCTAACCGGTGCTCTTCCCTCTTTTTTAGCCTATGCTTTTCTTCTGCTATTTATGTTTCTTTGTAGAGTTTCAGTGAATCATTGATATCTCTTTCCGAGCTTTAAATTGAAAAGTTTTGACTGGGAAATGGGTAAAAAGCTAAAAAGCCAGCAGCTTGGCTTCCAGGTTGTTATCAACCAACTTAGTTGCAGAAACAAGTTGTATAACAGCTAAATACCTGCTTCATGCTATTAAAAAACAAACTTAAGTTTTATCTCACCGTCTGCGTGCATGCGAGAAGACAGATACAAGGAATATATAATTTATACAAAAGAGGGTATGTTCTTTTGATGTGGTTGCTTAAACAGCATGACTTGATATAACAGTTGATTAAACATCGCCAAGGAATAAAAGCTATTCTTAATGGTGTGGAATACTGCAAATCTTTTATCACCCCTCTTACCTTGTCCCCCTACCCAAGGAAAGATGATCGATATCCCAGGCACTAGACGGGTGGACATCGCAGTGAAGAAGTCTAGAGAATAAGGATAGACTCCCTCATTATCAGATTGCCATATGTACAAAGCAGTCACCCAAAGATTAGCAGGGAAGGAAACGCAAAGAAGGAATTAATTAAATGCAAGTAATAAATGCGCGGGGCGGGGGGGAAGGGAGAAATCAAGAAAAGTTGTAACTGTGGGAAGCTCGAAATCCCCCTCCTATCAAATTAGATGTGAAAGAAAGCAGAGCTGGGGGAGCGGGGAGGCTCTGCTCAGCCTCAGCGCAGGCTGGAGGTGGCCGCGGCCCCGCCGGGAGCCGGGCGGGGGGAGCCGGAGGGTCCGGGGGGGACCCCGGGGGAACTGGGGGGGAACCGGGCTCGCCGTTCCCACCCGCCCCGCCGGGCCTCCGGGATGCGCCTTGCCTCTCCTACCCGCTTTAAATCTTCTCTTCTCCCTTTCTAATTATTATTTAAACGCCACCGCTTCTGGGGAAAAAAACCAGCCCCCCCAAGCCCCCCAGTCCCCGCTCACTGCAGCGCCAGGGCGCGTTTCCCCCCGAGGGGGTCCTGCCCCTGCCCCCCCCGGCCCCGGCCCCAGCCCCAGGCTGCCGGTGGGGAGCACCGTGCCCTGCCCACCCCACACCTCAGAGACTGCAAACACCCCCGGCCGGGCACTGACGCCTTCTTTGGAGGGCTCACAGAGCACAGCCACTGCTGCCCCCAGGGCCTCTCAGGGCTGCCCAGGGCGAGGGTGCCGGGGAGGCCCCTGAATGAAGACCCCCTCCCTCCACCACCCCTACCCCTAGAGCCAGGTCCCCCATGGAGTTGCCACCAGGCTCCCTGTCAGCCCCTAAATCTCCGAGGGAGCGATGGGGAGCCCCTTGGGTCATCCCCTGGTTCTCCAGGGCACAGTACACACACCACGGTCCCAGGAGCATCCACCGCTGACCCCACGGAGTCCTATTGCAAGCACCCATCACAGCCCCATGGCCCAGCGTTCCTTGATGACACACAGGCTCTTCCAGTGGCTCTGCCAAACCTTGTGGCAGCTGTCAGGCTTCCCCTCACTGTGGACTCATGGACAGGGTTGTGGGGCAGCACTGTCCTATGGGGCCTGGGCTGCAGTGGGGCAGTGGCCAAGCTCTTTGAGAATCTCACTTATTATTTATCTTCTTCTTTTATGAAACCTGGATTTGCTGACAGCTGTTTGCTCTGCGTGGAGGCAGGGAAGGGTTCAGACTGCAGAAGCGAGTTTGCTTGTTGGCCATTTGAAGTTGCACTAATATATTTTGGTCGATGAATCCCAAAACACAGGATGTTTTCCAAAGAAAACTTGAGATGCAAATGCTGTGTAGCTTTTAATTGGATCTTAATTACTTACCACCCTTAATGGCCACCATTTTTTCTCACACTTAATATATGATTTTTTTTTTAATTATTATCCATTTCTAGAGCATGAAAACTTCATTCTTGTAGGCTCTTTGCACCTCTGGTGTTTGCCAAGATATTTGGGATCAAAGCGATCACTGACAGAGAAGTAGATCACAAATAACTCCAGCAAAAACAGAGGTTATGATAGAGTAAAGCTGGTATAAGTGGAAGGAGACTCAGGCAGGATTTTCATCTGAACCTTTATTTGATTCTTTTATGTACCCCACACTCTTTCATGGCAGTGTAAACTATTTCATTTAAAGGAATTGATACCCATCCCTCGTTGTCTATCCTGGTAGTACTGCAATACCTATCTGGAAAACTGGCTTAGAAATTTCAGTCTAGAACTACTGTCTAGTAGGCAACTATACCTTTACAATGACAAGCAGACCAAGTCTTGTTCCTTGGAATATCCTTCCAAAAACCCCCAAACCCTGGCAGCAACAAGAAAAATTAAGCTCATACTTTTCCACCCATTTTGGTTTGACAGCAAAATTCAAGAAGCCACGGAGCCAAAGCCTGGTATCTGCTCTGCTATACCCTTAAACTGGCATTAGTCTGTGAGTACTCCTGCTACAAGAAAACAATATTTTGTGTGCATGGAGAGGCAGAAAATGTTTTCCTTACAGAGTAACTCTGTCCATGTACACTGATTTTTCCGTTTTCATATTCATCTGCTTGTGGATTAATGCTAATCACTGGCTTGAATATGGTCAATACAGCCTTTCATCATACATGCAAAAATTACTGTAGGCAGAATGATTCATAAGACATTGTTATCTATGTTTTGGTTTATATTTGCTCTTGAAGCAAACTTTAAAGCAGAGTTTCCCTCAAGTTTCCTTATATCCGCAACAGTGCAATACGCAATGTCTGATTAGAGGCTTATAGAGAAGCCCTTACATTTCTTTCGCAGGTATTTTAATTTCTCTTTGAATAAACCAACATTTTCTTATACCAAACCAACATTTTCCTATACCAAAAGTCCAAGTTAGGAATGAGTATCCAACTTTTTTTTTTTTTTTTTTTTTTTTTTTTTTTTTTTTTTTTTTTTTTTTTTCCCTTTCTCTCATTCCCGGATTGTGATCTGCATCCCTTCTCAGTCACTTCCTTCTAGTCATGAATGGGGAAAATCCCAAAGCCAGGTGTTTCTGTCCATGCAGGAACCGTGGGAGGGAAACAGCCACTAGGGGAGCTCGATGTTGGGAGTAACCTCTGAGCACCTTCCTCGCAGCTTACACAGTTTGCTGCATTCCCCGGGACTAGAAGTTTGAAAGGTGTCAAGTTAAAAAAAAAAAAAAAAAAAAAACAACCCAAAAAAACAAACAAAAAACCCCACAAAAACCCAAACTCAGAACAAAACCCTCCCAAACAACAATAACAATCCCCCTCCTCCCCACCCCTCCCAAAACAAAGCAGCAGCATACCAAATGGGCAAATTTTGGATATTTATTTTGTTGGGTTTTTTTAAATGACAAACAATTTTATAGCCAAGTATGCAATAGTTATTTTCTTTTCACTCCATACATTGAATTGTGAGGTGAGAATAGCCTCAATACACATTTTTTTAGCTTCTGATAACCCATAAAATTAAGAGATAATTAAATGTAGCTGCTTAAACACCAGCCAAGAGTACAAGAATATCTAATGTTCTGTTCCAGTTGTAATGTTGATTTGCTTTCCTGGTCATTGGCAAGGGAGTTAGATCTAAAGTTTGCATCACATAAACATTGCTAAGAATAAACCTTCAAAAGAAAAAAATATATTTTTCCTAGTTTTGTTGTTGTTATAAAAACTGTTACCTGGATTATTAATGGTTAGTATGTTGATTTGGATTTTGGTTGTTTATCTAAGGAATTTATCTGGGCAATAGAGTCAATGATCGTTAGATGTTGTGGGTGGAGGAAGAGCAAAAATAGAACTTTTTCTCCATGCAGATCAATACCAGCAGATTCTTACTTGGTTATCTTTAGGCCCCACCTATTCTCAAATGTACTTCTGAGTATGAAGAAGCTATTTATTCTAACAGACTTGCTCTCGTCTCTTTCAGTATCAATGATTATTGAAGCTAGTAAAATATTTAGTATAAATAAAGAGCCCATGTTTAATACATATGTATACTCCCCACAAATGGTTAATGAAGGAATTACCTTCTAGCAAGATCTAAATTTTAATGTACTGTTTTCTCTTCAGGAAAAAGAAAAAAGTTGGATACATAAAAAGCATCATGAAATGCATGTAATTCTTAGCTGTCTGACTTGCACTGCACTTGCATTTTAGAGGAAAAGTGCAGAGTCATATTTTGGAATATTGAGTGATAATACATCTCTGGGTCCATATGATATGACAGGCAGACAGGGGATGCTAAGAGAAACCTGAAGGCATGAGATAAATTCAAACTTAACTTGCTGGCTCTTGCAGTGTGAGGTTGGCTTGCTCAGAGTACACAAACCAACAGACTGGATCAAGGCTCTCTGTTTGGGCAAAGATCAGAAACAAAGCTTGCCCTCTAAAGTCCACCTCATAGCCTGATCCAGCCATGGTAACCACTGTATTCACTGGGCCATGGTAGCAGGAGAGGTATGTGCATGATTGTCTTAGTTTTTCTTGTTTCCTTACATTTGCAGACTATTTTTGAGCATAGTTTACATGTTTTCTTTCTTTTTTCCTGGCATATTTACACCCCAGCTTTTTTAAATGCTTTGTTCATGCCAGTCAGTTTAGCAATGCGCTTGTTAAAACAGTTCCTAATACATTGTATATGACTGAAAATGACTTAATTGTTCTATTTCTTTCTGACCCCAATAAAAAGTGTCCCTGATATTGTTTGAGTCTCTCTCTGTTCACAAGCGCCTACATGTATGTCACCGGGTGACTTTGAAACATTTCTTAGATACATCAATTCAATTGCTCTTATTTATTTATTTAGATTTGTAATAATGACAGTAAATGGCCATCTGAATCAATCTGGGCACTTTGCAGTCATTAATACTGCAGCATCAATATCACATAACACAATTATAGTGCAATAAATTACCCATATGCCTCAGCTGTTGCCCAACCAAAGTAAGAGCTCCTATCACATTGCTCATTTATGTCCTTTCCCTCTAAAACACCTTGATAGCAGAAAAAAAGGCTTTGAAATGTTCCTGAAAGCTCAACAAAACCCTGTCCTTTCCAAGTGAAGATGCAGATATAAGGAAATGGCATGTGGGATGCTCCACCACCTAATATGGCCTTATGAGCACAGAAGGGCCCAATCCTTACCACAGTCAACTCATAAAGTTACTTATATTAACACCAGAAAACCTCAGAAGGACATCCTTCATTGATCACATCTGCAACTGGATTGTGTGACAGTTCAGGAAGACTTATGCTCACTCATCTCAAGCCATGTGGAGCTTTCAATGGCAAAACCAAAACCTTGAATTTTTTGTAGAAGCCCATTCAAACTAAGTCACTGGCACAGCTGTGAAATCACTGTGAAGCCAGAACTAGGAGCAGACTGTCACATTGCACATCATCCTCAGTTATTATCTGTATTGGTTTCAGAAATAATGTAACAAAGTGCCCAATTCAGCAGCCTAATCTCCAAGCGTGGAAAGACTGGATAGCTGCAGAAAGACTGGCCCCTAAACCCCACTATTCTCTGACAGGTGATGATGCAAAGAACTCTTTAATGCAGCTTCTTTCTGGGTGTGCAGTAGCAGCACTGGTTGTTTTTACATCAAGTGTCTTCCAGGAGCCTCTTTTCTGGGGGGACAGGGGAAGGGAAGGAAGGAGGCAGGGAGGGAGTCTTCTGGGGTGCAAAGGGTCCTTTGTGCAACCACGAAGCTCAGAACTCCTGTGCCATTGTGTCATGGGCTGGAAGAGGGAACAAGATGAACCAATGATTCTGCAAAAGCAGTAGCTCGAAGCCTCAGTAATCTTTGGATTCAAGAAACGGAATCCTTTTTCCAATTTCCCACAGGATCCCCTTAGAAAACCATTAGAACAGCAGACTCGACCCTGTTAGGCCTTGATTCAAAGTCCTCTGGATTCAACTGCAGCCTTTCTGTTGTTTTCAATGGATTTTGCATCACTTTGATGTTAAGTCCATTACATTTGTGTTGCTCAGAGCAAACTGCTCGTGATGCTGTTAACAATTCCTCAGATTCATACATAAAAGCAGAGAGGTAACACAATGGTTTTATAGCATCAAAGTAGCATGCCCTGCTCAGTTCCCCTGTGAGATTTCTTTGGGTAACTCAACAAGCAACTCTACAGGGTAACAAACTGTATTAACTATTCATGCTAGAAGGTTGTGTCTCCTTCACAACTGCAGCAGCATTGCCCAAATCTGCCATAACGTGACAACTAATCTATTGGCTAAATTTGTTTGTAGAATTAATCAATTTCAATCAGTAATTGCCTTTGGGCAACAGTTCAATTATGGCCTTATCTTTTGGTTCTCGCTATTGTAAAAACAGCTATGCAAGTTTTGAAGAGAAATTTGCCTCATTAATGCTCAGAACCAGGCAGTGTTGATGCTGATGCTTATTTTATTCATATAACCATGTTTTCTGCACATGACTTCCTTGTGGGCATGGAGTAGCAATGCAGTGACAATGCCACAGCACACAATGTGCCTGGCTGTATGCAAATTAACATTAATGAACAAAGAAAGTCACTTTTGAGGAGTATGATGTATCTCTCACCTAGTGCTGGAGTTATGAGATCTCAACATCTCTTAAGGTTCAAACAAAAGATACTGATTTTATTTCAGCTCTTCTCTGTGTTTATTTTTCTGTATGAACGAAAAAAAAAATATTTGCTGGAGGTACAGAGTTTTCTTCAGAAGAAAAAAGCACACTCTTGAAATATTCATAATAAAAAAAAAACCAAACCGAAAAACCCCACACTGTATTACTTCACTCAGCCTTTCTTTAGGAAAGCAAAATAAATCATAATTTATGCATGGAGGCTTGAAAATCAAAATCATCACGAAGTAGCATAAGGGCAGTCTGACAAAATAAGGCACAGACCATAGGCTCGAAAATTTCCCACCATGTAAACAAGGTGACACAGGCAATTGGGCACTGAGAGCTTAGTGATTTTTGAGGCAGGGGAAAATGTTTTGCTGATATAACCTAAGGGAATTTTGAAATCACTCCAAAATGCACTACCTGAAGACAGGCAATTTTTGGAATGCGTTCATATTATGTCATTATATCTAAATATGCTGAGCAAAGAGCAGGATAATATTTCCCCTTCCTCTACACTGTTAAATTGAATTCAATTTGGGGCAAAATTACTCAGCCTTAATCACTATTTTTGTGCATTAGTATCCAGTTGAATCTCAGGACAAATCAAGTAGGCTGCAGACACTAGTGCAGCTTGATATTGCTATTTTTATTCATTTCTGTTTATTGTAGCAAAGCTTAGAAGCCAAGAGAGAATCAGACACCATTTTACTAGGTTTTACTCAAACAAATATAAAAAGATCTCTTCTTCAAAGAGCCTACCCTTTTATTTGTACTGTTTATACTTCACCTTATCTGCATGAAGACCCATTGAAGTAACGAGAACAATTTACAGAATGAGGCATATTAAGATTTCCAATCTGATGTAGCAAAATGAAACTTCATAAAAATCCTCAGCTGGTCCTGACTGGGTGAAGTGTGAGAAATATCTCTCTCGTCTTGGCTGGAGGTCTCATCCATGCATTTTAAAGCTTTCTGGCCAACCTCATCCCTAGCTATTGCTGAGGCAATTATGTTCAGAGTGTTTCAAAAAGGACTGGATACTTACATAATTGGAGCATCTCTGCTGAGTAGACAGTTTTAAATGATGTGTGAGCTTTAGCAGTTTCTGACAGAAACTTCCAGTAATTATTGTGAGCCAGAAGGAAACTATCCCTTTAAACACCTTCTTGTGTAGATATCCATTTTGAGGATCAGCCAACAGTAGTCTCTGAGCCTGGCTGGAACCAATAGAGGAGAGGTTTTGAAGACCCCTGATGATTTGGCAGGACAGTGATCCTTCTTAAGCAATGAGTTGTACATCAGCAATCTCAGCACAAGATTGAATTGCAACATCTTCGTGAGAGACTGTGAGAGGGCATCCTCACTTGTGGCAAATGTACAAGATCAGGTTTATCACAGAATCATAGAGTGGTTTGGGTTGGAAGTGACCTTAAAGATCATCTAGTCCTAAACCCCCCTGCCTTGGGCAGAGACACCTTCCACCAGACCAGGTTGCTCAGAGTTCCATCCTGCCAGGCCTTGAAAACTGCCAGGGATGGGGCAGCCACAGCTTCTCTGGGCAACCTGTGCCAGTGACTCATCATCCTCACAATAAAGAATTTCTTCCTAGTATCTAAATATCCCTTCTTTCAGTTTGAAGTCATTCCTCCTTGTCCTGTGACTCTGTGTCCTTGTCACATGTCCCTCTTCAGCTCTCTTGTGATCCCATTAGGTACTGGAAGGTGCTACAGGGTGTTACTCATCACTTCTCCAGGCTTAACAACCTTGACTCTCACAGCCTGTCTTCATAGGAGAGGTGCTCCAGCCCTCTGATCATCTTTGTGGCCTCCCCTGGACTCACTTCAGCAGGTTTGAGTCCTTCTTATGTTGGGGACCCCAGAGCTGGAAGCAGCACTGCAGGTGGGGTCTCATGAGGGCAAAGCAGAGGGGCAGAATCACCTCCCTCGACTGGCTGGCCACCCTTCTTTTCATAGAATCATAGAAAATCCTGGAATGTCCTGAGTTGGAAGGGACCCACAAGGATCATCAAAGTCTAGCTCCTGGTCCTGCACGGGACCATCTCCAAAAGTCATACCATGTGCCTGAGAGCACTGTTCCAAAGCTTCTTAAACTCTGTCAGGCTTGGTGCCGTGACCACTTCCCTGGGGAAGTGCCTAACCACCCTCTGGGTGACAAACATTTTCCCAATATCCAGCCTAAATCTCCCCTGACACAACTTCATAATTTTGACACAGCCCAGGACAGGGTTGCCAGCCTGCAAGCACACATTGGTGGGTCATGCCCAGCCTCTCACCCACCAGCACAGTTGGGTGTTATGGAACGGTCTTGGTGAGCTCATGTTGCTTGGTAGGTGCAGTAAGCTGGGAGAAGGAGTGGTTGGTTATGGTAGGTGAGCTGCAGTGTGGTAACTAACCCAGCCTTGTCACCACAGGGCTTCTTTGGATCCTACAGATCCATAAGTGTCTTTTGAAAACGTCATTTAGGTAGGAAAATGGTGCCTGAGTTGTCTGGTGAACCAAGAATCAGACTGCGAATGACAAGCCTTAGAGAGGAAAGAGGCAAAAGAACTTTCTTTTTTCAATTCCCAAACACCATGTGGAGACTGGATATCTTTAATTTATGCTTATAAGATATTATCAGCCTTCAAAAAAACCTCTGCTAAGATGTTAGTGTTCTGTACATGACAGCCACTTAGAAAAACAAGATTTTTTTTGTTCTCACACTATGCAGTTTTTATTTCCCATTGAATGCATTTATTATACATTAACATAATTACTTTAATTTATTACCTTAGTAAATGTCAGACCCATAAGATGTTAGTGTATTATGTGTATTACACTGCATTCATTCTATTTAACAAAGAGCCTCAAACAAATGACTAAACTAAGCATCAAGTTTCTACTTCACATACGCACTTTTGAGAGAGTATTGTGAAATAAAAAAATGTGTACTTGTAATTAAATGCTGCCTTCGTTTATACTTACGTACTTCTGTTATGATCCATGCAGACTGAGACCTGCAAAGCCATGTCCAGTTGGCTGGGATGCTGGAAAGTTCTAATCCTAGTTCTTTTAACATATTTAATGACTGTCACACCATGAATTTAAGATAGAGTTGTTCTTCCTTTTTCTTTTTTTTTCCCTAGAGTAAAACAATATTAGAACCTTCAAATTTTCTGTGTAAAAACTCCTTAGATTCTGCTTAACGCAATTATGGGATAGAATAAGAAATAATCCCAAGAAGTTCATATCTAGCTTTGCTTCTTGTGAAAGATCAGGATCACATTCATATTTACCTATGACGTGATCAGGATCACATCATATTTACATTTAAAGGTGGTTTCGCTACTCAACCTGCAGATTTTGGAACAAGTACATATTCGAGGCCCTGCCTGAAACACTGTGCATCCTCTGTTGTGCTTCATCAACAGAGAACTGCAGATTCCCCAGCAGCAGGTATTTCATAGGTGGCTGCTGACCATGACCTCCTCCCTCTTAGAGGAGGGCCAAAGCATTCTTCTGCATCCTCCTCAAACTGGGAGTTTTTATGCAACCCTTTTTTTTCTCCCCAAGGAAGATTTGTAACTTCATGTTGAGGATTATACACTCATATTTTTCAAAAGAAAATTGTGAGCACTGTTCCTGATCTGTGCTGGCAGAAGGCACTGGACTGACTCCACAGAAGTCATGTTTAGTTCATAAACTGTCAATCATTATAAGAGTGATATCCGAACCTGGCATATTCACATACTATATAATTTCAAATATCTGCCTCTGATTATGTTAGTGCAATGCATTGACAGGCTCTAAGGAGGCAGAGCTTGTCTTGACAAAGCATCTGCACTCTGTATTTCCATAAAATATCCCCATGAATTTGGAGAGGCCCTCTTAAAACAGTGTACAATTTCTGAGATCTATGTTACAGAATTTAAGATTTAAGTTATTCCTGTGCTTGTTTTTCTATAAAATACCTACAAAAACAAAGAAGCTTTAGGGGTTGAGATGAAGGGAGATGAAAGCAAAAATACCAGGCAACCTGTTTCTCTCAAGATTGGAAAGTAAAAACAGCATTTTCTTCATGCTGCTCATCTCACTGTGAGGAGACCACTTTGTGGAAGGATATCTGCTGAACTTATGGGCACCTCTCTGTACAAACCTCTTGGATTAGGACTCTATTAGACCAGATTTTCTATATGTGCATAGCCCACAGAATGCCCCAAGAGAGTTATTGGAGTGTAATATAGTTTCTGTGAGATCATAAATATTTCCTCTCCAATGAACTTAACTTATTTTTACATTTGATAAAGACTTCCCAGAACTCTTTACAGATAATTTTTCTGAAATGCAGAGCTCAACTGAGAAGACATGTTTCCATGTAGAAAACCCATAGACTGATCAAACTCTACAATTTTTCTTGACATAGAAACCCAAAAACTTTTCTCTGATCATTTTTTAAGTAAACATGGCTAAAATTATGGGAAGGGGAATTTTTTTCCTTTTTAAATTAAATGAATAAGTTTGTCTTCAATCCTTCCTCTCTCATATTGTTATTAGAACAACTGAAATCTCCCAATCCATTACATTTTGGACAAGACAATTTGCACCCATTAGAATCTATCTTCTTGCCAGTGCTTGAGATGCTACCAGTACTCTCAGCTCTGGTCATAACTGAAAATCTAACTGCTCAGCTTATTTTTCTCTGAGAACTCTGTTATATTCTTCCTTGCTGAGAAATGCAGAGAATTTGAACTCAAGACATTTGAAAAGGCAGTATGACCAAAAATGCCTTTTTTTTTCCTTTCAGAATGGTTAATTTTACTTACTCACTCTCAATTGAAGAGTGAGAAGCAGAATTTACCCCTGCTACATAACAACTTATTAATTTTTAGACTGCCAAGTACCAGACTGAGAAGGACCTCAGCTGAGACTGTATTTTGTGTGATGGTGCAGATCTTTGGACTCAATGATCTTAGAGGTCTTTTCTAACCCTAATGATTCAATAATCTTATTTTTGTTTTGGGGGTCTTATATCTATTTTTGACAAGAGATTAAACAGACGAAAGTTCAACCTTGCAAATGCTTGTTACGTGATCGAAGTAGTGTGGGAGGATGGGGCTTGGCTCAGGTGAGGCCTCCACGTCTGTCTCCATGGGCAGGCAAAAGGGCACAGGTGGCAGTGACCTGTGGGACCTCTTCCCAGGTAGGTAAGTTGTATTCTTTTGGCCTGATGACATCAGCTAAAATTGTAATTTCAACTTCAAATCCTCATTTGGAGGCAAATCATGGAACAAGAGACTATCACCAAAAAGGTGTTGTGGGGTAACCCATTTTCAAACTTTTATCTTCTTTCTGCTGAAATCTCTTGGTATATCCTGGATCCAAGGAGGTGAGCTGGAATATGCCTCTGTTACTTGTGTAATTTGTGAGCTTAGTGTTATTATGAAGTATTGTGGCCTGGGCTTTCTTCAGCAGATTTTGAGGGAAAAGAGAATCTCACAAAAATTACTAAAGCACCCTTTAAGATGAATGCCCACCACACTTCTAGAAACTATGCTTAGTTTCATCCTCTGTGTGAGTGTTTCAAGCACCTTCAGGTTTTTGGGTGAATGCTAAAACTAATTTGAGATAGTTATCTTGGTGCTGCATCTCTTCAGTGAACTACAGCAGAATTCCTCTTTGCATGAGCTTTCCACTAGAGCTGGGTCATTAGATTTTAGTCACGAGTGCCAGGAGCTGCAAGGTTTTTCTCTGAGCAGAGACTGTCAGTCACATCAGATTTTATTCATTTTGTGATGTGGGTAAGCATCCAAAAAGTAACAGGCTGAGACCAACAAACTCGTTTCATTTTTAATCTGTGGCAGATTTGTGGCTTTTATACTGAAACACCAGGGCTCAAACCAGCTGGTTTCACCACATTCTTGGTGCTGCCCCCTCCTTTAACCCACAGTAGCAAAATCACATGTAACAATTTATGAGTTTGTGTTCACCCGGGAACTTGTGTTCCTTTGCTTACTGTACCTTTCTATCTATAAAAAAAAATTAAATAAATATGCTCAAATGAGTCAGTGATTATTGAACTGGGAAGCAGACTTGAGTTTGACAATTAAACGTAACACATCCATATTGGGGTGTGGGAAGTAAAGAAAAAACAACAAAACTTTAACATTTTCACATGCCAGAAAAACTAGCTTTCATGTGCTTTAAAGAGAAGAAAGGCAAGACTTGTTTGGGAATAAAGACATAGCCTTCAAATTCACTCTTCAAGTATACTCTGTTACAGCAGCATGATTCCTTTTATGATTGTATCCATCATGCTGTCAAAAAAAGAAATCTTATCTTCACTCATTACTAAATATACAAAGAGCTGGGATTTCCACTTGGCAAATGCTCCTGTTTACCTGAAGGCTCGATTTTACCTGCACTTTGATAAAGTTCATTTGCTGAGATAGACTAAACTTTTTAATCCTTAAACTACTGGAGTTTGTAAACCAAGTTTTGCTCTGAAGTAAGAGGCATGTGCATGGAGTAGCTATTTTCCTTAGGAAAATTAAAGATTTTATTATGGAAGGAAGCCAAAGGGCCCATCTGGATCTGTCCTGTCTGAGTTGTGAGTTATAGCTCCTGTTTACAACTGCTCTGCAAAAAGAAGCCTAGGTGAGGATGCCTTCAGTAGTCACTGTCAGCCTTGTCTTCTCAAGTTTTTTGTCTTCAGGAATAGTCTGTCAATAGTGGAGACAATCTCTTAGCACCTGTCATCCCTAGTATACTTAGACCTTTCTAGCACTCTCTCTTATTACCAAAACTTTACATTAAATATATCAAAAGATCTTGGCCACTTCAAAAGACACGGAACCAGGCCCTCATGTGCCATAGCGCACTTTTCTTTATAATGAAAGTGAACAATCCTCTCTGAACATGTTGATGTGGATGAACTTCCTGAATCTAAGTATTGCTCTGAGTTCCCTTGGTGGTTTCCCTTTCTGTTGCACCCTTTCAAAACTAAATGAACATTTATTAATATTATTATTTCTATTATGATAACAACCACAAACCATCAATGAGGTCATGGTCCCAGTTTTCTGAGCTATGCTTAAATGTGAAATCATAAACAACTCTCTACTTTGGTGTTTAAATAAACACAACAGGGAAAGGGTGTTACTGTAACTCAAGAGCAGAAGTGATTCGCACAGTAGAGGTGACAACATTCCCTTTGATTTGAGACTTTACCATCCACTTTAGTGGTCACTACTGTGTCTGTGTCAGAGCTCTATAGCCTGTATATATCTCACTATCTCCACAACCTCTACTACTGTAGATCATTTGTTCTGTCTGAAACCTGTCTCCTTTGATTTGCAGTCTTGGTGCCATGTGGATTTCTATTTTTCTTTTTTTTCCTTTCTTCCTTTTCATTTCAGTATTGTCCAATTTCCTGCAGAATTCAGTCTCTAAAATTTACTCTGGAGACACCAACCACTACAGCAACTTGGTCCTTCTTTGTCTAACACGGAATTGCTCCAACAGTTCCTGCCACTGAGGGAAGTGCTAAAATTCACTTGGATTGAAAAGGAAGAGTTAGATCAACACTTCTTCTCTTCAATACTTCTTTCTTGTCCTTAGTATTAGCTTCTATTATTTAGTCTATATCTTCTATAGCATTCAGTCTCATTCTTCTCATGTTCTTACTTCAGTAAGTCAAGTTCAGCTTTGGAGCACTCTAGTGACTGTCTTTCCATGCAGGTACAGCCTCGTTAATTTAGTCACTTGTCTCACTGATTTGTAAAAGTCACTGGTATACCAATATGAGCAATGATCATCCATATACTAATTCTTTTGAGTTTCCCCCTCCTATCCTATCCTGATTTTACATGAACTTTATCTATAGGCCAGTTCTTCATGAACAGAGTGACTTGCCTTTGAACAAACATGTACATATGTTATATTTTTGCCTGGTGCTGTATCCAAAAGTCAAGAATTCTGATGTGCTTACACATGATTTCTCTGTAGTTATGACTCTCTTTAATTAAACAGTAGCTTTCTAGGTGTTCCCCTGTAGTGTTCCTGATTAACGTTTCCAGTAACTTCCCAGCTTATGAATCAAAATCTACAATCTGTTATCATTTTTATACTACCATTGATTGAGATTCTGTTTCTGTGTTAAAGCTCAGCTTTAAAAACTCTAAAAGATTTTGCTGTGTAAGGAGTATAAGTGCACACATAAATATTCTCATACACACAGAGTCAAAATCTGCAACTCACTCCCAACTTGTCCCCAGCTGCTTGGCAAACAGAGTTCAGATACCTTTTAATGAACTCTAGTGAATGCTACAAACCCCAGGAAGATTTAAAATAGAAGAAGAGCTGTGTATAGGTTATGCTGTGTGTTCCATTTAAGTTTACCCACAAATATTTGGTTAATTTTCAGTGAAGGGGATTTCGTATAGAAATCCTTGTGGAAATCTGTGTTCTCCCCACATCTGGCTACTTCCACGTTGAGTGGTATCTTTCACATGGGACAGCAGGCTGTTAGAATGATAATGTTTAGCAAACTTCATTTAAGAATCCTGACATGAAGGCTCTTAACCCAGGGAAGGATTAGAGGGTACCTTTGTAGCACTCTCACAGAGAGTTGCATCATTCTGCTTGAGAGCCGGGGTGGTTTTTGGCAGGTGCTATGGTGCAATCAGAGAGTGATCATATTCAAAGGAGTCCCAGCACTTCCAGGTATTTCCTGGAGCAGTGCACTTCTGCCCTTTCCCGACCCCGAGACCTGCAGTGGGTATTGCTCACTCTTGGGCCCTGCTTCTACCTGCCCTGGTGAAAGTTTAAATGAGGAAGTTGCCATTACCGAGATGAGTTTAGAGCTGTTTTTTCTAAAAGGAAAGATTCTAAAAGTTGCACAACTTCCTTTCAAAATGCAGTAACTTTGCTTGAATGCTAGCTCCCTGAATAGATGTCAGGTCAAATGTCTGAGTGATGTGAGCCCTCAGCGGCGGAACTTGGACTGAATTTTTCCCACCATAAAGTGTAACAAGAACATGAACCCCTCTCAGCATCAGGGTGAAATCAAGAGCCAGAAGACTTTCCACAGAAACAAACCAAAACAAAACAGAACACAACAAAATAACATACTTGACAGTAGTCTCCCGTTGCACCTGGGATGCAGAAGACCACAGGAAGGTCTTGCTCTGCTTGCTGGAGAGTGGAGACTGAAAACTGGGTTTCTGATATTTCAACTGTGTGTCCCAGGCCCTGAGCTGTTTGGTGAGTGAATTTTCCTAGCCTTTCCTGTGAGAACTTGATCATTTGAATAAATAATTCATCACCATAGGGACAGTACCCACTTTTTTTTTTCATAATCCCTCATTGTGTCCTAGCCATTAGGTTATTAAGGCTTTTACTTTCTCTCTGACATACAAATGAACATGTTTTATTTTTACTAGAACCTCTGCTCTGGACTTCTGTTGTCATTAAATGAGTAGGATTTTTTTTTTTTTTTTTACAACCACTACTTTCAGGTAACTGGAGGTTTCTGATGGAAAAATATTTGATCAAAATAACTTCTGACTGCGAAGAGGTTTGTGCCACCAGGAAAGAGAAAAATGCCATGTCATGTGACCTAACTAGCCTGTGTAATTCATATTTTCAAATTAGAAACAAAATAAAAGAGAAGTGTAGAATAGACATATGTATGCATATATATGGTTGCTAATAATAATATCTGTAGATATCTTGATTGCTTGTTTCTCCACAAATTTTGTAAATTTCTGTGTTTTCTTCACTGGGAATGGCAAACAGGTATCATCATGCAGATAGATGATGTGTCCTCATCTCTTTGCCTATTCTTTGGGTCAAATATAGCCCTTTAAAATTAATTGTTTTGTTTTGTTTCCTTTGCTCCTGTCTTTAATGGGACCAAATATTCCACCCGTATTCTTTACTCTCACAAGATCCTCAGGGTAAACCAAATCTTGGTTCTATTCCCACTGAGTAACATACTCCTTGAGCAATCCCATCAGCTTCTGTGAGACTATTTGGGATTATCCAATGGGAGCAAAAGTAGTTGAGTCTGGCCCTAAGGTGCTTACACACCCCCTTGGTCAGTGGCACCTCAGTTTCAGTCAGTGCCTTTGGGTGCTGTTGCACTTTAGCCTTTAATAATCTGTTTCAATTGTCAGAGTGGAATTTTAATGAATAATCTATTAGGTACATGTAGAAACCCCATCTGTGACAGTGTGATGGCATTCAAGAGAATGTTTTCCTGTGGATGCTTCACAGAAGAAGAAAGGGTGAACTCATCCCAGCAACTATTTGCTTAGTTCTTGGGGGATTTACACTTCTGCGTCAATGGTTCAAAGGTTGTCTGAACTTGCAGTGGACTCAGATGTTCCGCATTTACATCCAAGAGTTATTTTCCACTGGAGAGGGATGTGAGTACCCTACTACCTGCTTTGGAATGGTAATGGGCTTGTCATTATCTAAAGGCTTCTCTGTTTCTGCCTTGTTCAACCAAATTGTTCACCAGTGTGGACTGAAGCTAGGGACAAGCTTTTTTAAAGAACACGCTTTAACAAGAGCAGCAGAAGGGCCTCACGGTAGAGAAGTCAAATCACAAGGGATTAATCTCACCTGACTTTATCCCCTTGACGCTTAGTTATCTAATCTAAATGGGCTGTCTAGAGTCCCCTATTGCCAGTGGAAAGAGATAGACAGCAGTGAATGGCCTTCTGGAGGTATTTATGTCTCTCTGTGCTGACTATAGGTGGAGCCCAGCCAACTGGTTTATAGTAAATGTCTAACTTCTCATGGGCTATAGTTAGAGATGTGATAAGTGGATCCCACCCCTAATTTCCAAAGGTCTCATCTTCTTCCATCAGTGACTCAGGAGAACAATAATAACCATGTCTACATGGAAGGAGTGCCTACACTAAAGGAAAATATCAATTTGTTGTAAATCCTGACCTGGGCTGAGGGTATCTCAGTGGGATGGAGCTGGAGCTGGTCACTGGGTTCACTAGGGGGAGCTAGGAAGAAACCTGTCAGTTTCACCATGATAATGGAGTTCCTGCTGCAGAATTATTCCAGGTACTTGTACCAGAGAAGGTATTTGTGGTGGACAGTTCTTCTGAGGTCTCTTCTCCTCCTGTTTACAGACATGATGCTGCATTTGTCATATCTAATTTTTTTAGCCAGATTATAACTTCTTGTCCATTTGATCTCCAGCACTATTTTTGATTACCTTACCTAGATAAGACTTGACTTGTGTATAGAGAAAAATGTGGTCCAAGATAAGCCTGTCTTTGTCTACAGAGAAAAAAAAAACAACTAGAATGACAATAATAAATCTATTTACTTGCAAGACTATGTTTCTGTCTTAGAAGGACTTTGGACACATGAGCACTGAATTGCCTCTAGGGTTTTAAGACATATTACACATGTGTGTGTACATGTGTATACAGTGATAAACATGCCCCATACCAAGATTTATAATTCTGAGGACACATCAGTAAAAAAGGCTGACTGTTCTCATATCTCCCTAAATCATCCATGCCAGCTCATACACTGAATGAGTCGTCCTCCGATATTTTGGTGGGGTGAGACAAGACAAAAATCTTGCTACTGAGATCAGTGCTTTAGCAGCCTCTGTTCTGGATTGCTGAACTCAGATGAGGATGAACTTTTTCCAGGAGCAGTCCCAGCTCTGTGGGATGTAGCTGGTTTCTGTGAAAATGCACGTGTGCCTGCAAAACTGATATCCCAAAGCATTCTATTTTTATGCCGCGAGTTGCTGTGTCGAGATATAAAATGTTCAGAATTATTTTTATTGGACAAACACAAGCACTGAAATCATGAGGTTCTGGCAGGCTCCAAGCTCTGCCAGCCTAACACTTCTTTGTGCTTGGCAGGCAAAACAGTTTTTAATATTTTAGTTTTACTTTGCTATTCCTGCACAATGGGGGTAGTTCTTAGTGACTTTAAGCAAAAGGTAGGAAGCATGCAAGCACTACTGTGAGACTTTGAACTGAATCTAATAAACCCTTCTCTGATCAATTTAACAGCAATAACGAAAATTTAATTTTGGATGCAAACTTGTATAATTTGCTGCAGCTCGTTAGCCAGCTGAGTTATCCCGTGTCCTGGGTGTCTCACTGTCCTGCTGAATGACTCAGATTTATTTGCAGTGCTGCTTGGGGGATCGAAACCTGCTCTCTGTAATTCAATTGTAAGGCCCAAATAATTCCATTGTTTTGAAGGAAGTTATGCTCTGTTGACCTTGGACCTTCAGTCCCTTTCCTGCAACACACAGGCTCAGCAAGGCAGGTTTAGTATTTACTTCGTGCGATGAGAAGGGGGGTGGTAAAGAAGGAAAGGAAAACCTGGATCATCTCCAGCAGTAAAAGAACTCCAGGTAGATCATTGCCAGGTTCTATTCTGCAGATAAGCTTAAATAGGTGTTACACCCAGTGAATGCTACTGTGACCTGCAAATGCCACAGTGTGACAGAGCCCCATAAAAGAGGTACAAATGAGAGGGAAAACAGAGAGAAAGAACCAGTTCCTCTCTTTTCTTCATAATGATGGTATGAGTTAGGAATAATTTTACCAACATTACTATGAGACAGCAGCAGGACTGCTGAGCCAGAACTGTGTTGTAAAGACAGAGTAACACAACCTTTTAGAAACTGCTCTTGCAAAATGTTTTCTTCCTATGATGTCTTTCTCTGCCTTCAGATTATTATTTCTTGTGTGTGTCTGAAAATCCAGGCTGAAACCACGGCCTCGGCGAGATCCAAGCAGCTCAGTGAGCTCACTGTGGCTCAGCAGTCAGGCAGGACTATGGATTGTAATTTACAGCAGAGTCCAAGCTCTGAGCAGCAGATTCAATTTTATAAGTGCCTCTCTAGTTCAGCTTAGGTAAGAGTCTCTGGAACAGACATCCTCTACATGTCCTATAAATAGTGAGTGGTTAAATGTGCTCCCTCAGTACACATCATTGATTGAGATGCAAAGCACATACTCGACAACAGTCAGCCTCACCCCCCTCATCAGGTACTAGGGAATTTATTTATTCCTTATTGTCATTACAGGCAAATAAGAGGTTTGACCTAATGTAACAGAGAGGTGAAAGGCTGATTATTTTATTTCCACAGCTGTTGCATTGCTGTGTTTTACAACATGTTTGTAAATCATCAGCATAATGGCACGTTATTATAGCTGCTAAGTTATATCTTCAAGGAAATATATTTTAATTTACTAAAAAGGAATACGAATAGCTAACTGTCTTATCAGTTAAGTCCAAGAACAAGGTCCACCCAGATACTGATTAATATCAACTGTATTGATTTTATTACTCATACTTTATAAATGACATTGATATTCTTGAAGAGTGCAAACATTTGCTTTGTTGTGCTATTGTCTCAGTTGGAGTGTAAATCTCTCACTTTTGTGATTATTGTTCTGGTCATTGCTTCATGACTGGAGGCATTTTAATGATGATTTATGGGGTTATATATAGTTGGACTATAAACTTCTGATTGCAATTAAAAACTAGTTAAATGAAAACTTGCAGCTTGAAGGCAGTGTCTCTTTATCACTGAAAGCTATAAAGGATTAAAATGTGGTATTTTGAAAAAAACCTCAATAAATAGAATCATAGAATTAACTGGGTTGGAAGAGACCTTCAAGATCATCAAGTCCAACCCTTGATTCAACCCCACTGTGATTACTAGGTCATGGCACTCAGTACCACATCCAGTTGGTTTTATTTTTCTCTTCCCATACCACAAGGCAAAAGAACCATCTAGAAATCCATATTTTCTGTAGATTTTCCAGGAGAAGAATTTTAGAAATACACTACTCTAGCACTCCTGAACAGCTACAGATTCCTTTTTCCATTATTTATACACCCAGTGTGTGCTCAGCTGAGAGAAAGAGAACTTCTCATGTTTTGTCAGAACCGTGGACCGATAGAACAACCTGGGGTGCTCCAGAGTGCTCCTTGCTGAAGTAGTAACATAAATCCTGTGGGTCCTCATGAAGAGGAAAATAGCTTTGGTGCCACAATGAAAGCATCTCCTTCCATTTTAAGGTTCTCCAAGCTAGTTTTCTCATGTATTCTATTTCCATTTCTATCAGTTAGTCGTATTTCCATGTATGACATTAGCCTGAGATGTTACTGTCTACACATGAGAAATATTGCCCTCAAAATGCTCCTGGGTATATTGGTTTGTGATTACACTGGCCAACACATAAAAAAAATTTGTTGAGTTTTCAAGGTATGAGCAGTGCAAGGAGGTGCAGACAGTCCAGGAGTGCCATTTAAACCTCGGTATTTGTAAAGGTGTGTGTGTTACACTGTCACACCACTCTGGCTTATATGGGGGTGCAGGAATCTACAATGTTCAGGAGTTGTTTCACTGTCAGTGAAATGAAGCTGCTATACAGCTCTTTATAGAATTGTGTGTTGTTTGTTACATACTTCTCACGTGAAATATTTTAGAATTTTCTATCTATAGAAAACCCAGCATCTCACTCAGCACTTTTATTCTGACTCTTCTCTCTTCAGTTGTGTTGGCCACTGAAGAATTTTGTCATTGATGGGTTGGGCTAGATGTGAGAAGGCTGATGCCTTGGGTTGAATTAAAATTTTGCTTAACCTTTTGCTGGTGAATCCTGTAAGTCTTGACAGGAGCACTGACACTACCCAGTCCCATATTGTCCACTCAACGTTATTGCAGCCTTGTCGTCTACAGGGATAAGTTTTTAGCCCTGGCAGTTACAGCAGTTTGTGATGAGCTATTGATAGGGCATATGGACATTTCTGATCTGGAGACAGACCAAAAAGGCACAGAGAGGCTGAGCTTTTCCACAGGCTGTCTACTGCTTAAATCTCATAATTCTACATTTTCTCTTGCAATAGGAATTTCACATAGGTTGGTGTAATTTGATATATCCCTGCCAAATACTAATGTTCCATCTAAACAGTGGAGATGTCGGAGTCATGTCTCTTTCCTCTCTTTCTGTTTTTAGAAGACCACTAGAAAAAGCTGTATATACCCCAAAATACATGCATAATTCCTCTACTTTATTTACTGTGCAAAAAAAAACAAAGACAAGAAATTGTGCTTTTAAAGGTGCATCCCTGTCTCTAATACAGGTTTTGCATTAAGTCTTCCCAGTAGCATATTTATATTGTATTTATATTATCCATTCTCAGAAGCCTTTTTAATTTGCAGAAGAATAGGCTTGAATGGGAAGGATCTATGAAGTTAATGGCTGCTCAGCTCCTCTGAACCTTGGCAACTTGTGCTATCTGTTTTTGGGGAGTTTCCAAAGAACAAAATTCAACAGTTGTTGGTGTCTCCTGTTTACTTTTTCTGGACCATATCTAGCACTGGACCGTATCTAACAAAGGAATTGTTGTGAGATGATTACAAGATCCAACATGATCTAGTGATCGAATAGTTCAGCCGATTGTCTCTTTTTTTTCTTTTTTTTTTTTTCCCTTCCTAATGATCACTGAGTGATCAGGAGAGATCCATGGCTGCTGCACTCTCCTTAGATAAAAGCTACCCAGAGCATATGTGAACTGTGTTCTTAAGACTCCTTATTATTTGTACTTAAAGATGAACAGCTGTTTGAGCCTCAGAGATGTGGGAAATTTTCTCTTCTGTCTGTCCTTCCAATATCTTCCTTTCTAAACTCCTGCTGCCTCCAGAAAATTCAGAGTGGGCTCTTTGAGTGACTTTCTCTTTCATCTGGCCAGAGGATTAAGGCCAGATTGTGAGGAGCTCCATTAATTGCAATTTTAGTAAGTTTGCTGTTAAATGATCAGGTGTATTTTAAAGTAAAAGGACGTGAGGGAAAGAACACCAAGAGCTGGTAGATAATTATAAGTAGCGTATATTTGGAGGTAATGCCTCTGTACCCCTCATTCCTTTTGGGGGACATCTTTGTCATGGTGTTTTTCCCACTGCTGTATCTGAAGTGAAGCCCTTTCAATTAACCATTATGGGAGAGAGACATCAAAATGAACTGAGGTGATTCTTCACAGGTTTTTAAATCCTCCTAGGACATAAGGCAGCCTAATGTTACCAACTGTCATGATCTTTACAAAGTCTCTGGGACAGATTCCTGTGATCAAAGGGACAGGTCCCACGTGATCAAAATATTAAAACTGCAGTGGAGCTTGATGATGTTTTAATTATCAGCTAGGAGAGTCATCTAGGTAAGAACTTCATTGTTTTCCTACCTTCATAAAGAAGAAATAATTATGGAATCACAGAATGATATGGGTTGGAAGGGACCTTGAAAATCACCTAATTCCACCCGTCCTGCCATGGCCAGAAACACCTCCCACTAGACCAGGTTGCTCAAAGCCCCATCCAACCACTTCCAGAGATGGGGTATCCACAGCTTCTCTGGGCAATCTGTGCCAGTGACTCACCGCCCTCACAGTAAGGAATTTCTTCCAAATATTTAATCTAAACCTACTCTCTTCAGTTTAAAGCCATTACCCCTTGTCCTAATTAAACTTTGATGATCCAAAGGAGAACTAGACTGGAATGAAGCTGAACAGTACAAGCATCAGATTGGAAACAAAAATAACTTTTTCTTCACCTGCTGAGGTTTGCAGTCCAGACTTGTGATTTCTGTTGCTTGACTGAGAAATTTTAAACAGACATAGCTGCTGATACAGGAGGATAACCCCCACAGAGGATAGTTATGAAAGTTGACATTGATGCTTTGGGTTCTATGAATGCTGGGCAACCACCTTAAGACTTTGCAGTGATGCCAAAATTCAGGGCACAACATATGGGGCACTTACACCCTTAGACCCAGTGGCAATCAGATACACGAACAGTTCTCAGGGGCTGAGGCTTAGCACTGTGTTAATTGTTAACCAAAAGGGCTGTATATATTTTCTTCTTAATCCACCATGGGATGAATTGGTGATGTTATGGGTCTGCATCAGTACTGCTTTTTTCTGCTGGGCTTGGGCTGCTTCGTAACAGGAATTTTTTAGGAAAACTTCAGAAATAGGCTTCAACATTTGTGATGTGTTTGTAAAATTCAGGCAATTTGCAAAATGCAATTTGTCTGGTCCTCTTCCTCTTTCGTCCCAGCATAAATGCAATATGACTCCATGACAGTGAATCTCTCTTCTTCAGCTGCTCTGTTTTAGAACATCTAAATTTAATGAATTGTTGCTGTCTACTGGATTTTTAGTAACAAATACTGTGAACTGACACACTAAGTGAAGAACTAGATGAAACCTGCTGTACAGTTGCAAAAAGCTGAAAATTCCTTTTTCCACTGTGCCTATAAAATCACACTAACTTTTCCTAAATAACTGCTGTATGTAGCTATTTTGTGATTAGTCATAGGCTTCTGTATAAGCCAGCACAAATGAAACCAATGTAATGAATTTAATGAATGTAATGAATTAGGCAATAAATACCTACAAAAGAATAATCTTAATAAAAATGTTAAAAGACCAATATGGTAAAGAAAGTCTCTGTCTGCACAAATCAAACAGGAAATAATCTTGGAAAAATCTGAAAATGAGTACAAGTGCTACTGACTGTTACTCAGAGCAAAGAATTATTGATCCTTGCCTCCTCCTATTGATTTTATGTCACTTCTGTGATTTAATCATGTTTTCCTTGTTATCTCTTTGCAGTCTTTCTTCTATTGTCTGGTATGAAATCTCAGCCAAGGCCTTTCAGCCTGTGGTGGTGGATCAAAATAACTTTGCCTTCCATTTGCATTGTTTTAAAGAAATGATTAAACAATCAAGCTGAGGTGATCCTTGGACAGGATTATACAGTAAAAATGCATCTCTGGAAAATGAAAATGCCTCCTTCTCTTCCTTCCTCAGGGACACAGAAAGGTTGTGAAATGCTCCTGCAGACAATCCAGTGTGCTAACCTATGCAAAAGGGTCTAAGAGCTTTGCTTTTGCATTAATCCACCTATTCGTTTCTTTCTAAAATACTCAAATTGTGTTAGAGCTTGTGGCCACTGTAGTCTATGGGAACAAATTTGCATGTGGGAGAGACAAAACTTGCATTTTATTAAAGCAGTGTGGCTACTGCCATGCAAACTTCTTTCCAAGATAGTACTGTGCTTTTGCTACAAAGTGCTCAAATTTCACTTTCAGGATAATGGTTGCGGTGAAGAGCAATATTGGCCTAATTCTTGACTTATGTTTAGGAATATACATTTATGTTTTCATCATTGTTTTGAAGTAAAAAAACAAAAACAAAAACAAAAAACACTAGAAAATATAATTTCTTTGAAAGAATAAAAAACAATCTATAAATTATAACACATATGCAGTGAGGCAGATATGAATAGGGCAGCATTTAGATATCTGCTACTCCACAACTCACTGTTCTCAGAATATAAGTATTGATTTCTTTCCCAATTTCATTAGAATATGCTTTGTACACATGGTTGCACAAAACTAGGAAAACACTGTATTTCCCTCACGTGCATATGAAATTGTTAACGTTAGATGTTTCTTAATATCTGGATCTATTTTCATAATGGAATACCTTTTTCACTATTTGTATTAAGATTCCATTTAGGAAGGGTTCAGAGAGGTTTAATATAGAGTCAGTGGATTTATGAGTGTGTTACATATATAATTATTATGGATGGTTATAAGCACATCAAAAGGAAATGTAATAGATGTTTGTGAGCTCTGGTTACATGAAACCTGTTGGACTCTAACAACTGAATCACCATTTATTAAACATACCTTAATAATCGATCACAGCCTTATTACAGCTTTTAAAATAATGCTCCATTATTTATTTTTCCATTTGCATCTGGACTTTTTAACCTAATCTGCATAGGCCATATTCCACACTGGGAGAAGACTGTGCTGCTAATGGATGCGAACTGCAGAATATTATGCAGGTTTACACCACCCAAAGGTGTAGTCCATGCAAATATACATACATGTGTACTTGTATATAAATATATATATATATATATATATATATATATATATATACACACACATAGTTGTGTTCTTGTTTTAACCTCTTAGTGAGGTTGTGTTACATGGTATGTTGTATGAAGAACAGAGACAGGTTTTGCCAGATTCATTCTTTGTAGACTAAATTGTTGCAAGAATCCGTGGGACCTTTTTGTATCCAATGGACCACTCAAAACTTTCAGTTCTCCTTTTTGCTCATTTGAGCTGCAAAAATATGCAGAAAAGTGTTTTGAGGACCACTGAACTTTTGCCCATCCAAATGGGCACGGGTTGGTCTTATGTGATGTGGCAACCCAGTTGGCTTTCCAGTGGATGTCCGTGGCGAACAAAAGGTCAAATTGGAGGCGGAAATCAGAGTGGGTGGGGGAAAAAATCAACACATAAAAATGCCACTGTGCTACTTGTTGCCCTATGACAAAGATAGTGTGGGAGGATGGATTGGAAACGCAAGTGAGACCTTCCCTGGGCATCCACAAGTTGTTCTCTGCAGCAGCGCAGTGTGATTTCTGTGTTCTAGTTAACAGCATGTGCTCCAAGCCCTCACATATAAATAGTTGCTGGTGACTCATTCAATGTAATTCTTCAGCTATGTCAGTGGGACACAAGGTTGGCCTTATGGGTAAAGGCACGGCTTTCAGGCCGGAAGTGCACGTTTTATTCTTGCCGCTTGCCGCAAGATAAGTCATAAGGAATTTCTTCAGTCTTTCCATTTGTAATTTTGTGAGAACTTTTTACTCCCTTCAGAGAGCGTTGTGACTTCATCTGGGGTCAGCAAAGCATTCATTTGCCTGTGGCAGGTCTGCCAAGGACTGCCAAGGCCCCGCTGCCCATTTTGTTTATGCCAGGGTCCTCTGAAGTTCTAAACTGGGTGCTGTTGCTGGCAGGCTTAGGCTGTAGCAGCTTTCCTGATGAGAAATCTGCTGTTTCCTGCCTCTTAGGAAGAAGCAGGCACAACGACCCCAACTTCTTCCACCAGATCTGCTCCCATCCCTGGTATATTCCCCTCTTCTCTAACATTATTTCTCATGCAAAAGCATCCCTGCCAATCCCATGCTCCTGCTCTTCATCCGTGATCCAGCAATATGTGATTTTCCAGTTGGGGCTGAGAAACACTGTGCTAATTCAGGTCAAGATCTTTTGCATTGTAACCTCTTGTGACCATAGAGTTCTTAGGGTACTTCAGGGAGTGCTGAGTTCTGGAAAAGCAAATGCCATACAAAGCTATCCAGCGCAGATAGGAGCTATAGACTATACCTCTTATTTTCAAGCACATGTGGAAAAGTATAAATTAAATAGCACTGTAGAACTGTTCAGCTTTGGCTGGGAAAAGATGCTTCACTTTTACAGCTGCTCATTATATGTGCCTATGACTACTTAAAATTGTATAGACCACAGGACAGCATTAGCTTTTAAACCTCAATCTCCTTTTCAGAAGGAGAATGAGATCACTCAGATGTTGAAGTTAGAAGGGTTTTCACTCAGTCTTTACTGCTCTTTGTATTACAAAGCCTGAATAACATGGGCCTGACAAGCAGAGAGCCTACGCTCTGCAAGATGCTTACACAGTGAAACCTGAATCAAAAGTTTTGAAGTCAAATCATCAGCTGCATCCTTGTCCATTTGCTCAGGGAAAAGTAGGATTTAACATATAAGAAGGTGGATATCACAAAAAACTGCAGTGTTAAGAGCCTCTTAGGCACAGCCAGGTTTTGGTCAAATGTAGAGAATAATGCCAGCTGATTTAATTTGCACTTTTTTCAAGCTGAGACTCCCTTACAATTGAAATTTGCTTTCATTCAGGTGTGTGTGGTGTACGTTCCCTGCATGTCTCCTCTCCTTGTGCCTCACTACTCCCAAAGGGTATAATTCTGAACTAGGAGTCACATAAGCAGAAAACCATGACCCTATTCCAAAGCAGGGCTTAAACTCACTCTTGTTTGATATCAGATCTTTGGAGGAAGCATTTCAATAGCAACCCACAGCTTACTCCCATATATTCAACAATTAGGTTATTGACAGTGTTAGACTAGGGTAACAGATAAAAAAAGGGCAAATATTTTCCTTGTGCAATAGAGAATGCAGTTCCATTGTAAAGCTGAACTCCTCTCATGCAGAGGAAAGATTTGATATATAGTAAGAAAGCCTCACAGTGCATGTATCTAGCTGCCTTCCCTAAAAGGCTCCTCACTTGATGTAATGTCTGTATAGCTGCTATTTTTTGCAAGTTCATTTCAACAGCTACATCCTGGTATCGAGTTCTGTTATATTATACTGCCGTGCTAACACTTACACGTTTGTTTTTGCTGATGAACGTCTCCTAATATTGAGTTATGTATCAGGTTATTGCAGGAAATCTGAGTGAAGATGTAATATTTCACATGCTTGCCTTAAGAGGAAAGAACTGCTAATATCATGAATAATTTCTCACAATAGAGATCCAAGCTGTCAGCTCCAACTATAATATCTGGGTCCCAGGGGAACCCAGGTTTTCATCTGGAGGTGTACAGATCCAAAGGAAAATTTGGCGGTGTTATCTTGACAGTGGTGGAGAGTTCTACTTCCTTACTCCAGAGTTCCGTTAAATACATCAATAGATACACCATATTATGAATTTTTAAGCACCTCTCCGGAGACAGTACTTAATACAGAATATTTGAGGACTCAGCCTCTGCAGGGTTTGTTTGGTGCCTTAGAAATATTTCTGCTGGGTAAATTTCTGTGGGAGTAGAGTTCGGCCCTTTATTTTAATCTGTCTTCTTTCAAGATGAATGTGTTTGTTCTTAAGGTCCAGGTGACATTGGCAGATTCTTTAGGCATCTCCAGACACCACGGCTGGAAGATACTATAAATTTGTTTTAAAGCATAAGAGTTTTTTAGCATTGACCAAGACAAAATAAATTCTTCTACTATTTTCAATGTTCTTATCATTTTCCTTAAAAAAAAAAAAATCAAAGTTACACAATAAAATCACTTCACTTTGGAGGATAGACGAGAAGACTGTGTGTTCTTAAAGGGAACATAGTGCAGAACAAAATCCTGGGGCATCATCAACGTGGACTCTGACTGTGTTAAATGTTGTGGACTGGATTTCTCTGAAATGACTCACAGGTGGGAACAACCCAGAAGTGCTTTCTGCCCCACTTTTTAACCAGAGACAGAAGCCACCTCCAGCAAGAAATGGGGTTGATTTTGCCTGGTGGGGTGCACAGTTGAACATCATGTCTCCTTCAAACCCTACAGAAGACAAGTGGGTTCTGTGGAATGTTTTATGCTTAGAGGTTTGGTGGTGACCTCAGACAGTGTCAGAGGTGGAAGAGTCCAGCAGTGTTCATTTGACAGGTTACAGGACACTGAAATCATTCCCACTCTATGTACAAACAAATAGAGGGAACCCCGTCATTTAAAGAGATTGAAATAAAAAAGAATTTGCTTCACTTGCCCTTGCAAAGGTCCTGCTCTATAACCTGAAGATCGACTTATCCTGACATCTCAGTAGGGGAAGGGAATTTTTTTAAATGCATGACTTCATTGTATATAAAGTCAGCCCCACCATACCAAGCCTAATATATGGTATTAAATACGTCAGAATTCTTTAAAGCAACAAAATTTTTCTCAGTTGCGATTCAATTAGAAGAACTAGTTTTTAATGCTGGGGAAAAAGATAATTTCAAAAACCAGTATCTTGGTATTGGGCACTGCTTTGCCTTCAGCCTGTGGGTCTGCTGCACAGCTGATGTAAATGTGGTAGATTTTTCACTTGCTTGCACCCGGTTATTCTGAAACTAACTGCTGCATTTAAAAACAAAACAAAACACAACACTGATGACTGTATTTTTTGGTGCACGTATGGAAAGCATATGAAAATAAACAAAGAAAATGAACTTGCAGCTAAGTTTAAAGAAAATGTAATCCTCACAGCGTAGCAAGCAGGAACACACAGCACTTCTTCAAGGAAAAAGCTTTGCACTCAGATGTAAAGATCAACCAAGGAGAAATGGTTCAAGAGACAGTGAGACTCATTGGAGAGTCCAGTGACCTGATGACAGGTGCTCAGAGGCATTTCACATAGCCACATGACATTTCTTGAGCTAGCAAACATGGCAAGGGCAAAACCATATTTGCAATTTGCAGGTAAATAACGTCTGTATTTAAGCTAATTTATTACCTAAGGTATTTTTGTATGTCAGTATAAGCTTTCAAGCTAGGCTTAAACTGCAAAATTGGATACTGTGAGTAGAGCTAGCATGTTAGAACAGAAATTGTGCGAATCCTGTCCTCTCACACCAGGCTCCCTGCCTGAGTCACTGAGGTCTTCTTGTCATCTGCATAAACAGCAGCTCAGAGAGACTGATTTGGGCATGTTAAGCATCACTGCATAATGATGGCTGGTGGATATTTTCAGTCCTGGCATACTTGGTGTGAGTGGTGGCATGAACCTGTACCCAAGTCTGTATGGGATAATATCAAACGTTTGACCACTTCCTTGGTTATGCCATCACTGTCCTCATGGTGTCTGACCAAGCAGATGTGTTTGAACCATATGTTCTAGCTCTTCTTGCCAATCCAGAAATGCACATCTCTGCAAGGCTCCGGGTTTTTTTCATTTGGCCTATCAAGATGTGTTTGATGTGATAGCGCTGTCTGCTTGGAGTCACTTACATGCGATAACTGCACGCGTTTGCCTTCAAATTAAACCTTGTTTCAGCAGATTTGCTAACAGTTGTGATGTTTTTTCTTTCACAACATAAGGAGGCTGCTTATGTGTTGGAATAAGAAAGATGGGCCTATGCAAATAGTAGCTTCCTTATGCAAGGAAGGGTAGTCCCTCAGGAACGGTGAACAGAAGTGTTAGAAAGAGGAAATATTTACCTCTTATTCATAAAACATAAAAGTTGTCCTGAAATGTAAAATCCAGATTCACAGTGGGGAGTTGGGCTTCTAAGCACTATTAATTTAAAAGGAAAAAAAGGGTTGGTACCTGGATAGATTTAGCATTATGGCTTACATTAAGCAAAACATGCCTAATTGAAAGCAAGTGCCTTATCCCATTGCAATCAGTGAGATGTAAGTATGTGCTTGTGCTAGACATGGAGGGAGAGACTGCTGAATTGGTGCCTGAGCGAGGGACAAAACTGGTTTATTTATAAGCACTCTATTTATAGCTTTTGCTGTGTTGGAATACACTAATTCATTTTAAGTGCTCTATCTCTGCAAATGAGCTCATAGCTCCCAAGAAGGTGAAGTTTTCTGTCTGTGCTTCCTCTTCTGATGTTGTCCTGCTCTTATTTCCCTGGTCGTAGAAAATAACACCTGTAAGGGAATGAAAAAAATAGTCATGTTGTGTAACAACCTGTTAAATCTAGAATATAAACTGGAAGGACAACAGTCTGCTTTTTTCCATGGGAGAGAGCTTTGTGGAAGGGCTTCATCAAAGAGATGTGGATGCAAGAGGAGCAGCACCTGGTGTGGGACCTGTCTCTGGAAATACTCGGGAGCACTGCAGGTGTAGAGTGAGCCCAGGCACACAGCACGGAGCACATCTCTACTCTGTGTCTATCATTGTGGGCTTGCTGGCATTTGGGCAAAGGCAGCAGAAAGTATTCACTCCCTGCCTGTGTCCAGGTGGCCACTGGGGAACAGCATGGAGGGGATGTTGTCCTGACAGCCCCCAGGCCACCCCAAAGCCCTTCAAACAAGCCTATTTACTAAAGCCTCTCCATGCATCTGATGATTTGGCCCTCAGATAGCAAGATGTGTAGTCTACAGTACGGTTCTGCTGAGCACCACTTGCCTGTTGAGTCAGCTCAGAGTACACTCCATCCTGGGAGAAAAAAACAAACAGCTGAAGCTGAGGCTGGAGCAGATGTAGGGCATTTCAGGATTTCTCTTTCTCCCCTTTAAACAGGAGCTGCAAATGGAGCCATTGTCCACATTCCTGGGTATGTATGCACAAATTTCAGGACATCTACTTCAAAGGATGCACCCCTGGAAGAAGGAGGAGGTGTGTTTGTGTGGGGCAGGCTCCTGACTTGCATCTCTTCCAGAGAGCTCTGAGTCATTATTTGATCCTGGTGTGCCTGGATTCTGGGCTGTCCCCATGTTTCGGGATCAACTCCTTCCTCATTAGTGGTCCTCTCCTGACAGCAGCTTGAATTTCCAGTTTGGCCTTCATCTAAATTTGAAACAGGACCAACCTGTCAAATCTCATCCCCAAGCCAGACAACCCCTAAGAAAACCCCACCGTCCTACTTTATTAGTGGACATGTTTTTAGGAAGTCCTTGTGGAGATGGCATCAGAAGCTCCAGGTGAGGACAAGCAAATGGAAGCAGGTGACAGAACTATATGCAAATTTCACTATATAACCACAGTCTTGTGTTTACAAATCACAGAGACTCACCTTTGATCGCTTTCTCTTAAGACCTCAGCCCATAAAAGGGAGTAAATTAGATGTGGCAAAACATGTGCTTTCCCCACACTTGTTCTTTCCCAGAAATAGCGAGTAAGCAAAGGTTAAAAAGGACTCACATATATATGTATGAGAGTTTTGCATTACATTTTTAAAAAACTATTCTTACAAGTTTAGCTAAAGTGGCCTTCTCTTATGTTTCTCCCCTGAACACAAAAGAAATATTTTCGGGAGCACAGAGGATTTTTCCAGTGCAGCCTGCTCTTGGCTTTATCTTTATTTTCTATCAAGTAACTGAAAACGAAACAAAGATCTCAGACATAGGTACATCTTTAAGAGAATTTGCTCACTCTTAACTTTGTTTGAATGGGTAAACCTCCTCAGTGTTTGCCCTTAAAGCTATTCCAACAGAGAGCTGTTTTATCAACACTGGCTGCTCAGTGAGGAGAGGCATTTTCTTCCACCTTCAGAGCAGTTTTCTATGCCACTGTTGGGGGGTGGGAAGTTGACCTTACGTGGACCCTCAAGACAAAACCAGAGGTTTTAAGCAAGTGAAGAATAGGCAAACACTAGCCAGCAGTTGCCATATACAGAGTACACTGCTAAAAAATCCCAGAAATCTCACTGATAGAGCGTTACCCTGTGACTGGGCAGTGCTTCTCCCCTTGTAATTTATACGTGTCAATAGGAGATTACGCCTGTAAGTACAGACTCGGCAAACTCAGTTCTAGTGTTTATTACGGAATTTTTTGGAGGAGAAAAGTAAAAGAAGTACTGCAGGTATTTTCACCAGTCACAGTGCCTTAGAACGATGAAGCTGCCTCTGGAGCTGTTTTATAAAAACCCCAAAACAATGAGTTCAAACAAATTTTGTAAACAATAGACAATTTTCTGGGCTTTGTGGAGAGCGGTCTTAGCTAAGACCCTAATGTTAAAACTCACAGAGAATCAGACCTGCAAGAAATGGTCTGCCTGTAATTATTAATTGAACACAAGTCCCTAAATCTGAGTATCTCTGAATTTTGTGAAGTGTGAGAAGCAGGTCTGAATTCTTCTGACCCATAACTCAGGGCTGTAAGAGATCATCAACAGTTAAACAGTGGACTTAAGAACAAAACTAATACCTGCACTGCACAGGTGTTTTGATCTGTCTCAAGCCTATCGGGAACAGGTTCAAGATAAACTAAATTAAGCAACTATTTAAACTCTAGCAAGAATGTCCACAGGCCTTTTGCAGATATTTAATGGAATAAACTGGGGGGGAAAGAAGTATGGCAAACTTCCTTGTCTTTTCCCAGGAACAGGTTTGTGGTTGAGGCACTGAAATGGGCTTTAGGAAATCTTGATTCTATTTCTGTCTCTGCCAAATCATTTATCCTCTCTGTGCTTCTATTCTTTCCCATTCAAATAACTGAAATTAATAGACCTCTGCCAGGCATGTAGAAAGGGTGAAACCCTATTTGCCTAAAGACCAGATGACACATATTAGAAGAAAATCATAAACATGTAGAGGTGAAGTATTTCAGCATAGTAGCTGTCACCATTTAAAACACTCCAAAACACGGAAGTTTAACACACTCTGTTAGAAACTGAAGTTGCTATCTGCATTGATGTGTTTTGTTCTGCTACAAGAAAGTGCTGAAAACTCTGTTGTAGTGCAAATGTTGTCCCACAGCAATCCAGGAAGGACCATGGTAGTTTGGTATTCACATGGCATAAATCAGGGGTATTCACACACTTTCACATAAAAAATAACACAGATCTCCATATTTGAATCTTTCTCATGGATGTGAGGATTCTCCAATAGATTCCAATGATTTTTCGCTGTATTTCAGGGACTTGAGAATTAGTCCAAACTTTAGACTGCATGTAAAAAACACTAGTTCAGAATTAAAAAAAAAAAAAAAAAAAAAAAAAAAAAAAAAAAAAAAAAAAAAAAAAAAAAAAAAAAAAAAAAAAAAAAAAAAAAAAAAAAAAAAAAAAAAAAAAAAAAAAAAAAAAAAAAAAAAAAAAAAAAAAAAAAAAAAAAAAAAAAAAAAAAAAAAAAGCTGATTGAAACACAAAAAGTTAAAAACCCCCCAATTGTCAAAATAATTTTTCATCTTCACCCCCCCCTTCAAACTTAATTTTAAAAATCACAAAGCCATCTTGATTGTTTCCATTATTTGAATTTTTTTCATTGTTGAATTCCAACATACGTAATGCAAACACGGCAGTGCTGTGATCTGGAAAGTGCAACTTGCTCTTCATTCAGCTGAGATGATGTAACGTGCTGCTCAGCCTCGCAGCTGCACTACAGAAATACTGTTAATGATGAAATGAGGGCTGGGTGGTTAAGTATTCTCTTAGAGCAATCCAAGTGACAGGGTTTCTTTTGGCATTATCTAAAATACGGCAGATGAGTCTCCCACCAGGAAAAATGTTTTTCAGGAGACAAGATCATATACTGGCAATTCTTACTTTATTTGCTCTGCCGGTGAAAAGTACAGAGAGAGATGTCTCGGCATGTGGCATCCGGCCATGCCCATTTGGGGTTGGGGGTGTGGTTTGCTGCAAGATATCTTAATACAGCAATGAATAAAATACTTATTTTTTCCCCCCAGAGTTTGCATAATATTAGGGACAGCCATGTAAACACAGGATCTACTGTTATCAAAACTCTTAATCAGGGGCCTAATAAAAACTCTCCATAAAGTCAGTGAAGTTTAGGAAGTAATTCATCTCAGCCTGAGCGAGACATTTACAGTAAATCAGATGAACTGGTCCCTTTGCTTCTGGAGGCAGATAGACACCAGGTAAGCTATGCATTGTGTCTAAACTGGTTTGGTGGGAATTTTTAGCTTTCAGGTCTTCCATGTGAACTCTTGCTCCTACAGAAATTGCTTTATGGTCTTTGTTGACTATATGGAGGAAATGGGATCTTACATCTAAAAGGCTCATTTGAAAGGTTTGTATATGCTCAAATATTCACACATCACACACAGAGGCAACAAAATCCATAGTCTGAAAACACATTTTCAGAGCCCTTGCTACCACAGTATCACTGAAAAGATGCTGTCAGCTCAAGTACTGTAAACATCAGTATTTTATCTCTCTAGACTTTCAAGATGGAAATAATGTCAAAAAAGCATTCATTTTCTGTTAGCTTTTATTATTTTGTTTAGATAGGACAATGATGAACAGAAGAATCCTCTGTCTTTTTGTTCTTTTTCAGTCACTGCAGATTTGATTTCAGGCTGGACTGGGTGGTGCTCCTTCAGAACGACTGCTCTCAATGGGATTTTTTTTTTTAACCTCAAATCACATCTATTGATTTAAGAATTTGCCATAGTGGGTTGCTGGGGGTTTTTTTATTAACATAAATTAAATTGATAATGTCTCTTTAGTGCTGAGTAGGAAAAAAACATCTTTGTTTTGAGACCGAGCTCAATCAAACACAAATCCCACTATGAATAGAGGAACGAAGGATTACAGCAGCCATATGTTTATAAATGAGTAATAACCTTTACATCAGCAGAGTCCTTCACCAGGAACATCACAGATGGCGATATTTACAGTAGTTGTCTCTGAAGGGCTGACACCTAGGGTGGGTGAGCCTCCGTTAGCACAAGCAATCTTAAAATGGCATATTTTGACCTTCCAGGCCGGACAATGGAGGAGTTTCATTTTCCAGAGATTTTTTTGCCTCCCTTCTGTCATCAGTTTTGCCACGTTGCTTAGTGACCTTCCGGCACTTGACCAGTCGGCGATTTTCAGAATGCAGGAAAATGTTCATGGAGAACAATGCCAACCCAAGTGCCAGCTTTCCTCAATACCCTGCTTTTGTATCTGTACAATCCAAAACCTGTAGGAGTTGGAGAGATATAACGCTGCAGCAAGTAGGACTCTAAATCAGCTATTGAAAATTCATATGTTTTGATGAGATAGCACATAAAACAGTGACTGGCACTAGGCCACGGTATGATTGCAAATGTTCATATTTGTTGGCAAAAACGAGTCTTCTATGACCTCCCAAGGTCACCTCTCCAGATTTCTCTCCCTGACTCATCAGTGGCAGTTTTGTCAGTGTGTGCATGCACACAACTATGAGCTCTTCTCTTTCTCCTCTCCTGGCTGAGTGCCACTTCTGAGCAATAAAGTTTCCGGAATTGCTTCTGAATATTGCTCGTGACACTTGCCCCACTCCGGCTCCTGCTGCTTGCAGAGAGATGGCAAGAGAGTGAGCAAAAGCTCACCCACATGCAACATCAGAAAGTCAGCTGGCTGCTGGAATGCCACACAGTTTACAAAAATGCCGTGAATTCAGGCGTTCTGAGATCGAGATGCTCTATCTCAGGAGAGGCAGTGCCTTTTGAAGAGGGAAGGGGATTTAGATGCCCGGGGCACACCAAGATGCCTGGCTTTCTGGCAGATGCATGAGGTGCCTGGTCTTGTTTTAACAGTCAAGGTCTGCCATTGTACAGTCTCAGAGCCCACCAGGGCTGTCTGTGTTCTCAGTCGACAGGGCAGAGGGGCATTTCTGAAGAGGACACCTCAACTCCCAAGCCTGCACTTTTGTTGCCTTCATAGACAGGTGAATCTTTCCAGTCAGTCCTTGGACTGTCATTTGGCAGTGCTGGTTAGCTCGCAGGGATGTGGTAGTTTCAGATGTACTGAATGTAAATGACAGGGTGGTTCCCAAATCCTGAGTCACTCTGTGGAGGAAGACCCTGCCTGGACACCAACCACTCTCTGTGTTGGTTTCCCTTGCTGCTGCACTGGAGCATCCAGCTGGAACCATCCATCTCACTATTGGAACTGAGCTCTCGGGAATCAAATCCTGGCTCTACCCTTTTCCTTAATCACTGCAGCAGTTTAGCCCAGGGTCTTCTCTGTTTTAAGTCTATTTTTAAGTTCATTGGATCCTATTTACACCTTCCCTTGTCAGTGAGACATCATTCATCTCCCCTTCACTGTGGTGAAGGGCTCAGAAAAAGGATCTTATAACTCAAGCTGTCCATTTTCATAGTCATTTCATCTACATATAATCCAGCTCTGAGTTCCTTACTGTCCTCTATCCCTTCCAGTGAAATCAGCTAAGTAGAAACACCATAACTGCCACAGGTCCCCTGATGGTACCTTTGACTCCTCTGCAGGGTTTCGGATTTAATGACTTGGAATGGGTAGCAGATACTAATGGTTTGCACATCTGTTACACTACAGCTGGAGAGTGTGTTCCTGCGTTAGAGCCTTGTTTTCATGTACTGAAAGTAGATGGACAAAAATAAAGGCTCATTAAATATTGAAAAGAAAGGTATCTCTTAGTCAGAATACTTCTGTCTCTTCTAAAAATCAAAGTTTATAAGAAAAAAATCTCATGTCTTCCTTCTGATATTAAATTATTCTCTTTAGCAATGGAATGTGTCTATGTTTGTTTATGTTGTCTCTATTTTGACTTCTGCTGCTCATCAAACTATTCCTCTTTGCTGACTTTTCTTCTCTCCTTTCTCCCTGCCCTTTTTGCTTCAAAAAAACCAAAAAAACCACCAAAGTTACCTTGACTCTTCATGTATTGGAGGAAGTAAGGAGACATCCACAGAAGACAAAGACAACTGTTAAAGAAACTTCCTTTACAGTTTTCCCAGTTACCTCAGAGATCTTATATGACCTTCCTTCATCTTTTGGTAATGTAAAATAATCTGGAGGACTCAGTCATTTCACTGGCAGGAAATTCAAATGTGCTGCTCTTTCCAGCTATTCCCATTGCTCCAATAAAAAATATTACCTACCTGTTAAAACCTTGCAGGTCTAGAATGTACCAAGCAACAAAACATTTCAAAAAACATCTAAATCACTGAACAGCAGAAGAGTGCCTCACTTTCCGTGTTCCTCTGATGAAAAGTGAAATCACTGGGTTTTGCTTTGTATTTTGAGACCTTGTAGCATTATCTTCTTTGAACCTTCGGCACTCTTTGTTTTTTGCCATTGAAGTGACACTTCAGGGACAGCTGTCCTCACTGAAGTTCTCATTTTCCTAATACTACATCACTCTGTGCACAAAGAGCACCCAAATGTATTCGAGCAAGCGGCCTTCCTTACACAGAGTACAAACAGGAAAGAATGAAAATTAAGTCAGATCCCTGAGAACCAGCAGTGGAGTAAACAAACACAACAAAAATATTACCGTGACAATCAAGGAACGCTGCCTGAACTCAGTGGGAGTTATCCACATCCATCTGAGCACAGGCTTTGACTCGCCGTAGCAGTAAACTTCAGACATGAGTCTGACCTGGAAAGTTCAAGGGTTTTCTGATTTAAAGTTCTGGTTTGATCTCATCTGCACTCACAACAGCAGGACAACAACTCCTGTTTTTTCTTCTTTGCTAAAAAGGTCGTAACTTGCCTTGGGTTTCAAAAGCTTGTTCTTGGAAGAAAGCAAGTGGATAGAAAATAGGAGAAAAGAGAACTGCATATAATAGAAAATATTTGTTTTATCTGAGAGAAAATGATGTTTTATCACAATAGCTGGTTTTACTGCACAGACCTTGTTTTTTCCTTCTCTTTATGCAGCAGACAGAAGATGGAATGGGGCTGACTGTGAACATGAATATAAAGGTATGCACAGATGTAGGACTTTGTGAACTGCATGGGGTAGGAGTCTTGATTAGTGTTGCTGAGTAACATATTAATTCCTTTAGCACTTTCCTGTAAACATGTCTGACTGTTTATGCAGGCAGGGGCTTTAAACTGAGTGCATAACTTGAATTCTGCCTCTCTCGTCCATGTGAGCTGACGTCATCTGTTTCTTCAGCCCATTTCTGACTTTTCTACTGTACCTGCCCTTTCCCTCAGCAGGGATCTGTGCTCCAGAGTGCCTTGCAGGACCAGTTTGCCAAGGCTGTGTGATCACAGCAGAGCTTTGCCTGCGTTTGCTTCCACCCAGTGATCCAGGGGCACAGCAGGAGTGGATGGTGCTGTGCAGTTGGATGCTGAGCAGCCGCTCGGGGTTTCAGTACTGAAAGGGTTAGGGCTGCCAACAGGAATCCTCCCATTGATTTTTCACTAGGAGCAAGTTCAGGCCCTTCTTCAGTAAGTTACTGACACAAGTATCAGTGTTGGTAATAGTGGCCCTGCAGCAGATGGAGCGCTTCAATTATCTTGGGCCCGTGATGAATGAGTGCTATTGACAGCTGCTGCAAAATCCATAGCAGACTGAGGATGCACAGACAATTATGATATCGCTGGTAAACATATGGCAGCACTGGATCTCCTAAAAAACCTACAAACTCAGGCTCTGCCGGCCCTGGGTTTGGTCCAGAGCCAAGTTCTAGGTTGGACTTTGCACACACCACTGCAAAATCCCGTAAGGGTGACAAACCAGTGTCTTAGGATCTTGGTATTTTGAGCTCCTTTTGCCTTTGTTGCATATTGACTCTGGGTGTTATTGGTGCTCATTTGATGTGATAAAAAGGAAAGTTATAATTCTACTAAAATGTACATCTGTGTTCCTTTTACCCTTTTTGAATTCATCTCAATACATACCTACAGAATACTCTGTGTTTGAGCATGTCAGTCAGAAGGAGAATGTATTCCTTTACTGGCCAAGTCAAGCAGCCAGTAATATCTATTATTTTAGACAGTTGCCTGCAGTTTGCATACCAGCCAGTGAAGCAGGAGAGCAGAGTTGGTTTTACCAGTTTTTCTCTTGCTGCTTCCAATCTCTCCTTTACTACAAAAACATGGTGGATTTGGGAGTACTCTGTAGCCTCTTGCAACCATTTCCCATTTGCTCCATCTGTGGCTGCTTAGTATTTCTGAAAAGGGTGATGAGATGGCTGCACACACACCTTCGACTCCATGGTCCCTTTGAGCACAATTGTGACTGTACCACCAGGGTCTGGAGGGTCTGGGACCCCCGAACCTTCCCCAGGCCCAGTGGTTCATGGAGTTTTGCCTGGTTATCCTTTCCAAACTCTGAGATAGTGCCTTACAGACCTGATGAGCTTTTATTTCACTCAATCTAGAAAACATGTATAAAATGGGAGTCTGGTTATCCATCTCTTTCTTCAGTTCCTTTGCCATATAGTTGCTCTCCTACTTTGGCACTGTTAACTGTATTATGTGATTAAAAAACAGATGCAGGAAAAGCTGCAAAAAATGCAATAAATGCCCCATCAGCTCAGGGAATTAAAAAAACCTCCAAACCCAAAAACCCAGGTTTGGTAACTGGTTTTACCTATATTTGCTGAATTAACATTTTGAACTGATCTTCCTGCAATGGGCCATATTCAGAACTCAGCAAAATTTGCCCTTCACATATGCTTTGCTTCTCTGATCACTTCACATCTCAGTCCCTCCCTTTAAAATGCACTGATTTTCATTCTTGCTGTATTGTCCATAACACTTAATTATCTCATTGTCAGCTGGCAAAGTTATGAGATCAAAGGCAACCACTACTCTAAAATATTAGAAAAATAGCCTGAGTGATCTTATCCAATTCTCTATTGTTCAGTAATTTGGGAGGCACTTTTGGATCCTATTATCTACGTTGTCATTTCATTCTTTTTAATGCCAACTTGTTTCTTAAACTTTATAAATTATGATACCAGGTGCAAGCATTTCTCAGCACAGACCACTCTCTGAAATACATCTTTAATCACATCAGATTATGTTTTTATTTTGTTTTTAATAAATAAAAATATGTGAACACACCTACACAGACAAGGGATGTATGAGCTTGTTTGCTTCCTTTGAAACCTACTTACATGAAGAGAGTTCAAAAGCTTGACTCAGACGTCATGCTCTGCTTGGGGGAGGCTGAATAAAGAGGTGATGAGGGGTCAAAGAGGGAAAAAAAAATCCAACCAAATGGCTCTGTAGATGACCACAGTAGATGTGAGGGTGTGTATTTGCACTGGACTCATCAGAGATACCACCCTTTGTCTGAGCTGAGCACTTGATGTTTAAATACTGGTACCTTATCTTGGCTACTAACATGTGGCATCTCCTTCCCCTTTGTTCATGGCACAAGTCTTTCCTTTGGTTGGAAACAGGAAAGGGATTACTGACAGGTGAGCACTAGGTTTAAAGACCAGAGAAAAAGGCTTTGTATTCAACCAGTATTTGATAGAAGAAGTGTCCTGCCTGTTCAGACCATCAGACCTGTCACCACAAAGCCCAAGCAACAAGACCTTTCCCTCTGCCCACAAAATCAGAAAAGCCTTTTTAGCATGCAATTGGTCATGTTTTTTCTCCCCTCTGTGTGAGGCTTGTCCTCTCCATCCTCTTCCAAACAACAGAGGTGTGGGGCGAGCCTGCTATAAAGTATTTTACAGACTTCTTTTTTTCTTAAGAAAAAAAAAAAGGGGCTCTGGGGGAAGAAAAAAGGAATAGACTACTTTTTAGGTCTGAATCCTTTCACAGTAAAAATTGAGGAAGAGAATAGACTATACAGTGTTTTCAAAATGCAATAGGTGTATCTTCAAATAAAACAAAACATTAAAACTCAAATTTATATCCTTCTGCCGACGCAATATAAACAAAGAAAGCATTTGCTAAAACCAACTCAGGAGGAAACAGAAGAATTGGGGACAAAAGAGGGAAAAGATGTGTCCAGAAGACCACGGTACTGCTTCCCTGCAAGGCAATGTCTGCCTCCTGTTGGCATTGTGCATCATTTCCGTGGTGGCACATCAGCTCATCTTCCTCTTCGGAAGTGTGTAGGGGTTCAGCATAAATGATTGTTTGAGATTTGAGGTTGTTTGAGATTGTTTAGGGTTTGAGATCCTTACCAAAGTCATATTAGTAAAAGCACCAATCTGATGTGAAAATATGTTCTGTTCCATCTGGGGTCAGATTGCATTTGTTATCATTTAAATTTAAAATGAGGCTAGAGAAGATATAAACCCCAGATATTCTAGGAACTGACACAGCCCCAGGTCTGACTTTGAACAATTTATCGCAGAGACTAGAGTTGTCAAGGGATCAGTCATAGCCTGTAGCTGAAAGTCATAGACTGTGCACAGGAGAAATCCAAATATGCAGGAGGAAAAAGGAAAAAGATCTTTTATATTCCACTTCCCTGTAAACATAGGATCCTTGTCCTTGTAAAAGTTTTTGCATTTCGTCAAACTAACTAGGAAAAACCCACAAACTGTCCCCAGGGTAGTAAGCTGGGACCAGCAATGCATTTTTCCTGATTTTTGTAATTTTTTGTGGAAGGATGCTGATAGTTAAGATTAACACTGTATCCGCTTGACACTTAAAATGCATTTTCATGATGAGGGCTGTTTTTGCCACTCACTGGTTTTAATGGTCTTATCACTTAAATGGTCACAAAGGGATTTAAGCATAATGTCCCTATTAAGATGTATGAAAGAAGTTCAAACCCCTGCTGGATTTATTTTCCCTCAGCCTGTCTGGCTATAGATTCGACCAGATCCAAGTGCATTGATTTGCAGAGTACAGATAATCAGGATAACCAGAAATCACAGGCACTTCAGGGCATATTTTTCCCCTTCAAATCCAATAACTTTTAGGAAGACTTTCAAGGTGGGTAACTTAAGGGGAAAACAGACTTGTGAACTTAAAAAGAAGTTGCCTTGTTGCTGAAGCAGTTAATGAGATGCTTTAAAACCCAGGAACTAAGCAACTGCTTTCAGTTTGGATTGATTGTGACAGGGAGAAGAACCGCCACACCAAGCCAAGCCATGGCTCATGGAGAGGTGATGTGCACCTTGCTCAGACCCAGTACATGGGGTGATGGTCCTGCAGAGGTCAGCACATCTCCTCAACCCACCACCACGGTCTCCACGCTGCTCCTGAGTTTTTAGCACGAGCGGGGCTCCTCCAAAATACGTGGAGTCTGCTGCAGTGTCTCGGTGGCTGCGAGTTCCCAGAATGAATTTGCTTTTTAACACCAGGAGACAAAAGGGAGCAGCCTGTATCCACTACACGAATGATTTTCAGTGTCATAATAATTTGTTTTGGGATATGGCTTTAAACCCCTCCAGATGTTCAGAGGGGTTGGAAACAGTTTCTCACCACAACCACAGTGCAAAGGCGACTCATCCCTCAGCCGGTGTGCTCGGCTCAGAGGATCCCAGCTGGGTGCTGCTGGCTGGCCTTCTCCCCATCCGCGTGTCTGGACATGGGTGGAGATTCATTAACTCTGAGCTTCTGTTGGAATTCCTCTGCTGTGCCAATCTCCTGCTATCTGATCATTTCCAGCAAATTTATGTGGCCAGTCACGTAAAATTACGGCAAACTCTGACAAACTAGGGCAAACCATTTATTAAACTCCCAGATGAAACAATTGGCCGTTTCTACAGTCATTTAAATACAAATGGCTTTTCTTGGATTCTAGTGAAAAACAAGGTAAGCTGCAAGGAATTTATCAGTGACATACACAGTTCCAACGATCGAGCTCATGTTTTCACTAAATGATGTCTTAGAAAGCATTTCTGTGTGGACTTCATTTCTTAATGTGGTTTATGACCCCAGAAGCCTTACAAGCCACTCAGTGAGTGGAAAACCCCCTCTCTACCTGACAGTACAAGACTGATGCCCATTTACTTTATGTTGACCAGCCTATACATTAGAACCGATACTCTCCTTCTATTGCAGTATCTTTTCACCTTACGATTGTCAGATCCTCTCTGATTCATTTTTTCAGCAATTACAAATGCTGCAGCCCCTACTGGATTCAGTTCCAACTTTATTTCCTTAATTTTATGAATAGCTACCCATTCCCGTAACAGAGGCCGCAGAAATCCATCCTCATCCCAGCGTTGTGCTTCTGATGATGGCCTGTAGCAGGTATTTCGGGGAACAGCACAAAAGCAGAGCAACTGTAGAGTGTAGAAGGATACTTTATTCTGGCACACCCTCCCAGCAGTCTGTGCCTTAGGGGCACCGTGAGCCAGAGATTGTATCTGCATCTTTGCGTTTTGTAACGCTCGATGAATTTTTCAGCCAGGAATTTGTCTAATTGCTTTTTGAACCCATTTATATGTTTGGCCTCTGCAACATCCTGTGGCAGTGGAGTTCCGCAGTTTAACTATGCATCATGTGAAAAAAAACATATTATTTTCAATAATAATTTATTTTGTTTAAAATCCTCATCTTGATAATCTTATGTGATATCCTTCCTTGATACCCCCTTTCTTGAACAGTAATAACTAATTTGGAACATACCATCCTTTTCTTATATTTAGAATACTTTCTCTTCGAATCTACTATCCCACATTTATCAACTAAATTTCATTGGACTGTTTTTACCAGCTGGTCACTAATTAACACAAAATCCTTTAGCCATATGTCATAATTAGTTTTGCTTTTAACTTTGGTGTTTGTTTTGATTGTTTGTTGGGTTTTTTTTGGTCATCTTACTGCTCCTTTTCCAAGTTGTTTATGAATGTTCTGAAGAGCAGAGATCCCAGGACAGATCCTGTGAAACTCCACTGATAATCCCCACTATGATAAAACATGACCATACCTTCCTACTTGTTTCCCCATATTTTTTCTAGTTACTTGTTCACGTAAGAATTTCTTTACCTGCAAGTTTTCACTTTCCCTAAAGAGTGCCAGTGAAGGACCTTGTAGAAAACATCAGGGATCTAAGTGCAATGTGGGAACCATATTCTCTGCAACTCATCTTGCTGTTCTCTCATCTTCTTTCTGGTCCCTTGACAATCCACACTACAGGTGAGTCAGTTTACACTTGTGTCTAATTTGGCCATCCACATGCAAAGTTTGACCTTGGGATGCAAGAGGCCAGGGCAAACTCATGTATTTTTGGCTGAGACACCTCAGACTTATGTACTCCCAAGCTACCACCAGTCTTCCCACTTGGACAAGAGCAGGGTGCTGAGCAAGACCTTCAGAGGTCTAGCAGTGTGGTCTGTATTACTGGGTAGATGGGCATATCCATTCCACTGAGCTTGCGTCTCCTGCAGTGTGACATCATGGACACCCTTCACTTCAATTTCTTGAGGGAGCGAGGCTCTGAGAAAAAAGATTAAACTCTCCCAAGGGCACAAGCACAGATCCCACACTGTGTCAGTGAACTGTTATTTATGCAGTGACAGCTCCACTGGCCAACATGAGCCAGGTTCTCCTGCAGCAAAGGCTGTTGACTACAGATATTCCAACACTCTATATTTTGTACCATGGTTTATAGGTGACAGCACCAGTAGGGACAAGGATGGGGGAAAGACATATGTAACCTCTGATTCATCATCCCATTTTCAAGGTATTCTTGCTGGATACCATGCCTTTGGGCATACCATTCTTTGGGCTATTCTTTTTCTTATTTACTATATTCATATTGCAGGCTTGGTTAGAATTTCTGGTTTGCTGGCCTAGTAAAGCCTGTTTAGTTCTCACTTGTGAAACAAATGCATTTTATAATCAAAGTTATGTGCTCTCCTGCATCTCCCAGTAGATTCTGGTCCTGTACAGAAAGTGTTCCCAGGTCCAGGCTGTTTAATGTCTGGATACACAGAGAAACTTCCCTGAAAAGACAGCTGATCTGAGAAGGGATCTTTGGTAGATACACTGTGTATTCATGATGAACACAAGACAGTAAGGGTGAAAGGAGCCTCCTAAAAAGCATGTCAGGCAGCAGTATATTGTCTGCTTCTCCCAGACGGGATGGTGGAGGAGAATATTCAAGTGGGAGTGAGGTATGGGTCAGGAGTGGAGGAAAGAGAGCTCTTCAGTGAACAGCGGAAGAGAGTACTGCAGACACAATATGGGCCCAAGCATTAGCTTTTTCGAGGTGTGTAACAGTTAATTCTCCTTACATGTAAGTGGAAATTGCTTCCTGGGTTTCTCTTGCATTCCCTTGGGAGTGAGGACTGGCACTGTCAGGCTGTGTAAAAGTGGCCTGTGGTACTGACTTCTTCTGTAGGAACTTCTTCTGGAGGGACTCCAGAAGACATGACAGATTCAGCTGGCTGCAGTAATGCAGACGGTGTTAGGGACTTTTTTTTTTCATCTTTTCCAGAGTCTCCAGCATCTTGTTAAGAGTGAATTAAAAGCCATATTTTACTTCTAGTCTAGAGGCATTCTAGACTTGTCTAAAATTGTTGGATGGGCCTTGATTATCTATTCTGGGCTTTATGAGTACAGGGAATGTGCAGCAAAACCTCAATTCAGGTGGATGACTATGATTCTTGTGCCAACACACTCCGGTTATGCACATAACAGACAAAACCTGCATGTTGTATCTCAACAGAGTTCCCTCATCTTCAAATAACAATAATAAAATTCCTTGTCTTCTTGTGCATGCTACCATTATTATGCTTGTCTGGCTTGCCTTCATTTCCAGGAGCCATAGGCAGATGCACAGCATCTCACAGCAGCACACATCTTCTGGCAGACTCAGTACCTACCGATCCTTCAAGCCTGACCTGTTTCTGCACACAGTTCTTGGCAACAGCTGTCTTGATTTTTGATCCCTGAGGCCTTCTTAGGGATGTTGACTAAGCTGAAAGACTAAGGACAGAATTTTAGTAGTAGACCAAAAATCAGGAATGTTCTCTTTTTTTCCCCCCAAGATTTCCTCTTATAACTCAGGTTATGAAGTTTGCTGGGACCCAGTAGTCTATCCAGCTGTGAAAAGAATTAGTCTTGCATGCTACTCATTTTCCCAGGCTGCAAACATGATTCTCCTTTGACACTAATAATGAAAATTGTTCTGCTACATTTCTGCATCTCATCCTGATTTTTCCCTCCCAAATAGAACTGTCCCTTTCTTCTTTGGACATGGCCATTTTTGTCTTCCCTTTGACCACATAGTAAGAAACTGCTTCATTACTGCAAATTAACTGATTTTTCTTCTTTAAGAAAAAGCTGAAACCCTTTGACAATTTTTGTGTCTCTCAAGTTTCAATAAGCTAGATATGTATTTAAAATTAACTTTTATTATTTTAATTGAATTGGAATAAATGCCACAAGGAAAATAAAGTAATAACAACAAAAAAAGAACCCTATTGGTGTGGTGAGTGAGTCCTTATCTCCAAAGCCCATCCAGCACTATTTCATACCCAGTCACTGGTTTAAATTCCAGGTGCAAAGCATGGGTAATCAAAAAGTTTTTCTTAACTCACCAGAACATCACATTCCAGACCTTAACTGTATGGTGACTGTGGTGTCACAACAGCTCTTCAACTTTTGGGCAGCACAGTGGAATATACTGGAAGCTACAAATTAGCCAGAAGCTGAAACCTTCTCTTCACTGCATGGTGTGCCTGTCCAGCAGTGTCATTATTCTTGATTTTCTTATCATTTCCCTGCTTCGTGTTGGTCACCAGCACAGTGAATTCATTCTGCTGAATTTTCAGAGGCCAGGATACACCTAGAAGTGACAGGCTTGGGTATTCATTACATGGGAGTTTTTCATGATTCAGCATGTAACCTTTGACACTGTGATGTTATTTCGCCTTTGTTTTTCTCCTGTGCCAAAGGGCTTTATCAAAGACAAGCAACCATTTTTAACAGCTATTCAATAACAAAGATCCTGCATTCTGTTCGTGTGCATGAGCTCAGAGTAGGGACTTAGAGAGGCTTGTGCTTCAAGATCTAGCATCAGTAGTCTGACAAGGGTAGTGGCTACATCATCTGTGAGGAGGAAGGAGCGTTTGAAGTAGCAAGTTTGAGTCACAACAAGAACCAGACACTCTGCAGCGGTAAGAACGATTAGTGTTTCTTCCTGTGAGGAGGTGTAGTATCAGGAATGAGATGTCTGCTCTGTGGTCAGAGAGAGAGGACTCTATATAAACATTTCTGATGAAAGGTAGCACAAATGGCTCTTATTTTTCCTCCATGGGCCCCTTTGTGAGACATCACTTGTAGATCAAGATAAATAATATATGAGTGCATGAGTGCAGGCATAGATCACACCTTCTCAGAGATCAGATGTTTCTCTTCTTTTAAAGGTTTCAGAACAGAAATAAAAGTCAGTATTGATGATCTTATTGGTCATCATGTAACATGCAGTTGTGCCTTGAAAATTAAATACATAGTGCCTTTGGGGTGAGGTCAATGAGTTAACCTTGCATTGGATCCAGTGAGCAGAAATTATCCTATTCGTTGTCTTCATTCATAAACCACCTTGATTTCAAACTTTGTGAACACTTACAGCAGTAAATAAAAATCAGTAGATTTCTCTCTCTTCCTCTTAGGCCAGCCAATACTATTAACCACATCTTCTACTTTTACGTTAGTGTTCATGTGGTGCATTTGAAAGATCTTTTTAGTTTCCCGATGTAACGTTTAGATGAGCCTGACAGTGCTGGGGAAACTTAGGGTACTTGCCATCATTTGATGAGAAGAAATAGAGGTCTCATCCCTTTTTTTAGCAGTGAAGTCCTTTTCCTCCATCAGCAGAGCTGTCCCCCTCCCCATCAGGGTGTCACAGACACCATGGTCAGAAGTATGGGGTGGTAGCGGTGATCCCTGCTGGCCTTGAGTTTGTGAAATGCCCCATTTTCCATTCATAATCTGTGCAGAGGACAAGAAGCTCTTGATTGTCCCCAGTGTTATTTCTGACAAATGAAACTGTTTCAAATAACAGCAAACACTGGACCTCATGCTTCAGGGACCAAGGAGGGAATTTCCCTTTGGTAAAGAATTGTGTGCTCACACACAAAACCCCACACAAACACATATGGAACATAAGGAATATGCCCCACAGATAAAGAAAGACCCCCAGATGGGACAGTATAGCAATCCCGGGTGACATGTTGAATCATCCTTGCCCGAGTATGGTCATTCATGGGCTCAGGACATGCTGACTTCCAGATTTCTGAACTGGGTAGGTATTTTCCAGGAGGTCAGACTGCAAAAGTCAGCACGATTCTTCATCCATTGTTCCCAGAAAGTGTTGGGGGGGTCATTTTGGCTTATCCCAATTAATTAGTTCCCTGCTAAAGCAGAAATCTCAGGCTCTCTTTTCTGTTCTTTGAGTGATAGGAGGTCAAATGAGATAATTTGGTCGATTCTTTTCTTCTTGAACCATAAAAAACTGTGAAATGGGAATTTAGAACATTTGGCTTGTACTCAATGGAAGACAGAGTTGTTGCTGCCATAATTTAAAGGGAGTTATGATAGAAATGGATGTAACATGCCCTTGAGAACTCTGAGCTTTTATACCCGAAACAAATGACAGAGGTAAGGGCAATGAGCAAAGACAAGCTGCACTGCAGAGATTTTGGGTTGCCTGGAGGTAGGGTGTTTGTCCTTGCCCACCTACAGGTCCCCTGCAGCCTGTAAACTGGAACAGCTCTGCTGCAACCAGCGAAATCGTGTGAATTCCCAGCCAGCAGATAATTTGCTCTTCCACATGTGTAGTTGCGCCTGACAAATTTGGTGGCCTTCTATGACGGGCTTACAGCAGTGGTGGATAAGGGAGGAGTGACTGATGTCATCTAACTGGACTTGTGCAAAGAATTTGACACTGTCCCACACAACATCCTCATCTCTGAAATGGAGAGATGTGGATTTGGTGGGAGGACCACTCAGTGGTTAAGGAAATGGCTGGACTGTTGCACTCAAAGAGTTGCAGCCAAGAGCTCGATGTCCAGCTGGAAGCCAGGGAACAGTGGTGGTCCTCAGGGGTTTGTACTGGGTCTGGCATTGCTTAACATCTTTGTCAGTGACATGGACAGTGGCAATGAGCAAACCTCAGCAGGTTTGCTTATGGCACCAAGCTGAGTGGTGTGGGTGACACACTGGAGGGAAGGGATGTCATCCAGAGGCATCTGGACAGGCTGGAGAGGTGGGACCATGTGAACCTCGTGATGGTCAATGAGACCAAATGCAAGGTTGTGCACCTGGGTCAGGACAACTCCAAGCACAAAGACAGACAGGGCAGAGAAAGGATTGAGAGCAGCCCTGGGATACTGGAAGGATTCAGAGTCGTTGGTGGATGAGAAGCTCAACATGCCATGTGCACTTGCCACCCAGAAACCCAACTGCATCCTGGGCTGCATCACAAGAAACATGACCAGTAGGTTGAGGGAGGTGATTCTGTCCCTCTATTCCACTCTGGTGGGATCCCACCTGGAGTGCTGCATCCAGCTTTGAGGCCCCCAAAATAAGGATATGGACCTGCTGAAGTGAGTCCAAATGAAGCCATAAAAGGGCTGGATCACCTCTTCTATGAAGACAGGATGAGAGAGTTGGTATTGTTCAGCCTGGAGAAGAGAAGGCACTGGGAAGACCTTAAAGCACCTTCCAAATCAAACTCTTCTATGATTCTATGAAAGAACAGTCATAAACATGGGAAATAACAAGAAACTCCAAAACACCATATGAAGGTGATAAAATCACTGATTTGTACAGTTATCCAGGCAATATTGATAGGAAAGGAGTGTCAGGGAGAGTGTATGGAGTAACTAGTGGCAATAAGGAAATATTTTTCCTGGAAACTCAATTAAAATTAAAGCAAACACAGCCATCTCCTTCTTTAGAAAGAGAGTTCAGCTGGCAGCTCTAAGAGTTGATTTTTTATGACAGTGTTTAGCAGCACTTCTCTTATGAGAAATAGCTAGTAAAATATTCACCTTCTCAGTGGGACTTTATGAATTGGGGCCAGGATTCCTCATTAAGCCTGGTCCTTGGTTTAAAGTGTTTTTCACCACTCTCTGGTGAGGATAAATCTCAGCTAATGGTGGATTTGATAAGACAGCAGTTTTATGATCCAAATACATTGCGTTGTCTATGAATATAGCCTATTTTTGTCATTTACATTGGAAAGAAATAAATTACTCATCAGTCAATCCATTATTATTATAATAAGAGCACGGCACTACTTAATTGCATCAGTTAAGTGGATATGACTTTGCCAATGCTCATAAATGCCATTACATCAATCCACAGAAATGGACTTGTTGATTTATTAGATGATGATGGACAAAGAAGATGTTGCAATCTCTTTTATAATTTAACCTGTACTTAAGATGTATAGGTGTTTAAGGCAAATACATGTATAGTTGTTACCACAGAGAGAGAAAGGGAAAAGGGAATTGTAAACCATAACAACCTCTATCAAGTAATGTCTATTTTGGTATGTGTAATAATCCTGGACACGCATTTATGTTAACACACTGTATGGTACTTAAGCTGCTCTGGGCTATCATGTACAGTAAATCCACATTTAATCAAAAGACCTGTGGCAAATGATTGAGTACTGTAACTTTTCTCTACCATGGAGAAATATAACTGCAGAATAGCAGTTCCACAGATGAACTGCAGCCATGTGGACTGTCTAGTAATAATAAATTTCTCAGAGGAACTCCAGGTCCATCACTGGTGATTTATTTACCGAGTGCCTGTTTTCATTTACTTATATATTTTTAACAACAAATCACTAGTGAGTGGTAAGCCAATGAATGCAGTCCCAGGATATCATTACAAGGAATAAGGACAAATAGACTGTTGTTGTGATTTGATAATGCACCTGCAATAGCTCTTCAGTCATTTTTGCACTATTTCATTTGTCTGCACGAAAGGCCTTCTGCACACTGGATAAAGGTCAAAAATGACACAAAAATGGAAGTCATCCCAACTTTTGTGAAAGCTGCTTCTATTTTCTTTTGCTCTTAACTGCCTCACTGAAACAATCTGTGTTTATATCTTCTTCTGTCTTCTACCTATATTTTGGGACAAAGGTGCTTTTTGAGAATAGCCTGATGGGGGAGTTTTTAAAAGGTAGTCTTCTAGCAGTCTTCTTCAACAAGAAAAAAGTCCAGGCTTTCTCAAGTGTCTGAAACCCAATTAGAAAACCGATGGAGCAGTTATATTCAAATAATTCCTCCCAGAAGAGCCCTGGAAGCTCTTGTTTGAGAAGCTCTTAGAAAAGCTGCAAAGTGTGTCTACAAACACAGATCATAGTTGTTTAAAATTCCAACTCAGAACATTTGTGTGAAAATCTGCATAAATTCTAAAGTTCATATGCAACCTTAAATAGCTGACAGAAATGAGAAATAGGTTAAAATTTAATTTCTTTCAATTAATTAAATATTGAGATTTGATATTTTTACTATTTGCACTTTTGACTCCCCAGCGGGTATAATATTATATTAGGCTTCTCAATAAGTCTTCTAATTATAATGCATCATATGAAGCCTAGAAGGTCAGCATCTTATTAGAAATAAAAATTGAAACTTTGATATAATACTGAATGCTGCAGCATCTGTGAAGCTGCCATGCCTGTGTTATCAAAAGCCAGATTCTTGTGCCCATTATTCAAGCTGAATAAATAAATTTTTTTCATGAGGAGCTTCCTTGAAGTCAGTGGACTGTGCAGTAAGTCTCTCTTTGCCACAACTGAAGGTACCAGGCTCTGACCTCAAATAAGGAAAAAGATTCTGATTTTGCTGAACCTTTGGACCATATTGCACAAGCTGATGGAGTTCCTGGTAGGTTGACAAAGGAGAAACCTGCACAACAGCCAAGATGTCTGAGTTATCTCAGGAAGGGTGAGAATGGTCGGTCCCTTTTGAGAGCTTGCTCTTCGGGCCACACAGCCCTTTTGACCTCCTCCTGTGGGAGGCCAACCAAAGGAAAGCCACAAGCCACTTTTCACGGGCTGCTTCTCTGACCATCATCCTTACCAATACGGGGAAGAGAGAGCATCCTTATGTCTTTCCTCTCAGAGGAGAAAGGCACTGCAGCCCTCTGAGCTTTTACACCACTGTTTCAGGCAACACGGAGCCTTTTCCCCCCACCAAAGGCTCTGAGTCTTCTGGTGGAACCATGAAACCTTGGATGAAGTTTCCAAGGAGCCTGCTCAGACCAAGGGCTGTCCCTGATCACACTCTCCAGAGAGGTTGTATCACGTTGCTGCAATGAACATATTTCTGGTTGACAGTTTCAGGACAGACCCAAGAGATCTGATGAAGCATATCAGAAAACACAAACCCAAAAGCCCATCAGGTACGTGTCAGAGGGGGATCTAGATCTAGCCTGGATTAAAAAGCATCTCTAGTACACTGACTTGGGTAGCATAACTGACAGCAGGATTTGGCCCATTGTTTCCTGGGAAAATTAATGAGCTGTAAGAAAAATATCTGACCATCATTTGACTTATCAAAGCCATTGTGACTCCTTCCCTAAATAACATTAAGATGAATCACCTATTATTTGAGAATTGAGAGTCACGGTAGTGACTGAAGCCAAGTTAGGAAAATAGCACTGCCATTACTAGCTTTGCAGGATTGAACTTGACTTGGAATCTGGGGTTTTGCCCTGACAATACCACAACGTTTGAAATCTTATTTACTTTGTGGGGTTTCTTTTGTACTAACCTACTCACTCTAACATCACATGAAACCTTTAATAGCTGTCCTACATACACGGAATTTATCGTCAGCTGCTTGAATCCTGATCTCATGAGCAATGGTGCAAATAAGAATGAGGGTGCTGCAACCAGCACAGAAATGTCTGGTTTTGTTCTGCAAAATGCAGTCACTGAATTTCACAGTAATTAAATTGAAGCTGCATGTAGATTACTTGTATTACTTTGGGGTTGCATTTTGTTTGATCTTTATTGCTTTCACACATTTCTTAGAGAGGCTTTTCTATGTTCCTTGCTCCCTCACTGCTTCAACTGCACAAATGGAAAAATATGGGAACCCTCTGGTGGCCAAAATAATATCTGTAAATCCCACTCAGCTTTAACCACCTCTGCACAATATGGGGACAAGGTCAAACTCTGTTGGGGGTGTGTTATTAGTATGTTTGATCACCTTTCTCTTCTTCTGTCTGTGTACCTTTGTATGTAGCCTGTATGTCTATTGCCTCTGTTACATAAAATGCCCTGCGTTTATCTAGACAATTTAAGCAATATGTTTTTTTATTGTGGTTTAAGGTCTGTTGGTCTTTAATTGCTCATCACATGCTCAGTGATTGGGGCATTTCAGAACAATTAAATTCCGAAGAAATGGATTAAAGAGTAATTAGGATGCCTATCATATAGTCCTCTGTGCAGGTCAGTCCAGATGTGGGCATGCTTTAAGATAATAGAATCACAGACTCACACAACAATTTAGGTTGGAAGCAACCTTAAAGATCATCTTGTTCCACCCTCCCTGACATGGGCAGGGACACCTTCCACTAGACCAGGTTTCTCAAAGCCCCATCCAACCTGGCCTTGAACACTTCCAGGGATGGGGGCAGCCACAGCTTCTCTGGGCAACCTGTTCCAGTTGGGCAGCCTCAACACTAGCACAGTAAAAAATTTCTTCCTAATATCTAATCCAAACCTACTCTTTTTCAGTTTAAAGCCCGTATCTTCAAGAACAGATGAAATTTTTCATCATCTTTCTTCCCCCCTAATATTACTTTTGAGTTTAGAACACAAAAAATATGAGCCCTCCAGTGGCTGGAAAAGCACCTGGTAAATCCAGGGACAGTGATCAGGGGTTAGGATTTGGGACAACTGAGCATCAATGAATTGGCATTACTTCTCTGCCCACTGTGGAGAGGCTTCTTTTCTACACTTCTGCCATAAGCAATGGCATCAGGCCTCTAGCAATGAAGACTTAGATGTCCTCAGCTTCTACTGCAGTGGTATTTGGATTTTTTTTTGTCTTGTCAGCTTATTATGTTTCCTAATAAAAGTGTAGGCTCCTCTCAGTTTTCTTTCAAAGTGCAAGGTAAGCCCACAGGACTGTCTCAATTTTCTTAACAGTCTTCCCTGGAAGCTGCAAAAGTATTTAAATTCTGCCAAAGATCTATGGAACACAGTTTTCTAGTGCCCTCCAGTTTGCGAAATGGATGAAGGTCTGGTATGAATCACCACTTTTCCATTTTGTGCCATTGTACAATCAATACACACTCATATAAATGAGGATGCAATGGCCAAGGCTCCAGAGGGATTTGGGCCCCACAGATTGCTGCATCAGAAAGTGGTTGCATCAGATTCATGCTCCTTTCTGCTGATCTTAACGCAAATTTTATTGCTGGGTTGACAAATTTGGCCCACTGAAAAGCTCGTGACAATTGCGACAATCAGCATTTCCTGATCAATGTGTTGCTTACATTTTTATTCCTTTCTTGTAGGGAAATCAAATATTTTGATTTTCATATATTGATTTAATTATTTCCTGAGAAAGAGTTTATTCAGGCCACTGTATACTAATTTATGGTCATAAAAAGCATCAAGGAATGTGCATATATGCTTTTCACTTAGATCCTAAGCTCTTCAGTGCAAGAATTGTACAGCTTTGCCTTGTAATATTCTGCAACACCCGCTGTGACACAGATCCTTTGCAATGCCAGATTCCACATGTATTGTGGTTTCTTACTTGACATCAACTACTGGGTATCAGTGAAGCAGTGAAGGGCATTCTTCATCTGCTCTCCTTTGCCATATGAAATTTAAAGACTCTAAATCTAAGCAAGTGCATTTTCAAACTCATTTTAGTCAGTGGAGAAAAGTAGGCACCAATAAAGAGGAATTAATCACGTTCCATGTTGGATATCTAAGGTGGGTCAGGCATCCCTGAGGAGTGAGCCCAGGCACTGGACTGCTGATCATCCACATGTTAAACTGTTGGCCTGCTCCCTGAAAGGGAACGTGTATGTGCCAAACAGCACTCATCTAGACATTGTTTGGGCACCTTTCTGGGGAAAGATGACCCTAAAGGTTGTCCTGGGACACAACTGTCCCAGATAAAGGTCTGCCACTGCATAGCTCTTCACTATTGCCATGCAGTATACCTATAACCTCTGTTTCATACCATGAAAACATCCATCTGAGAGATTGCAGCACAGCCCTCACATAATTTCTGACAGTTGCAACTGAAAAACATGATGTCCCATGGAGGTAGAAAAGGAAGCCCAAAGGAGACCTAGACCCAGTTCCATGGGTAAACTTAGGCCTTGCTGCTTGGTTTCAAAGTCAGTCTCCTTTATATTCAACAATCCATCTTTCCTTTTAACAAAATTGTGTATAGGTAACCAGATTTTCTTTTTGGTTTCAAAAGGCAGTATTTTTGTCCTATCAACTATATGGTCATTTTTTATGATTGTATTTTATTTAGGAAAATACAAAGAGATAAGCAAAGCCCAGGAGCAGCAAGTAGGCATAAAAGGACTACATCAAGAGAAGCAGTACTTACTGTTCTGTGGATGTAGCAGTGCTGCTGTATCACAGAGGCAAACCTCTTCAAAGGGAACCAGAGAAGCTACAGAGACTCAGCTCACTCAGCCAGTGCAGCCTTTGGTAGCAGATAAGGGCAGGGAAAAAAGCAGCCATGTATTGACTGTTTCATTAATGTGCTGCTCCTACATTACAGGGAGAAATGCTTTGTGATGATAACAGTATCTTGAAGCTGTCTACCTGTACTTCTGCAGTGTTGCTTTTTTCTGAAAAATCGTTTCAAAAAATTTCACCTCCTTGCACTCCTGGGTTCTCACGCAAACAGGGATGCAAAAGGGGATAGTGTAGAATTTGCCTTTCGAGTTCTAGGCACCTAGGACTGGATGCATTGCTCGTTTCTGCCCCTCCCAAGGCATCAGTTGCTTCAGGGAAGCTGAGTTGCACAGGATCTCTGAATTCCTCAAGACCTGGAATTTAGGAGGCAGTTTGGCCTGCAGAATGGCCTTTGCAACGGCAAGAGACATCAAGAAAATACACTATCCATCTATATGGTCCTTCCACTGTCTGGACAGCATGAGCAGTTAGAAACAAATAATCAATTACATACAAAGTGATCACATGCAGCCAGCAGCATGGGACACAGCCCATGCACAACCCTGCAGTGCCATTGCTGCAGGTTCTTCTGTGAAGGGAGTTGCATTTAAGGTCCATGTTGAGGCAAGCGAAGGGGAAACAGCTTCTCATTTCTCAGCAGCCTGTAGCAAATTGATGGTGTTTTGGTTTCATGGCTCGGGGAGGAGTAGATGAAGGCAGGGCACAGCACCCCAGCAATGTGGGCTGTGTTCAGACCACCTACAATTAATAGGTGCTTCTCTTAGTTGTCGTGATTGTTATGGCAATTTAGTTCAATAAAGCAGTGCGCACACCAGACGCCTACAAGCCAGGTCTGCCAGATCTTGGCTCCCCATGCAGACAGTGGATGGGAGCAGTCGCTGTGCCTAAGTTAGGCCTTTGCAGTAGGAGGGCTCAGTGAAGCCCCGTGTGCTTCTGCCTCATCTGCAGAACTATATCGCTTTGTACTCAAGGAGGCTATGTAATGCTGCCAGAAACTGATTAACATCTGAATCACGTTGTCCTCTGTCTGTGTGGCAGATATAAATAGGTTGCAGTAGAGGTGGGCTGTGTCCACGAGCGCTTGTCTCCTTAGGGGATGGTCTTATCTACATGCACACAAAGTAGAAGCCTGAGCCTTCTCAGGCAAACTTCCAAGATATTCCCCTTGTGGCGAGGAGCTATCCTGCTGATCCCGTGCTGTGGAATTGCCCCTCTGACCCCTTGTCTCAGAGGCTTTACTGCTGGCAGGCACACTGTGACACAGGTCTCCACCCATCCGACCCACACAGGGCCGGACAGCTGAGCAACTAGTGAAACTGCACCAGCTGAAATTTGCTTTCAGTTTATTATCTGTGTAGTGTCACTATAAAGGTCTGAGCTAATCTTAGCTGCATAATGGGCTGGTAGAAAGTATTCTATTTGTTATGCAAATAAATATTTGCTTCAAATGTGGTTTCCCAAAGTATGGTCACCTTGCACGCATCTGCTTCCAAAAATGCATCTGCTTTACAACAAGGTAGTAATTATCCTTTCCTCAAGGGGGTTCAGTTTGAACCTACTATGTGTACTAGACTGCTGGCGAAGTTTTTAATTTTGGTTTATGATGTTTGTAGTTTTTGGAGGCACAGGATCAAACGCTTGAAATGCAGTATTCATCTGATACTATGTACCAACCCCAAATACAGGTAGGGTTTGCTTGGTGGGCTTTTTTCTCCTTCAAGAACAGCTCTTTTCTCCTGCACCTTTTTTTTCCCCCCTAAAACATCAGTCAGTTGAGTGGACAGACACAGAAAGCAAGTAACTTCATTTTACAGGTAAAATACTTCAGTGGAGTAACACAATAGCATTATCATCCTTCTTTTTTACTGGTTCTTCTTTTAATCTGTGTGTCATAATAGTGTCATTAGAGGGTGACTTCATCTTTTTAGCAGGCTATTTCTGCAGTACTTAATGTCTGTTTGATCTTTCATTCAGATATCTATTACCATACATATCTATTATAAGTTGAAAAGGTTTTTAGTCTGACATAACATTGGAGGGGAAGAAATGTCAGCTTCATTAAACCTCACAGTTCTGAGACTGGAGGTAAATTACTTATTCAGCACATTTTTTAAGAAACACACTGAAAAAAAAATCTTACGAAGATATGTAGTTTTTCTTTATTTATCTTCCCACCTCTCTTTAATCCACCTATTAATGCACTTTGCTCTGTTTTCTATAGAAAGGGAGCAGTGAGCGCAGCAGTGTCTTGAATGAAGAAATAAAGCAATGCCTGAGCCCAGTTTCTCCTGGACTGAGCAGCTGAGTGAGGTCAGGGTTGGGAACAAGAGGGAGGAGGAGGCTGGGAAGTGACATTGTCTTCAGCTTCTCACATGCCACAGCCCCATATTGCAGTGGGTGATTCCAAGGGTGAACCCATAGCTCTGCACTCCAAGGCAACACTGTTCTGCCATGATAAACTTGGGGCGGGGGATGGAGGGGTGGTGTTAAAGCAGCAGAATACTGTGTGAAGTCCCAAGGCTGTCAAAGTCAATAAGGAGACTCCATTTTTTCCACCTCTTGATCCGTAATCTGATAGGTAACCTGTGTGAACCAGGGTCTGATTCAGCAATGAGCATAAGCACTTTCACAACTTCCAGTGCAATGACCATCCCAAAAAAGCAGACAGAATACCCATCAGGGTGATGTCTGTATATATGTGGCTTGCTTAACTAGGACTGTGAGAGCACAGAGAGTGATGGCTTTTCTCCGAGGATTTGCAGCTCTTCCTCTGCCAAACAATGCTCAGCAGTGGCACCAAGGCTGATAGTCTGGGCATCAAACAGCACAAAACTGAAGTCGTTTTGAAGCAGGGAAGTGCAGAATGCATACAGAAAGGCATGAGAAGGCGGCAAGCTCAGGGGGCTGAAGCTCAAAGGTATTAGCACACACTGGCTACTAACTCTTATGTAAACTAATAGCTGACGCCTCCACTTTATGTTTCCCTCCTTTGAGGGATCTGGCAAGTGAGTTTAGGGGTGCAGAGGCTATGCTTTAGATATGAATTGCTTTAAGCATAAATATGACTAGAACAAGGGTATGCCCTGCTGTAACTCCCTGTATAACACCAGCACCGCTCTTTCATTCAGCTTTCAGCGACGTGTGCAGTAGTGTCTTGGTTGTCTTGACTGAAAGAATGATCCTGTGTGTTTTAGCTGGGTCTTCTTTGCTGCAGTCCATAACAGATGCCATTGGTGTTTTTGTTACTATCGCTGTTTGATGGCTTTCTGCAACTGCACTTCACATTCCTGAAGCTGAAAGTTTTGTTCTCTTAGCCACCGAGAAACACTACACTCTTATTTTGGAGTCTCCTTGCATTCCAAGATAGCACCGGTAACAGAGGACACGCAAGGGTCAACAGCTCCTCATCCAGCAGCACAACCTCATTCATTGCAGCAAAGAGGTTTTCAGAGTTTGGGAATGCCCTGAAGAGCTTTACCTTCTGTGTCCCAAAATGGATGTAATTTGCTCTTTGTTCCTAGGCAACCCAGGGAGACACAGACAGCTGTCGTCAAATATTTTGCACCAAAATAGTCCCTTCAGTGAAAAATCTCACTTGGGGTCCTGAATTCACACTGGGCACCTTTGGGTTTGTGATTAGTCATGGCATGTTTGTGCCGTTGCTAGAATAAGACAAAGCTGGCAGCAAGCTTAAAGTACAGTGCGTAATGACATTTGCACTAAATTGTTCCAGAAACACCTTTCCCTTTGGAGCAACTGGGAAAATGAAGGTGAGAACTTTTAGCATAATACACCTTCAGCCACGTGAAATTCTGCCTTGGATTTTGTTTCTACTAACCTGACAACAGAGATTCACAATTGCAAATGAGGACTGTACTTGGCCATGGATAATATAGACAATACCAAGATTTAGGTGCAAAAGGAGAGATCAAGGTGTTTTGACAAGATGTTTAGAACTCCTGTAACATTTTTATCTCATTACATCTGAGATGTGAAGTTCAAATAGTTGATATGCACTTGGTCTGAGGAGTTGTCACCAACTTTCAGGCAATTTTTCCCCAGTGTCAAAATTTTACAAGCAGCCTGTGAAGTTCCTCTTCAGAAGCAGCATATAAACCTGGTCATCTCAGACAGAATGACTGTGACAGCAGTGTCATCTCTATTTACCTGTTTCTATTACCAGAAATCAAAGATTTCATTTCCAAGTTGCCTGTAACAATATTGTGTTATTTCGTCCCTGCAGATAAATGGGATAAATGGTTTTTCAGTTCCTTTCCAGACCTACCACTGCACAGTCTTTTTCACCAGCAACTTTTTTTAATATTCTGTTAATTGTTACTCTAGGAGAAATAATTTAATCCAGGAGAAGCTGTCCAACTGTTATTGCACATACCTAAAAGCTTGTTTAATAAGGGCTTGAATAAATGCATGATCTAGCATTGACATTTCTTAAGTGTTGAGAATTTCTGGTAAGAATTATTTTTAAACAAAGAAATTAGTTTAGATCAACAGCTCTCAGTCTGTGATAAACACTGAGAATCTGGTTTAGCATACCAAAAATCACCAGTTTTTATACCTATGTCTGTCCTTGTTTCTAAGAAAGGTATCCATCCACACAGCAGTGTCAGCAGCTCCTCACAATACTGATGCAGCATGTAGCAGAAGGAGATTTTCTACTGTTGTAGATACACAATCTCTTTGAGTAACACAATCCACAGTGATAAAATTTCTCTCCTGTCGCTATCCACATGGAAGATTTTTTTCAGCCTAATTTTGGCTGCTGCTGCTGTGAATTTTTCATACTGAAGCCAATATAGCTGTTCTGGAAGAACATTTTGAGCCAGACCCAGCCTCCATAAATCAAAGCATGCCGAGCCCACGTTAGCTGAGCATCTGGATGGGGAAGAAGGACATGCCTTTGGGAGTTACTCTACCTCTTTGCAAGGCAGCCAGGAGACTGAAAGTGAAACTTGTTCACAGGAGCTGTACGCTCGCCACGTTTTTATTCCCAGGGGAACAGTGTGGGGCTGGCAGAGGGTCCAGATTGCACCCTTGGTAGGAAGAGCAGTGACAGGCAGAGGCAGTGAGATCTCAAGAGGGAAAATCATCAAATCATGCAATGGTTGTGTTGGAAGGGACCTTCAAGATCATCTAGTTCCACCTCTTCTACCAGGGGCAGAGACATCTTCCACTAGACCAGGTTGCTTAAAGCCTCATCCAGCTTGGTCTTGAACACTTCTAGGGATAGGGCAGCCACAACTTCTCTGGGCAACCTGTGTCATGGCCTCACCACCCTCTGAGCAAAAAATTTCTTCCTAACATCTAATCTAAATCTGCCCTTTTTCAGCTTAAAGCCATTATCCCTTGTCCTATCACCCCATGCCCTTGTAAACAGTCCCTCCACAGCTCAGTTGCAACCCATTTTAGGTACTGGAAGGTGCTTTAAGGTCTCCCTGAGACTTTCTTTTCTCCAGGCTGAACAACACCAACTCTCTCATCCTGTCTCCATAGAAGAGGTGATCCAGCCCTCTTCATTGCCTCCTCTGGATTGTACCAACAGATCCATGTCTTTCTTATTCTGGGGGTGCCAGAGCTGGATGCAGCACTCCAGGTGGGATCCCACCAGAGTGGAGGGACAGAACCACCTCCCTCAACCTGCTGGCCACACTTCTTGTGATGCAGCCCAGGATGTGGTTGGGTTTCTGGGTGGCAAGTGCACATGGCATGTTGAGCTTCTCATCCACCAACAACTCTGAATCCTTCCAGTACTCCAGGGCTGCTCTCAATCCTTTCTCTGCCCTGTCTGTCTTTGTGCTTGGAGTTGTCCTGACCCAGGTGCACGACCTTGCACTTGGTCTCACTGACCACCAAGAGATTCACACGGTCCCACCTCTCCAGCCTGTCCAGGTGCCTCTGCATAGCATCCCTTCCCTCCAGTGTGCTGCCATCAGCAAACCTGATGAGGTTTGCTCAATGCCACTGTCCATGTCACCAGCATGGCAACACAAGGCAGAAACCTGAGAACAGCCATGCCCATACACACATCTAAAAATAACTGGCATTTTAGTTGTGTTTTCCTAAATACAATATGCAGAAGCCACATGGGTTGTTGTGTTGGCATCAGTGTAGGAACAACAGGGAGTCCCAGTTTCCAAGTGAGTGGCCCAGTGAAGCCCTTTGGTCCAGGGTCAATTCCTAACCTTTGTCTCTCATTAAAATATCATTCAAGTGCTAAAAACGTTCTTCCCACTGGTTATATCATTATGAATGTTTACTCTGCCAGTACCTGGAAAAATTGCTCTCTGAGGTAGAGCCAAATACATTACTAGATCTGCAAAAGATTTGACAGTGAAATTAATTAGTTAATCTTTGTAAAGTGCTTTGAAGATGAAGAGTTCACTATGAGTTTTAGGTAATGTTATTATAGGTTAGTGAGTCATTTTGTGAATTTAAGGCAGAGGGGTCTCTTTTACAGTGTCTTATAGCATGGCATTCACTGTGTCTGTGCGGCTGGCCAGTCTTGTCCTGTTATCTTCTGCACCCTTCCTTCTGTCTTAATTCTTGTGCTACCTCTAATCCTCTAGTGCAAGCTCCATGGGTCAGGGACTGAGTTGTTTGAGGGGCAATATCATTTGGGCATTGAGAATATTCTGCTAAAATTTGTTTTCAGCAAGTTTCACTCCTTGCCATCGCTGCCCCCTTCCTTGGGAAGTTTGCCATCTGAACCTGTGCTGGCAGGTGGCTACGTCTCCTTTCCCTGAACAGACTCAGACCCTGACATCCCCAATCTCTTGCAACAGGGCAGCCCAATCCACTCTGGCTCATTGCCTTGGGCCCCACCTGGGTGCTCTCTGATCTGCTTGTGGAGCTCATGGTTGGTATTAGGTCAGGGACTTTCCTTCTGCTCTGTGTTTGTGCAGAACGCAGCGCCCTGGTTCCCCACCAGACTCCCAGATACTGTTGTAATGCAGGTAATAAATAATAACAACCTTTAAACCTCTAGTGCAAATTACAGCCTCATGCCACACCTACGTAATTTGGTATAATATTAGCACAGTAGCTACCTTGGGAGAACTATATTCAGATAAGAGAATGCACAATAATAACTCTTCCATCTGAAACCAAATGGAACTGTTTAAATGCCTACAGCTCCCTTTCTGCCACCATGTGTTTAAAACACAAAAAGGAGCACAAAAGGGAAGTGAAGGTGAGATAAATAACCAAAGACAAAAAGAATCAAAAAATAAATAGTAAAGCACAATAATGATGTCATTTCTACACGAAAATTCTACTTAAGTCTGAGTCCCCCTTGCATCTAGCCCTCCATGATTACACTGGAGAAGATGAGCCCTCTCCCAGTGTTTATAGTCTGAGGTTCCAATCTTGCAAACATTTACATGCATGGTTAACTTTATGCACACAATTAGTGCAATTGAAGTCATGCCACTTGCAAGACAAGATGCAACAAGTGAGTGTATCAAACGCTAGGTGGGAAGAGGGCGGCAGACAGATGAAGGGTAGTAATGATAAGATCATGTGGTTACCTGGGCTAACTCTGCACGCTCAATGACTCCAAATGCCTTTTTTATTTTTGAATCATCACTTTAAAAGTTCTCCCTGTCACTCTATAACTGCTTGTTGTGACTCAGAAAATGCTGGGCTTACTCATGTTCATATAGTATGTAATTAGTGGACTTTTTCATTTTCCCTTCATAAAAATGATATCTCTCCACCACTAACTAACCCTACTTTAAAAATAAGAAAAAAAAAAAAAAAACCTCCAAGCCTTTCTTATTTACTCTTCTGCTTTCCCTCAGTCTGTTTGTGTATTAACCTCCCCCTCTAGATACCTTCTCCAAAAGAGCATCTTCTAGTTTCCTGAGGCTTTTCTTATCTATGTTGCAGCTGCCCTAGAGTTAAGATCTGAGGAACAGGAAAGCAGACGTCTCATTGACCAAATATAGCAGATATCCTCCTTTTCATGAAGGGTCCCGGGATTGTGAACCACACAAGGGCTGCCCTGACAACAGCCTGGCCGTGAGCTGTCCCTCCTGGCTCTTAACAACCAGCACAACATGGGGAAGCAGACCATGAACTCTGGCAGTTCCAAAATTATTGGAACATTTGGACCAGCCAGGGAGAGCAAAAATGTATTTTTCAAAGACCACCTTGTTCTCCCTTTGCCTTGCCCTTTGAGAAGATGGGGCAGGCCTTTTGACAGCTAAATCTCTCCTTGGAAGATTTTCTTTAAAGGCTTTGCAAAGTCAGATTTAGAAAAGTCACCCTGTGCCTCTCCACTCACACTGCTGATACTCAAGGCACATCTGTAGAGCAGGTAAACTGTTCAAAGTTGGATGGACTTGGGAAGACAATTTAGTTTACACGTAATATTGTTATCACATAACTTAGAATAATTATCACATTTGTGTTGTATTTTCATGATATTTGCTTCACTTAAATTGTTGTTATAAAATAATTTTATGAGTTATGTTGCTATACTCTGCGGCGATGTAAGGGAGTTTTCTGAACTCAATGGTGAGGCCATGTGATTTAATTGCCACACTATTTGTTAATTAGTCTGGGTGAAAATGCCAGCACCTGAGCGTGTTTAGAGAGTGGGCGGTGAGAATTTAGCTTTCTGTGAAGTAGTTCCAAATGCCAGAGAGCTTGAATTTGTGGTTCTGATTTCTTGATGTTCTTACTTCTTTAGCTCTACCAGCCAAATAGCTAGCATTCAAAGTTTTCATGGGCAGAACTTTGCTTGTGTATCTCATGCATCTGAGTGGAGGAATGTTGACCTGATTCATCACTGGATCACATCTTGTGCAGGGCAAGTGGGTTTGGATCATTCTCAGACCAGTGATGAGGGATTTTATGACACATTGTGAGGGTCTGAAGAGCTCAAAACAGAGGGGTCACCACCAGCCCTCTCAGTGCCTGTCTGTCATAACTGTAGAGCAATTTGCTTGATGTCAAAGGAAGGCTTGAGTTCATGGGGTCTTTGGGCAGTTTTTGGTGATCAGGTGTATACCTTGCAAACTCTTCATATAATCTTGGACCTGCAGGAGAATCTGAACGAGCTGGATATACCAGACAGCAGAGAAAGTGTTGGTCATGCATAGTTTGTATTAGATATGGGTAATGACGTACAATAGCACTGGCTTTTTCGGAGACATGTAGCACTTTTAATGAAGCTTCTGATGGGTTCCAAGGAGATACAAGTCCTTTGCTGGCTGTTGAATTGCTTTTAAGAAGCAGCAGCCACAAGGCTGTCAGTCTTCTCAGTGTTAATATGCCCAGGCCTTGAGCTGCAGGTTACGTTTTACATTATGTCTGTTATTTCTGGGCTAAGAAGTTTAAAGTTCAAACATCAGAAGAGTTTTGTATTTCAGGGAGCAGTAAGGGTATGCCACACTCTCATGTTCTTTCTGATGTTACAAAGTAGACTATGAGCTGGCAGAGTCAGTCACAGCTTTTAAACAGGATGGATGAGAAAGTAGCCATGCTTCTGTCATGTTTTGGAAATACAGGATAAAACACTCCCTACATAATACGTGTTTTGATGACTTCAAGGCTTAAGGAAGACAAATGGATCTAGAAAGGATCTCTTTGCTGCATCATAACAGGCAAAGCAACAGCCTGGCAGGGGAATAACTTGAGGAAAAGGAAGTAAATAACCCAGTGGTGGACTGATGCCTCCTTCAGCGCAGTCTGAGGCTCCAGGAAAGATCGAGTGGCTCAGTGCAAGATGAGGAAAAATCCTACTTGCCAGCAGTCCCACGTCTACAAACTCAAGCTTATCTGGCTCTGGTTTAGTTTTTCTGAGTTACTATTTTCAGGCCACTAGCCCACCATAAAGGTGTGACAGAAAGGAATGGCTAAAAAATATCCCTAAAATACACTCATTACAGCAATTTTCTTATATCCACAGGAATGGTCTTCCTTTTCACAGAAATACCCTGTGTCTACCTCGTCATTGTCTTCTGCTATGTTGGCCACAGATGGCAAGAGTCAAGATGACATAAAAAGAAGTCACTCATGCTAGCAGGTGGGAAAACTGCTGAGTTCTGCACTACCCTAAAGGTAATTATTTCACTGGCATTTCAGAGCAGAGTCTGCTTATATAAGAGGGAAACTGCAAGTCACCTGTGCTTAATATTTAAGTTCACATTAATTTATACACAGTGGGCTAAATCGTGCCCTCATTTATATGCACACTGTCCCGCAGTGATTATGCAAGAGGAATTGAGTGGAGGATTTGAACTAGGGTGATTTCAAAAATAGCACCATGAAGTTAAGTTGGTATAAATGCCAAGGGAGTAAACCCACAGAAAAACATAATCTAGGGTGTAAAACAGCAGCTTTGGGCGATGACACTGTCAATGAAAACTCAACACCTGGACGGGGTCCCTGCCCAAACAGAAAACTCTCCCAAACATGCTCCAGTCCATCAGGCTTATGCAAAGCCACCGGTAGCAAGAAAAGGGCAGGATGCTCCCAGGCATCAAGAACCCTTGTAGGCTAGCAAAGCTCCAGCTGAGAAGCAGAAAAAGAAGGAGAGAATAGGCTTTTTAATCACCCTTCAGATAAGATAATTGTGGCTCAAATTCGGAAGAGTAAGGTAAAAATTCACTACGTGCATGAAACTAAAACTATTTTATTTCAGGAAAGCTGGCAGAGTGTTTCAACAGCTTCCTGTGGCTTAGCTGCTATGACACAGTAGGAACAACCTTTCTTCAGACTGGGTCTTAGGAAGTATTATGTTTCATCCTTGCTGAGTGACCTGCATTTCACAGGTCAGATGTAAAAATTATCCAAGATTCAATTTTCTCCCCCCTTAGCCTGTTGAAGGTTTGTTAGTATCCTGTGTACTTGGCACCCCATACTCATTCACCCTTCGTAATTCACAGAGCTTTCCACTCCCTGTGTGTCTGACCACTGGCCAAGATGATAGTCCACAGATCCAAAACCTGCAGAAAGCAGAGCTTTTTTCTTCCCTTCAGTTCAAAGTGGTTCTCCCCGTGCTCTGCAGGCATGGGTAACGCAGGCAAGGAGCCAGCCAGACCTCCTGCTCCAGCTGTGACACGGGGTGCCAGGTAGGAAAAAGCTCTGTTCTTAACAGAGATTCTTGTTCCAGCTTGTGTCTCTTGGTGCCAGAAAGGGCCTCTATCTCTAGGGGTGGCAGTGCCTAGGAAGGTTCAGGGCATTCTATTAACAGGCAACTGAGAAAAATCAGCATGAACCTCAGCAATAAATTTATCTGTGTTTGTGTGGTGTTTCCATTTAGGGCCTCATGTCAAAAAAAAAGACATTGAACTGCTACTCTGGCTTGTTCATGAGAGTTTGAGTTGCATATCCAACACTGGGACCCCATCATAGTGACAAGTGATGGTGCCTCAGAGAGTATTTCTTATAGGCACTGTGCTCAAATAATACTTCCATGATGGTGCACCACATGGTTTCCAAATTGAAAATACTCTGATGGTGGAATAATAATTCTTTTCCAATCTTTGGTTATTCCCAGCTGCATAATTAATTTTTATGGGAACATATTAACATGGAATCTTATACACAATTACAATGTGTGAAGTCTGTAAATTTTTTTTTTAAAATCCTTTGAAATAAGTTGAGAAATAGCAGCAAAGCATTTGGAAATTTTGCATGTTGCCCAAGGTACTTTCTTGAAATCCAGCAGCAGCAGCAGCCATGAGCACATGGGTTAGAAGTTGGATATTTTCTATTCTGATATCAGTGCAAAACCAGAGAGAGGGAGCTTTACTGGCTTTTATATTCAGGACTTGTCCTTACAATGAGTGTCATGAACCACATACCTGTACATAGAGTTACCAGCTACACAACAGCTTAAACACAGAGACAACATTGTGAATTTTTTTCAGGATAGCTCACAAATGGCCTAAGAAATGATAGCTGTAATTCTGCAAACGCTGAAATTGGTGAGGGAAATGAATTATTTAATGGAAGTTTTAGAAGAGAACTGCACCAGAGTTCAGGGCTTTTTTGAGAACCCCTTCTGGCATTTGGAAAAACAATGGCTTGGGGTTTTTTTAAGTTTTTTGATTACTTATAAGTTGAAATACTTCTGGTTCGTAGCACTAAAAAATCAGAGAGATTAAAAATAAATATTTTAATTTAATTACATTTCGAGTGATCTGAACACAGCTTTCTTACTGAGAAAGGGGATCTCATTAAAAAAAAAATTCTTTTCAAACTGGACTGTCATCTTAAACCAGCAAAAATATTTATTTTCCCACTGCCTCTGTGATATTGCTGTAGTTTCAGCTACTGTTTTTTCATGGAGATTTAGAGGTAGACTCCTTACTTAACCCTTAAACATGCAGTCAGCTGCTGACAGGATTTCTTTACAAACTCCTGAGCTGCCTTGTTCCTGATAAACTGTGTAGGAGTTGAGCACCTGGAAACCTCTGCAAATCCCTCTGCCTGTCTACACTGGAAGGACCTCAAGACATTTAAAGATCTGGCAGTATGGATGGGATTCATCACATCTAACACCAGCCACCAAAATGGCACGTGTCAAACCTCAGTGAACCATCTCACACCCTAAAGGGGAGCTCGGCCCTGGCAGAGGGCAAGGCATCCTCCCTGCAAAAGGCACCAAGCTCTGGACACAGCTGATCATTTCATGGAGGTTTCTGACTCTTTCCACTGACCTCAGGTGCAGCTGAGATCCATGGATTAGATGAGAGGCTTAATTTTTACAGTCCTAATTTGTGGGAGATTAATCCAGCACTAGGGTGAGGTATGGTACTGGACTTACCCCCACAATACTGTTATAGGCACGCGTAACTAATAGCTAGCACTGCCTGAATGCTTATTTTAGGCACTTTTAAAGTCAAAACTTAGAGAGTTAGGAGTCAAAGTCACTGACTTTTATTCTTCTCCTTGACCTTGATCCAGCTGAAATCCGTAAAAGAGACACTTGGTGCTAAAAACAAAAACTCCCAGTCAAGGCAAACTCCTAGATGCTGAAGGTTTTGCGTAAGATCACTATTGGGAGCTTCAGGCAGGTAAACAAGTCACAAGGCAGCTTAGGTGTGTAAAATTACTACGGATCTCTTGAATTAAGTCCAACTCATCTCCTTTTTATATCAACATAGGGCCCCACAGGCCCAAGGCTGTGCTTATGCTTTTCCAGCATAAGCATTTTTCTGTGCACAAAAGCTCCATCTGACCAGAATGTTATGGATATAATTTCCAAAGCTTTTTGAGATGCCTGGGTTAAATGCAGTGTATAAATGCAAATGGTACTATTTAAGCTGCTGCACTACTAAAAGTAGAACTTCAATGACACACAAATATAGTTTTGATAATTATTTGATATGATGAATTCCTTAATAATTGTCTTGCAAACAGTCAACACACTAAATTTGCCTTAGACCAGTCTTTACATTTGGGGCTAGCTGTCCTCCTCACCTTTCCTGGAATGCCAGCTATGATGAGCAAGCTATTTTCAGTTTCTTATTAGGAAGCTGCCTTTGGACCAGTTCCTATACTACTTAGCATTTTGCCTGAGTAGCAAAATCAGGATCTGGCCGTAAGAAACCTGTTTTCTTGGCTCTTTAAGCCAACTCCTTTAGTGTAGTTACCTCCAATATCTGTTATGTGCTGTCTGCAGTGGCCTGTGTAGGCACACCTCTGTGAAGATGGAGTTGTTGTGACACTTGTCTCATGAAAGGGCCTCTCCAGTTCTTCACTTTGAAGGTCCACTAAAAGGTGTGTCTATGATGACACATCTGTTCTGGTATTTTTTTTTTCCTTCTTTCTCATATTAAAAAGTACCGTGATAAGTTCTTGTCGCTGTGCCAGGACGTCACTCGATACGCGTAGAGGAGAAACAGTTTAAAGCTACTTGACTAACAGCTTCCTCTGTCAAATATGACATTAGAGTTATGATTGTCTCTTTTTTATCTCCTCACTTTGATGACAGGCTTATCTGAGGTAGCGAGACAAAGAGCGAAGTTGATTCAGCCTACCATGCTGTGCAGGTGAGAGTTTTGAGATCAAGTACAGCTGTTCGAAGGGCAAGTCCTAGTGCTGAATGACAGCTGCTTTCATCAGAAGCATGGATTCTTTCTTTCTTTCTTTCTTTCTTTCTTTCTTTCTTTCTTTCTTTCTTTCTTTCTTTCTTTCTTTCTTTCTTTCTTTC